>NC_087527.1:4200000-4567149 GCF_963921805.1 Phalacrocorax carbo | reverse complement strand
GGATTAACTCTTCCTTCCCTGGAAACGCAGCTCCCACTGAAGCATGGATGAAACTCTAAAATTCCCCAAACCCCCTCCTTCGCCCTCCCATGGGGTTCCAGGTTTGGGGCTGGAGGCAGCTCTGGGCTCGTGTCGTTGCCTCGGCTCCCAGGAGCCAGGACATGTCACCCTGCACCCAGCGGACGTCCCACACTCGGGAGATGGAAAGGGCTTTCAGTGACCTCAGCCAGTGGCCGATCCCACCCAGCCGGTGCTCGGGGGAAGCGGCCAGCCCCGTGAGCCGGACCACAAGCACCAGGGGGGGTGGAACCGGCACTGCGCTTCCCTGGGGGGACCAGCAGGACCCCGTTAGCAGTTTTCCCCCGGCCCTAAGACCAGAGAAAATATTTTGGCTGGGGTGAGAGCCAAGGGGGGCTCCGGGGAGCCATTTGTTGTAATGGGAGCAATGCCTGCGCCCCGATAACGGCGCAGTCTGACCATCGGCACTCCCCGCGTGGCGGGTCAGCGCTGCCTTCGGGGAGTGCAGTACGTGAGGAGCTGCTCCTGCCCGCAGTGAAGTCAAGCCTGGGTGTGACTAACTGACCTCAGACCTTGGCCCTGCGGCGCAGATCATGTGCTAACTGACTCTGCGTGCAACCCAGCCCGGACGGGTCCATGCGCTGCCTTGGGGCCACTGGCCAGACTGGACTTGCCATCTGCGGACTGCAGGCACGGTGCCGGGGCACCGTCAGCTCCGCGTACCCCGCGGGGTGGGCGGCGGGGTGCCCTGTGCTGCATCCCCAGGCCCAGGATGGCACAAGCATCCCAGCCAGGGCTGACCCTGCAGGCAAAGCCAGGGGTGGCAGTCAGGGCATTCCCTGGAAGATGCTAGCTGGAGCATCCCGCCTGCCCCTGTGGCCACTGGGGCTGGGGTCGGACTCCCTGGTGCCCACGGCAGAGCCCCTTCCCCACCCGGAAGGTCCTCCCAAGGCTCAATATTTAGGAGACACATCAGGCCAGTAACAGTCTCCCCAGCAGGCCCCTGACCCCAAGCCAGGTCCCAGCAGGCCCCTGAGGAGGGGAACGTCACAGCCAAAGAGCCAGTGGCTCTCCCTCACCATCTTGGGCTGGCTGCTGGCCCGAGCACGGAAGAAGAGCTGAGCCCATCTGAAACGCATTCGTCCCCAGGCACTGTTGCTGCAATAGCAGATGCTTCTCTGGGTCCCCAACCACATCACAGCTCAACAGCGCGGGAACTGCACGTTCACATGGGAAGAAACAGTCCTTGCCCTGAAGAGCTCAAACTCCTAATTGGAGACCAACCGTAACAAATAAATAAGACAATGGGCTGGAGGCGAGATGAACGCAACCTCTGTGGCAGGACTCGGCTCCGAGAATCGCCTCTGTGCCTGGCGGGGGATTTGGCGCAGGCCAGCAAGAGCCGGGGGGGGTGGGGGCCAGATCCGGACCCCCTGGCGGAGCCACTCGCTGTGTGACATCGCTGGAGCTCGGGGCTGGCTCAGGAGCTGGATGACACATCCCCAGTGGTCCCCCGAGACCCTTGTCGGCAGCTTTGCTAAGAAAGTGTTCAGTCTCGCAGCGGGAGAGCTTGGAGCGGGGTCAAATCCAGCCCCGGTGGAGCTGCTGGAGGGGGTCTTTCCTTGCTGCACCCCAATTTGGGACTGGCTGGGGAACACCCCTATGCCTCGCACAGGGCTTGGGCGACCCTTTTCCATCACCCTCCGTCGAGGACAGGATGTGCTGCCTTGTCGTTCACCGGGAGTGATGCGCAGGGGCTGACCCGGGTATCTGATGGTGGGGGTTATCTCAGCACAGCTATCGCCCTCAAACAGGACACGGGGAAACTTCCGCGGCCCTGGGTGCTCTTGCCACTGATGGAGGAGCCTCGATAAAGCACTCGGCACCCCAACCAACCCTGATAAAACGTGCAGTGTGCAGAGCACCAAGCCAGTGGGGTCAGAAAGGGAGCGAACACCCTTGCTCTTCCATCGCTGCTCTGCTCGGGGTCTCAGGTGATGAGTCTCCCTTGCAGAGCACAAGTCCAAAATGTGGGAGGACCTTTGGGGCTGAAGCTATTTGAGGTGTATCTGCTTAGCAAAGGCATTTCAGATGGCCTGAACCTACATAGCCCACGGCCAGGGAGGGGAAAATCAGGGCTCAAGGGGAAGATGTTACCCAAGCAAAGGGATGGCACCTGGGGAAGAAGCAGAGGGCTGGCAGGGGTGAACGCTTGGGAACCAAGCCCCAAGCAGGCTCCCAGAGGAGTGGGCATCACTGGGAGAGACCCACCAGGATGGTGGGGATGGTGGAGAAGTACCAGCACTGGGACTGAGCAGGAGCCATGGCAGACCCCTGTGGTCCCCGGAGCCAGGGCAGCACGCCACAGCCGAGCAGGCACACGCCACTGAAGCCCACTGCGTCCCTCCTGCTGCCACAGCTTGCAGTCGCTGGCCCTGGAGAGCAAAGGGAGTTTTGCCATCTTTGGCTGCACGTCAGCATGGCTCCATGGGAAGATGAGCCCCTGCTGTCATTTTTCTCACCGATACAAGAGAAAAAGTGAAAAAATAGCAAAGGTGGTGGAGATTCCTGGAGAAACAGATAAAATGCAAAGCAGAAATTTCTTTTTATGTTAGACAGATGGCAGAAGAAAACAGCTGTGACTGAGACGGAATCTGTCCATCTCCGAAGCGTCCACCTGCTCTTTGCTCTCCCCAAGCTCTCTGACTGCAGGGAGCGGCAGCACCTCCAGCCCAATGGCACTGCAGGAGAGAGGGAGACGTTCCCAGCTAAAACTGGGGAATGCTCAACCCTATTGCACCCTGTCCTCCACCTCCACCGCGTGGCACCCAACCCCAGCAGGACCCCACTGCTGGGAACCCCCAGCCTGTGGCAGCAGCAGGGCAGCGATTCAGCCCTGATGGGTTCCCTGCCGACCCCGCCGAGCTCGGCTGCACCTCCCTCAACCAGGTGCTGAGCTCACCGCAAAGATGCCAAGCATCTTCCCTGGCTTTAGCTGCATCTGGAATACTTTTTAGGGCCAGAACAGTTGACATGTTTGTTTATTGCAACAAAATGAAGTGCATTGACAGTGCTACCTGGCACAGGTCACGCTCTCCTCTCCCCAGCGACTGGTTCTTTGAGTCTCATTTCCTAAGAAAACAAGGTGTGCGTGCAATCCTGCCGGGCAAGCGTGTGCGGGATTTGACTAAGGGCCCGAGGCTCCAGAGATAGGAGGTTCCTACATGCCTTGTGAAGACAGGAGCCGGAGAGGAGCAAGCCCCAAATGAGCCCCACAGCAGCAGGAAAGCTGCAGCATGAACCCAGCCTTTACCAGCCACTGGAGACTCTCCTCTGCAGCTGGGGCGCCGCGAGGCACGAACCTGCCGGGAACAACACGCCTGACTCATTTGTCTGCTCCTAGAAAGATTTCTGCCTACTTTTTTCCCGGCCTGGCATTTCCCACACAGGCTCTGCGCATGGCTGTGGGGCAGGGAGGGCAGTGCCAGGTGGGCGAAGCCCGTCTCCTCCTGGCATCCGTGGTGCGATGCCTGCCAGGCTCCAGGATGGGACTTTCCATGCAGAAGCTGCAGTTACCCCACCTCGGTGCTGCTGTACGGCAGCCTTGTGGGGGGCAGCAGTGGCTCTCCCCAGTCCCCATCACCCCGGCACGGCACCACCACTCCCCAGGGCACCAGGAGCCGCAGCCCCTTGAGGACCACGTTTTACCATCCCTGAGGGCAAAGTGAAAGTCTCTCTCTTTTTCCAACCCTACTGCAATTAATATTAAAGCAGAGAGGACCAGCCCGGCTCCCGGTGCCGGCGGGGAGAGCTGTGCAGCCCCGACCCCGGGTGCATCCTCGCGCGCATCCTCGCATGCTCGACTTGTGGCCAAGTCCGGGAGGAAACAAGCCCCAGCTGTGCCTCTTCGCAGCTACCGTGACCGAGCTCTTCCCTCAAAAGGTCTCGGACAAGCAATGGGAGGGACCTGCCCCGTTGCCCCCGAGCCAGGGCAGAACCAGCTGCACTTCATGGCTCAGAGGTGCAAAGTGCAACAGGCTCCTCGCTCCCCACCCCGAGCGGGTGGCATCGCCGTCCCCCGACCTGTTCAAAGCAAAGATAGCGCAGGTCCCGTCCCACGTCCCCGGGGCCAGTTTCGCACACGGGTCTGTTTATGTCTCCGCGTGTCGGCCCGCATCTGTGTTTATGTGTATGTTTCCGTATGTGTGCGTGTGGCTCTGTGTGTGTGGTGGTGTTTCTGGGTGTGTATGGGTGTCTTTTCACATCAGGCTTTCAGCTAACCTCTTAGAAAATGAAAACAAGCCTGGAAGCCTGGCAGCTGTTCCCCAAGCCCGACTCCAGCACCGCTTCCAGACAGACAGTAACCGCAGGGCTGATGACCGAGCACACACGCTTCCCTTCAGACCTTAATTGCGCCGCCAGATATTCTGAAACAAAGGAAATTAAAGACTATACTGATAGCAATAAATATGTCACGGGAGCAGCAAGAAGCAGTCGGCTCCCCAAGCATCTGGGAACTGTCCCTTCCCAGTGGCGGCGGTGGGAGAAGGGGCTCGCGGAGCCGCCGGAGCCCTGGGCATGGCACCAGGCTTGGCTGGGATTCAGCTGAAAGTTGGGTGGGCATTGGCAGCGCCGCTGACCCTGGGAGAGGCCTGGGAAGGCTCCAGCACAGACGCAGGCCGGCGATGGCCACGTTGGATTTCTCATGGAAACTTGCATAGGAACCTGCCAGGTCCCAGGATTTTTTTCCCTTGCCTTTGCCCAGATTTTCTCGAACCACCTCCTATGATTTCCTCCAGCTGCCTGCACACAAATGCTGTGCAGCAAATGCCCGGAGCGAGCCAGGAGGAGACCCGCCGCCGTTGTCCCAGCGGACACGCGGCCGGTGGCATCCAGCCAGAGGTAACTGCAAAGCCGGGGGGACGGCAAGGTCTTGACACAGGTTTGGGGTCTGAGCTAGATGGGGACCACAAAAATGGTGCTGGAGGATGGGAGAGTGGTGTGAAGCAGGGCTGGTGCAGGTAGGTTTCAAAGCAGGGATGAGTGTGATCTGGCAGCGACCGCAGCAGCAGCCGGCAGGACATGGGAACCCCTCTTCCCCCAGCTTGCGGGATGACTTGAATGCTTCAAGAAAGCCCTGACCCAGCCGGCACAGGAACCAGCTGCCAGAAAGGATGGAAAAGCCCAGTGCTCACTTAGCCTGGAAAAGGTGGGGTGGGAGTTGCAGGGGCTGCAGTAGAGCAGGGCAGAGCAATCTGTTCTCTCTCTATGGAGGGTGGGTCAGGAGACCATGGGCTTCGACCACAGCATGAGACATTATGGGGAGTTTTTCCTACAGCCAGGCTGGGGATGTGCTGGGTTTGCTGCCTGGTGAAGAGCCCCAGAAAGAGGCAGGATGGGGATGCAGAGCAGGCAGCTCACTCCTGCGGAGGAGTCACTCGCCACAGCAGCTCCAAGCATTGGTCCCCAATTCCACAGACTTTCTCCCAACCTCACCCTCCTGGCCAGGATGTGCAGCTGGTTTGGTTGAGAGTGGGCAGAGGTGAGAGCCGCTTGGAGACGGCCAGGGTGAGGGGTTGAATTCAGGCAGCAGAATGGGCTTGCTGGTCTAAATCCCTTCTGGAGCCGGAAGGATTTTTTGGCATCTTTACAGCAGTGTCCAGCCTATTGTGGGAAAGCACTGAGCGCCAGTCATCACTTTGCCTCCGCTGAAGGCACTGTCACAAGGCTCGCAGAGAGGGGCTGGGGAACCAAGTCATTTTTGGCTGAAAAACATCTTTTCATAACACCAGAGGAGGAGGGAGCCAGCTGGGCAGAAAATACAGGCAGGGTAGTTCCCTAGAAATATCCAAATTCCTCCAAAAAATAACCTGAGGTAATAGCTCTTCCTACCCGGCCCTCCCCAGGCCCCACACGCACCTGGCCAGCTCGCCAGATTCATCCCATTTTTGTCTCCAAAATCCCCTTGCTCTCCTGACCCTGCTGTTCACCCCTTTGTGGGCAATTTCTGCCAAGTTCCTTTGGAGCTGGTCCAAAAGGCAGCGAGGCAGCCAGGGTGCCCCTGCAGCACCCAAAGCCTTTTTTTGCTGATGGGCGCATTGCTGGGGCAGCGTTGGAGGGCAAAGGCGCTGCAGCTTCCCTTCCCGGGAGCCAGAGGGGAAGGAAGTGCTGGCCGTGGCTCACACCGCTGCCAGGAGTGGTTCGACATGCCGGCAGCCACTTCCGCTGCTCGGAATTGCGAAGGCGCTTCCTTGGGGCACCGCGGGCAGCTGGCGGGGAGGGATGGGTCACCACGTGCGCGCAGGCAGCAGATGCTCCGTCCCAGCCCAAAACGCCAGCCGGTGATGGCCCACCAGAGCCCCGGCGCACACTGGGACACGTGGATGCCAGATGCAAGCAAAGCCCCGCGGGGCCAGCCCGCAGCCCTCACTGCAATGTGCTGGGAGACATCCAGACCTGCTCACGAGCTGGTGCTGGCACAGTTAACTTCTAGGCCCTGAGCCCAGTCTAGAGCCCAGGATTTTGATCTAAGCATGAAGCGCATCAATGTCAAGCCAGTGGCAACCCTGAGGAGCAGGGCTGGAGGGAGGCCCTGTGTGAAACCCTACCATTCCTCGGAGCATCTCAGCCCTGAACTGCAGTTGCTTTGGGGGAAGAGTGGAAGAGGTGGTTTGGTGCTGCCCACCCTCGAGACAGGGAGAGCTGAGCGTCCGGGTCCCCGAGGACGACACGCCGCACTGGGAGGAGGATAAGAGGAAGGCAGCTTCTCCTCTTTGACTCTAGACGGGAGAGCACTAGGAAGCAGAGCAGCTTGGGTGAGGGGAAATCCAAGATCCTCTTCCCTCTTTGCAAAGCTCTTTGTTCATTTATGTCCCTGGGTAAAGCGTCTGGCCCGAAAGCCCAAGGCGCAGAGCCACCTCGCTCCTGACATACCAGGGAAGCCACTCTACCGCTGCCTGCCGCAGGGCTGGACCTGTTCTGCCCCACCAATGGAGCAGACTGCAGCCCCGTGGTCCCACGCAACCCAGGGATTTCCATATTCCCCTTCTTCTTCCCCAGGTGAGTCTCTGAGAAGGAACTTACCACCAAGAACAGACTTGCCTTGCTCCCAGCAAAGGGGAATCTGCACCCTCGCTTTGCTTAAGAATTTGCTCTTACTCAGAAGGCATCAAGGCTTCTTTGTAACCTCCAGAGGGGCAGCTGTTGTGGCTGGCCTCCCTCTTCCTCCCGGCCCACGCAGATGGGTTAGTTCCTTGCAAAGAGCTGCCTGTTCATGTGTTTCCTTAGCAAAGGTATGTTCCTTGGCTGTGGGAACAGCAGCAAAAGAGCAGGTGGGCCCCCAAGAATGAAGAACGTTTTTCCCTCCTTTCTCGGCTCAAGTAGGTCAGCACAGCCCTCGCTGCGTCCTGGAAGCAGAAGGCTGGACCTGGGGGAACTTTATCACCCTCCTTTGCCTGTCTGCTTCAGAAAACGCAGGTAGATAAGGCACAAAATTCTGTTTCCCCCAAGTGCAGTGTGGCTCCCGAAGCACCTCATGGGAGCGTCCTTCCACTAATTCTCCAGGAGACAGTTTTTGTCAGCAGAAAACCAAGTTTCTGAGGAATGGGAAATAATCACCAAAAACACCTGAAGAAGACCGAGAGCTCAGACCCCCAAACGACTCCCGTACGTTTTCACTCCATCTTTGCTCTGCTGTCATATGCCAAACCATCTTCTTGCCCACCTCTCCCCAGCCTCGCATCCACCCCGATGAGCCTGCCCAAGGCAGGCTGTGCTCGCACGGGGCCGGGCAGGCACAGGGTGGCCCATACACACCTCCTGGAATGCTGTGTACACTACAGGATTTATGGGGATCAGCTCCTATCTCTGGGATCACCAAACCCAAAGAAACTGACTCTGTTTCTCAAAGGCTGCAGAAATACTGAAGTCAGCAAAATTCTCGTCCTTGCTGCACCAGTAAGTGATGGCTAAACCTTATTTTAGATCAAAGGAAGACAGGAATGGCCAGATCAGACCTAAAGCCCATCCAGCCAGTCTTCTGCCTCTGGCAGTAACTCACACCAGATGCTCCAGAGGAAGGTGCAAAGCCTCCTCGGTGCAGAGACGCAAAATAATCTGCCCATATTCGACTTCTCATCATCCCATACAAGGGCAGAGGAGCAAGCCCACAGGTTTTGCTAGTCCAAAAGGCCAGCATGACGTGGATGGATATTCACACCAGCTCATTCAAAGACCAGGATATGGGGGGAAACGTCCCTCTACAGATAACAGACAAAAAGAGATGAAAGACTTCCTTTGGGGTGATTCAGAAGAAGAGTCCATCTCTGCTCTGAATCATCCTGGGGAATAGTTGAACTCTTCATTGACCAAATACGGAGATTAGGGCTGTTGGCCTCCAGCTAGACCCCTCAGACACCTCAAATTAGGGCGAACACACCATCAAAAAGGGTTTTGGCTTCAGTGAAACGTCCCTCTATAGGGACCTCTCTTAGATGCCTCCCTCAAATATAAAATGTCACCAGAACACACAACTAAGGTTCAGATCACAGGCGAAAGAGAGATAGCATCCAGCAAAATGCTGAATTCAGAAAAACTTCATTTCCTAAAGCCCTGCTTCACAAGGCTTTCTAGTAACATTCCAGATTAACAAAGGAAATTCTTAACAGAAGTCAGAAATATCAGCAACACCAGAAACCCAGAGAAGCATCTGATAACAGCACCTTGAAGAACTTGAGATCTCTGCCACAGAGATCCTGGCAGAGCTGTGTGACCTCAGGACAGTCACTCCCAGTTTAAATTCAAGCTTCTCCCTCTTTACAGCAGGAATAAAGATTTTCAACCTCCTTTGCAAAGAACCCTGTGATCTGCAGATGAAATAAGTACTGATGGATTAATGGAATTACTGTCAAAAAGCAGAGGAAATACCAATTGCAAGACGCTGAAAAATCCAAGTCTGCCCACGGGCAGCATCTCCTGCCACGGTGATGCACACGGGCTGACTACGACACAAGCAAAACCCTCATGACGTAACAAGGAGCCCTCGGCATGTCACCGTAAGATCACAGCAAGCCTGAACAACAGCCACAACGCTTCAGTCCAACACAAGTTTCCTCAGCTCGGGAAATCCAAGCGGCAAGGCCCTCGTGGAGTGACTTCAAAGGCATCCTGACATCAGCAAACCCACCCTTCGCGCCTCCACCAGCACAGGCCCTCACGTTGCAGGTTTGCGGAGTTTCACACACTCTGCTCCAGGAGCAATTATCAAAGCACTTGAGTCATGAGAAGCCTCATTGACCGGTGCTGAGTACTTCCTTTGTCCAAAGTGGAAGGATGCCCAGGCAGAAATATCTGACTTTCACATCTAACTCTCTTTCCTAACAGAGCTTCTTACACAGCAAGCTCTGTTGCTGGGCTATAGGGAATTTTTGTCCCGGGCTTCTTGACGTTATCCTTTTCAGACAGAATATCCTGACTCATGAAGCCGTGACGTTGAATATACTGCTGTGTAAGGCCTGACACAATTAGATACTTGGCACTGGCTAACTCCTAACCCAGCCAAGGAGAATATATGCATTTTTGAGAACTGAATATTTTTATTTTCTACTTTTAAGAGGAGGGCAGAGGAGGGAAGCCTTAGCAATGCCTTAGTAATGAGGGTCACCCAAATACAGTCAATGTCTCCCACTGGATAGTTAAATAAGTGAAATGGAAAAATAATGGTTTTCCCTTTTCCTTTGCAATCAGTGGCCAAATATGCTGATTCTCTTCCGGAATGAGCAGCTGCCAATTTCAGAGAAGAAAATCTCTTGTAGCCAAGTAGCTCAGCTCTTACATGCTCTCAAACAGCCTGGGAAAAGGAAACCCGGCCAGCCAATTGGCTAAATAATTTCTGAAAATAAATAGGTAACGGCCCTCCGAAACACCACCGACATGGCAAATTCACTCGCAAACTGACGACTCTTCTAAGCAGAAAAATTACACATCCCTGTCAAAGCCTTGCTCGCACTTGGACCTCCTTCACAGAAGCATCGTGGGTTGACTGTGGGTCTGATTTCCAAGTCACCCGAAGCTTTTAAGCACACAAAGCTTCCCAAAACTTTACGCAAGGAGCAAGCATCTTTGGATGCGCCCATCTGGCCTATCCAAAACATAGAGAGATGCTAAGAGTGTTTGGGGTTTTTTTTTAATATTCTTGCCCTAAAGCCTCAGGTTAAGCTCTCTTTGCAGTACTTTGAAAATAGAAAGTAAAGGCTGCCAGGTGACTGGCCCAATTCTTTTGTTATTTCAGTGTAATTCCACTGCATCAGCAGGGAAACCAGGTAAAAGCCAACCAACCACAAGCCAAAGGAAATATTTGGTTGTGTACAGGCAGCTACACCTTGTCTAGATGTCACGCTTACCAATACCTTCCATGCGTCTGAAGTCTGCACTGATTCAGAACCTCTTTACCATGGAATAACACCAAGATTTTTTCGGGGGAGTTTTGCCTTGTGCTGTGCTACAGCCTCCTGCTCCTCTTGAAGTTGGTCTACATGGAGGTCAGTGCCAAGGCCAGAGGTCCTGGCTCCTGCCCCACAGCCCCTGAGCTTGTTTTCGCCATTCCCCTTGCACCATCGCTATCCCGTTGGCCACAGGGTGAGCCCGGTCAGGCAAAGATTCTGCCTGAAAAGTAACCCCACAAACAAGTTGTTGACCTAAGTTTTCAGGGGAACAGGCAGGGAACGCAGCAGTTGTAGGCTACCTGTGCTCTCCCTTCCCAGCTCCCTCCTTAGGGGACACAGCTAGGAATCACCCAAGCCCTGCTGATGCCTGATCTTATGGCCTAGTAGGGATGATCAATGGCAGGTAATTGCCTCCAATGGACAAGATCCAGTCTTGAATAAATGCGGGGGGAAAGATGCTGGGACTGGAGAGCTGTAGCAGAGGACAGCTGTAGATGTGTGAGCAGAGCTCAGCAAAGGTCTCAGAGGCCAGGGTAGAACTACAAAGAGAACAAAAATAACCTTTTTTTTACATATAAGCGGAGTTCATTCACTCTGGAAATACTGGTCATTAATGAACTGCATCCCATTATGCTGTTTTATTAATACTGTGGAAGCATCTAGAAACATCTGACAAGATCAAAGCCCTGTAATGGCATCTCCTGCAAGGGCTGGTGAGATGTGGCTCCTGCCTGCGAAGGCCAGCAACCTCTAAGAGGGACGCAAACAGTGGAAGGGAGGGAGTCCTTCAGCAAACCACTGCATGCCCCTGCTGGGGCACATGGAGAGGTCTCCCGCGTCCCAGTGCTGTGCGTTACCCATGGGGATATGCAGTTTCAATTTGCTGGTTAGGCTGAACTTTTAAGAAAAAGTATTCAGGGACAAAAAAGCAACTGTCCCCCAGGCTCTCCTGACCCGCGGCTGAATCTCTACCACCTGCTTGGGTTGACATTCACATTTCTGAGGCTGGCAAAGGCTTGGGTAGATTCTAGCCAACTCAAAATGCCACTTTGTTTTCTAGAGACACCATTTTCCTGTGTTTTAGACAGCCTTACCCTCTGTTACTGAAAAAAAGGTCTGTGATTCAAGGTCAATTTACTGCACAAAGGACTTGGTTTCCTGTTATCAAGCCTAGACTTTCATCAGAATAAACATCCCCTCACTGCACGTCCTGTAAAGAAATACAAGTAATATGAACAGAATATATCATGACATGCTTGTAAAAGAAACCAGTACCTTGTATTTGCCTACCACATCCCCCTTCTCCCACCAGTAAGTGCTTTCTCAAAGTCCTCCAGGCAGGTCTTGGGTGCTTTCTTGTAAATAGCAGCAACAGGCCTTGAACCTTCCTGAACTATGCTTAAGGGTACGTCTTCTCCATAACAAAGATGCCCTCCTTCAAAAGGTGTTAAATGCAGAGCTAAATCCATTATCTACTCAGACAAGAAAACAAGACGCTTGCACCAGCAATCTTTAGCCCTTCCAAAACAAACCAGGCAAAGTAAACAGGGACAGCTGTATGATTTGTGTTACAACCAGACCATAGGACCACTGTGTCGAATCCACGGGTATTTTACAGCTAGAGCATCTTAATCCCTACTTCTCTAGCATATAAACGACAAACTCCACAGCAAGGTATTTAGAAGATGTCACAAGGTGGCTGATCGATTCTGCATTAGAACAGTAGGCCATTGACGCTCCAGGAAATGCCATACAGGCATGTCTGGCACACAGATACCCAGGGCGGTGTTTCCTATGGAAAACTCCTGTGAGGCTTTGGAATTTCAGCCTCTGCTTAAAGGAAAGATATATGTGCCAACCTGACTTAAATTAGCCTTGGAAACTGCTTATGAAAAATGTGCCAGCTCAGACGCGAATCCCTCTTACTTACCTGCTGATGACAACAAAAGCCTGATGAAATTTTACTCACCCATTAACAAAAAAGACTGTCCAGCGACACATGTGGGTGGGATTCCAGGAGGGTGACATTATGCTTTTGGCACGACGATCTTGGCCCCCCAGCACGGCAATGCTGTGGCATGACAAATGCAGGCACTCCACTAGGGCAGGCCACAACCACATACTTTACCTGCTGACTCAAGAGGAAGAATGCAGAACCTACAGAAATTAAAGTTCCAGCCAAAATCCTGAGATGGTAATCTCGTAGATTCTTCAGGTAAAGATTTATGATTAGAATTATACTCATGAAAATACTAGCTGATTTCTAATCACATTTATAGCAAGGTATATCCAAGCTATTTCACTGGTATCACTTCAGAAACCTACTGGAGGAAAAAAATGACCGCTTAGCTCATTTTGGATAGTGTTACAGTATGATTTTTGTATTACCACCATGGGTAGCGGTCCCTCCACGTGCCAATGAAATCAATAGCAAAACTCTTAACCCTCCTGTTTTAAGTGTGAAAGAATCTTCATTTCTCCTACTCCCATGTCATGTTTCATTTCTTCTCTCTGCTCTCCTCCCAAAACTGAAAGCAGCAGCAGTCAGATCAGATGATTTCCTAGATCGCAGACGGCCGTGGAAATCCCGAAAGAATCCTCAGTTTTCAGGTGAAAAACGTATGTTGACACCTGTCCATAAGATTACTGTGCAGTACCAGGGGCTGGGGTTATTTTCTTGTTGAGGACAGTGTATTTAAGGATGTGGTTGAGACAATGCATTTTCCGTTTGACTTCAGTTTGACTTTCAGTTTGAAACAGAGATACTACTCTTCTTGTTAAAGACTATCCCAGAAACAAGGAACGATTTTTAGAAGCACCGCCAACCTGGTTTTGGCTCGGCAGGTTAAGGATATCCACATTACATCTATTAAAAAGCCTGTGGTCACGATAAATGAGAAAGGGTTCCCCTTCTTCACTGATTTTCTGAAAAACCCTGTGAAGCATTCACTTTCCCCTTACGGAATGTTCCCAATATTCTGGTTTTTTTAAAGCGGCTTGTAATCTTAATTGTTGTTCGTATCTTTGGGAGATCAAAGGGAGGATGTCTGTGATTCTTTGTATTACTCACTGTTGCATTAGCACAAAGATCACATATTCATTTATTTTGGTTTAAGAAGTAACAGTCTCCTTTCACTGCACGCACATAATTACTGTAAGCATTCAGGGGACTTGCCAAATGATGCATGGGGGAGGAGGAGAATCTTTGAAGAAAATTGTTCAAACGTAATTTAGTTCACTAATTGGCAAGGGACCGTTACTAACGAATTGCTTCTGTTTTATGTCAGTAGTGAATCAGGTTGATGATGTGTAACATACATTAAGTCAGTTAATGAGTATTAACTAGAAATGCGACTGAAACACAAGAAAAAGGTTTTTTACCTTTTGCTAGCCAAGCAGAATCGCTAATAAATAAAAGGATATGTGTAAGTGGCTTATATGATTCCAATCTGCAGTGGAAAGACTTTTCTTAGAATCTGATGGTAACCACAAGTTTGTGGGAAAGAAAAATCAGACGCTTACTGTGGCAGTTCATCACAAGTTACTTTATTTCTAACTGAGCCTGAAATGAAAATGACTAAAAGTCATTACCGTAAAATAGCTGATTAGAAGGCAATGTGAACTGAGACAGTGAGTCTCTGGCCATGGCTACAAGACCAAGACATCATGCAGCCAACTAAGCTGTGGATTTACTTCGCGGTGTCTGTGTGCACACTCTTACTATGTGGTAACACAAGATAGCTTACTTCACTTTCATTGTGGGACAAGACACTTTGCAGCTTCCAGCACGCACCAAGCAAGCTGGCATGCCCCTAAGCCTTGCGGTATCATGCGTATAGGAGCAAGACTAACTTGAGTAGCCATAATCACAGGCACGTTTGATTTTCTCCCCACACGCACAACACAACCACATGACAAGGCTCTGGGTACAGGCAGGAGTCAGTGGGCCGAAGGAATATGGAAGCCACACAGGCTAGCAGTGCCAGGGCAGAGCTTTCAGGTCAAGGCAGGTCCTGAGCTGTAGCTGTTCTGTGAAGAACACAGGCCTCCCATGGATGTGCAGGCGTGAGAGCAAATATCATTACAAAATCTGGGTAGAAGGAAGATTTCTGGTTTGCTCTGGCATGTGAACAAACTGGCTTATTAGGCCACAGGTGCAAAAAATGAGAACACAGGACTGAAAGTAAGGATAAAATGGCTAACTCTCGTGTTCTGCAAGCTTTGTGAAATAAGCATCAAGCCACGAAACCTGCCCGACACTGCTGCAGGCTCAGGGACAGTCAGTGGTCTGTCTGCCTTGGGCTGGGTAAGGACTGCTGTGGCATTAGCATTAGGATTGCAATGCATTACTCAGCTACCTGGAGAAGGAGGTCGACTGAGCATCTAGGGGTGCTCAGCTTCAGCATTATCTCTACCCAGTCAGGCAGTTCTAGCCTGGCTTTCAACTCTTTCAGATGGCCAGCCGGAATAAAAGCACAAGAGAGAGGCATTAATCCCCACCTTTTATCCAGTCAAGGGAAGGTCACCGTTTCAGCAGTGAGGAAGGCCCCTGATGTATGGAGCCAACCTCAAGCATTGCCACAGCAGAAGACCTCACCCTACCAGTGGCGACAGGGAACCTGCTGTGTCAAGCAGTAGCACCGGTGGCTGGCCGAGGTCCTTCAATCAGATGCCCTAGGCACTGCACTATGGGTCAGCCACGTGTCAAGTGATCCCCACTGCTTTCTACAGAGCTTGCTACTGACATACACCAAGAAAGAAACACCTTATGTCCAAAACCACTGCTTCAGGTCCTGCCCCAAAATATCTTTGCTGCATATCTGAAATGTCAGGTATGCTGCGACACTACTGGGTGCACATTACTCTGTGTACTCTAGTGCTTTTATTTCCCCATCACCAAAAGACTGGAACAGTGCAGGTGGTCAACATTACGTTGGGAAGAGAGTGTACTACATTCCCTTCTTCACTGTTTCATACTGCAGCATCTCTTTTGTGAGATCTATAAAGTAATGCAAAGGCTGTTCCCTGAACATCTTTTTGAAAATGTCTAAGACCAATGGAGACCATTTTGCTCCTCCCACTCCAGTAACAGCCATTAAGACTTGACAGAGTTCCGGCCAGGCACTCTACACCACACAAAGCACCACACCTTTGCTCCGAGGGACGCAGAATCTTTTTCATTTGTTGCTGTTGTTCTCCTTACCTGTATTTACAACCACACGGTACTTTTATAAAAGTTAGGTTTTAAACGTGGTGTATTTCGACACAATTTATATCGCACAACTGTCTAAGCCCCTTGGCACATGGTGGGATGCTGTTTTAGAAATAAGCTGATAATATAGTCATAGCAACACTACTTGCAGAGTCAGAAAAAAAACCATCCAGCACCAGCAGAAAATGTGTATAGATTACTTTATCTCTGTATTCAGTATAGATAAAAACCCTTTGAAAAAAAAATCTATGCTCCGGAAACAGTAGATAGGATGAAGTTAAGCACAATCTAGTAACTCATGAGACTTGTTGCTTGCTGGCATTGATACCTCAGAGAGTTCATCTTGAAATAGTGCCATTATATATTGATGGCATGCTGGCAAAGGACAGTCCAGCCGCAGAGGAGGAAATATAGCCAGTGAGGGGGGTGTCAGGGAGAGAGACAGAAAGAAACACACAAACACCATTCACATGGAATCATAATCAACTTCAGAACATGAAACAAGTGCTGTTGGTTGACATCATCATGACAACTATGGTGCTTGCTGTCTCTTTGCAATCCCAAGTTCGTACTAGACAAATAAATGTGTAGAAATATACGTGGTCTGTGGAAGAGTTAGATATTGGAAAAGAGTAAAGGTCTTTACTAGTCAGAAGACAATGCAAACTCACACCTTCCAAGATGCATTGTGTGTCAGAATGAACTTCATTTCCTGCCTTCCATAAGCAGCTTCTCTGGTTCACTGACCTTCCTTTTCTTCTTGGGTCCTATTACCTCTTCCTGGCTAAACGCAATGTTCAGGCTGTTTATCTGTAAGAACCATCAGAAACAGTGATCATTCTCACGGTACAAGCCCCTGCTAGATGAGTCAAGAAATACAACATCCAAAACTACAGTAGTTTTCCTGGATCCTCTTGGGTTTGTTCAGTGTGATCCTAGTCTCCAGAAAAGCAATTAGGCAGGGAATCAAAATTGGAATACTGAATGGAACTGGGACTGGAAGATTTGTGAAAGCAACAGGCTTGGCTTCAGGGAGAGAGAATGGTTTTGGTGGGACTCATTTCCCCCCTGCTGAAAGAAAACATGAGGAGCAAGGAGACCTCTGAGAAATACAATAGCTTACAGGGCATAGCTTTTTTCACCAACCTCGGATAATCATAAAAGTATGTGAAAGAAGGGGGGCGCATGTCAAACTTGTGGTCACTGGAAACAGCCTTTCAGGAGGAGACATACAGTACCTCTATTTGTGTGTCAGGGAAATTCAACACAAGTTGATCCATCTCAGACTTCAAAGTCTAGCTGTGAGTCTGCAAAAAAATCCTAAGCAAAGCAAGCTTTTTTCCCAAGGCTTAACTTCCCTCTAGAAAGACACAAACCTCCCTCAAAAATATTCAGGGGCCTACAAACCAAAAGGTTAAAAACCACAGAAAAATATATGTTAGAATATAAATGGGTCAATGGTACAGGCAATTCAGACAGACCACAGAGAGATGGACAGCCAGACCAACAGTTGGAGCGTTGGCTGTGCCAAGTGACAAACTCACTCACGCTCGTTATCACAGAACATATTTGCATTTTTACAATAATAATCTGGAGCTACAGAGAGTAACGTGTGTTTTTGCCCACCCAGAAGGGACAAAGCACACAGTCTGGCAGAGTAACCTCTCTTGCTCTCACTGGAACTGAGCTGCAGGGACACACCACTGCTTCAACTCTGCCTCCAACAGAAAGTTCATTTGGGTGAAAGTAAGGTGAATGAAGAAGGAAAAGAGTGCTAAGTGAGTTCCTGCTCCAAAACAGGAGTACCTTACTCCAGTTTCACCATAAAACATGAGGAATCCCCTATCTGAAGCAGGATAAACACAAGGAGTTAAAAAAGAGCTATTCCATAATGCATCATGAAGAAAAGCACAAGGTCTCCAGATTACAAGATGTGGTTATTATAGAATTCCCCACTCACGTCATCAAGGCTTTCTTTCTATCTGACCTTGGTATGAGGCTTCAGTAATCTCTACATAGTGATGGTCTTCCTAATGTGTGCAATAATTCCGATTGTGGATTAACAGCAAAATAGTTTGAAACAACCTCACTTCGCCTCTCTATCGTGTTTCAGATTGTTTTTCCTCCCCTCTTTCCTCCTCTTCATTATGAGCAACACAATATTGCTTAATGCAGAAAGGACAATTTCCTTTCCACAAAAACAGAGAAAACAAGAATCTGCCAAAGTGGGACAGGCAGGTTCTTAATCCTGCACACAGAACAACACAAAACTTCCAATGCTGCCCAAGGGCGTATTTGCTTGAGGAAAGAGCAGTGAGTGGATCTCTGTGTTACAGCTCCTGACCTGATACCCAGCTGTTCAAACTGGCATTTTAGGCAGCTATTTACTTCCCTCTCCCTGGCATCGTTTTAACCTGTCTGCTTCCTTTCTTGAAGTAAAGGGCCCAGAGCGGGGAAACTGCATCCAAAAACTCTCCAGTGCTAACACAGCTGCAGGGTTTGTACCCTGTCCTGCTGGCCACACAATAAAGCAAAGTGATGATCTCCAGTCTCCCAACCCCCAGTCACCTGAATTAGGCAGCTCTCCTTCTGTTTTAGCCTAAACCACATAAAGAGAGCATCAGCTGGAGTCGGTGCTTTCATTTCCTCTATTGAGGAATGGATGTTCTGCAGCACGGGAAACTACTCAGTGAAGTTTTTACCCCTTTGCTCCTCCTCTGAAATTTTCTGCATGGACAGGATACTTTTGAGGGGGGAGAAAAAGCCACAACGAGCAGCTGCTCATGCAGAGTCCACTGTAACCCTCCGACAGTCGTCCTCCTCTTTACCACAAGCAGTACAACCACCTAACAGGAACCTGAGACGACTAAAAACATCTATGCAAGCCATCAAGGACTCTAGACAAGCACCATTCCTCTGTTGAATGAATAAGATGTCAACTCTGTGAGGTATTTCACCAAAGCCAACATGTCCTGTCCTGCCCCTGCCCAGCACAAGTTGACGTAGGAACTTAGAGCCAGTAACAGACCCCAAGTCCAACTTCCAGGTCCCGTCCTTAAGCAAACACTCAAGCTTCTTCCCCAGAAATGTTGCTCTAAATGGGATTAAGACATATCCTACCTATGTTTATTTGACTTTAACCAGAAAGTAAACCTCTTAAACAGTGTGGTGAAAAGCAGGAAATCCCTCCCATTGACTAAACATACAATCAAAGCCTCCAGAAGTTGATTAATTCTAATTTTTTCCCAGGTACTGGGATGCTTGACTTAGAATAACTGATGGGAGAGCTTGTGCTATACGAATGTTGGGTTTTTTTGTCTTACACAAACACTCCAGGCCCTTGGCTCCACTGATGAGCCAGGTGCTATAAAAGCACGTAGGACAAGGCCCAGGCCCTTGCACGCTTCCCCTGCAAAGGGACCGCACTGACAACAGGACAGGTGGGACAAGTCCAGATCAAGTCGCAAGGACAGGAACAGACCCATGGCCTGCTGACTCTGAGCCCAAGGTGTAGTTCTGGGTCTAGGTCATAAGTGTGAATACACAGTGAATTTGCATCTCCTGTTCTACAATACTGCACTACATGTAAAAATGTAATACTTTGCCTCACAGCCCTTCTGTAAAAATACAGCTAACTTGTGAATCATACAAGTGTTACTAATTTCTGGCATAAAACTAACAGGACAGCTGCACATTGTCTGGAGAAGATATCAGGCTAAAAATAGATTAGACTTAGATTAAACCTTTCCCAAGGCAGACTGGTGCAGAATGAGCAGACCACAGCTACACTGCTATTCTTAGATAGACAAAATCAGGACCTAGTTTTGTGCTCTGCAATTATCAATCCCCAGTGTCCCCATGTATTCCGGCCAAAAATTCCCAGCATAAATCGAAGCAAATTTACAGCTCTTCTGACATGTGTTTTGCTTACCAAGGCATCCTACATAGAAAAGCTAAATTTGCACAAGAGCATTCGACTGTGTCCCTCTTTGTCCCTGGCCTGCCCCATGCTGAGGTTTGGCACTTGGCAAATTTTATGCCCTCAGAAGTGTTCCCTTTGTCAGGGAGCGTTTCGTCTGGTACCTCATACCTACTCTGACAAATTCAGAAGCACATCCATGTCTAAAGAAGTCCAGTTCCATCAAGCGAGCCAGAAGAATAAGGACTGAGATACAAGACTTAACTGCTGTAATAAGGCAAAATGATCCTCAGGTGTCAGGGGACATCTATCATCATCAGGAAACTTTAATCAGAGAGAGCCAGTGCCTGATGTATCCGGTGATTTCAGCTGCAGCTGACATTGACTCAATAGCACAGCAAATGCTTGCCACTTTCAAAAATCAAGCCAGTGACTCTTTAAATTGATCCTCTGAAACCTGAGGCATCCCTGGTGAATGGCCATTTTGTTAAATGGGAAATTCCATTTAACATAAGGACAAATTTTTTTTCTACTGCGAGCGTTGATCAAATACTGGCAACAAGCTGTCCAGAGAGGTTGTGGAGTCTTCATCCTTGGACATATTCAACATCTGACTGGACAAGGTCTTGAGAAATCTGCTCCACTTCACCCTGCTTTGAGCAGGTAGGTTGGACATGACGGTCTCCTAATGTCCCTTCAGACCTCAGTGATTCTGCAAAGGCACGGTGGTTAAATGCTCAATGCAGGGCTCAGCACCAGTTCTCGGATTAGTTTCCAGTAAAGTGATTGCACTGGCATCAGTGAAATTAATCCTGATTTTAATCTGTACAAGTGGAGGAGAATCATGCTGGCTAGCCTGAAAGCCAATTTACACAGGTGGAAGAATGAAAGACCCTCACTGTGGTGCTTCTGTGGAAACTTGCCACATTTTTGTCCCCAGGAAGCCATGCCAACACATCACTGACTACCACTAGTCCTCTTCCTTTTCCATAGCTCGCTGTTAAGATTTTTGACATTCAACGCAATTTCTTTTTCCGTGAACTGGAAGCCCCACAGGCCTGCTCTATACCTCATGTATTTTGTAGCATCTAAAGGACCAATGAACAGATTTTTCCAGAGTCTAAAAAACCAAAATTCTTCAAAAACACCTGTTGAAAAAATATGTATCAATCTCTCTCCTTAAAATCTCTTTCAGGGCCCTCAATCACACTATACACTGCCGTGCTGGCCATTTTGATTGCCAGATCACAATCCAATACGCCTCCCAAGACCAGAAGCCTTCCCCCATAAGATTACAGCATCGTAACCAAGGAGGCGAAAAGCAACGGACACGCCTTCTGCCTACTAGGCCGCTACCCAGCTTAGTCCCTCATGGGATATTAGATCTGTCCAACCTTAATTTATGCAGATTTCTCTAGGGGGTCTGGTTGCTAGCATGTATGTTATGAAAAGGCAGCCAGCACGGAAGCTCCACGTCTTCTTGCGGATGTCCCTGGGGTAGCTGTCAGGGAAACTGAGGGCGGAAGGGTTAAACCTCCCCAGATCTGCGGGGTGACGGGCCTCACCTCTGAGCAAAGAGGTCACTAGGAAACTGTTTCCTGCACACTAGACAGGGATAACTCATGCAAGGGATGAACGGCCCCACGATACAGCTAAGGATCTGACGTGAATTGAGAGAAGCCAGGAATTTCCTGACCTCCCTGTCTCACTCCTCCCAGAATGGCCTGAGCTCACAGGAAGGAGAGATGCAAGCTCATCTCTGAATCTTTCTCTCTTCATTGTTTGGGTCTGTGTAGCCTCAGCTGGTTTGGAGGAGAAAATGTTCTGGGAACTTCTCATCAGATACAGCTCTCTTGATAGACAGTTAGAGATAAACCTTTCTTTTTTTTCTTTTCTGCAAAAGTTCAAGATAATGACATTGCCACAGAAAAATGCTTTCCTATTGCTCTGCAAATGGCAGGCTTCACCCTTCAACTGCTTTCTGTCATGGCAATTTTAAAAGTGGTTTGCCTGAGAAAAATCAGACAACAAAGGTCTTGATCTCCAAGCTGTTATTCCGCAATTGGATCCACTTGCACTGACCTTCACTTTCAGACAGAAGCCGCGTACAACACGGAAGCTGCGCAAAGGCACACAAATCTCCATCAGGGTGCCCAGGGCCCTGGGCACCAACAGGACACTGATCACTGGCACACAAGGCAGATCTTCCTCACAATGTGTCATCCGTGAAAGATTGTCTTCACACTGACTTCCACCGCTGATACAACCCCTTGGAGAAAGAGAACGTGACCAGGTAGCCAAGTCTTCTGCATGGGAGCAGCAGCTGGAGGCCAGACAGGCTATCCTCTGAGGTCTAAACCAGCACTGATTTACAACATTTAGGAAGGAATCGCTCCCTAGACACCTAACTTTCAGACATCTCCAGTTACGAGAGCTAATCCACATGGCAGGAGTATGCCTACAGCAGGCAGTGAATCGCAGTGCAGAGACTCCTGAGCTATCATTGATCCCAACTGATTATGTCTACACAAGGCCAAGTGTCATCACACTTCCTCACATCCCACAGCAGCCTACGAGCACAAGCACAGCCAGTCTGGCAGCATAAGCAGTCTCTGGCCCTAGCTAATGAAGCCAGAAACTTGGGAGGCAGAACAGACTTGTGCTGTGCTGATATGGCCACACCATTTCCAGCCCTGGCACAGGCTCGGTCAGGGGCAATTCAAGGCTCTGCATGGCTGCTTCAGTGTGCAGTGAGACCATGCTCTAAGGACCACCCCAGAACTTCAGCCCACAGTTTCCTGATGGGAGATTAAAGCCTGCAGAGGCGTCCACATGGTCAGGTTTTACTCATCCTCTAGCTCTGTTTCATTCCAAACTCATTCCACTGCAACATGTTTGCTTACAGGAAGACAAAATTAATCCTGCAAAATTAATTTGCAGGACAAGAACATTAAAGGATTCACAAAAGGATAAAGGAGTGTGCTGAAGAATTCAAGAATTCATCTTAAGTTCACTGTGGGACCCCATTCTCGTCAGCAGATTTCTATAAGCTAGATCAATGGGCAGCAATTCCCTATTTTACGCAACTTTCACAACTCCTAGAATGCCAGTGGAAAGTAGCAAGACACATAAAGATAGCACACTGGGCCAAATCCTTGGCTGATTCAATGAGAAAAACTCTCCTCAAGTCAGCAGAGGTAGGCTAATTTACATGCTGGTGTCTAACTCCGGATGATTAAGTACAGAGATGCTTTGCTGGGAAAGGGCAATCTCTCATTTGATCCTAAGTATCATCAATCATGAGATTGCAGATAACAAGCCAGTTGAGTACATGAAAATTTTTCTCCAATCTGAAAAGCCCTCTGTCAGAGGCTCTCCATGGACATTACTAAAGGCCAGTTACTGGACAGGAATAGCTGCTTCTCTTTTGGCAGATCTGCATCCTTTGCCTCTCCCATGCCAATTAGAAAAAATAAGCCTTTAACACTTTCATTCCTGGTTTTCCTGAAGGGCTATAGGTCAGGAAGATAATGACCAATAGTCAGTTCCAATAGCACAGTTTTTATTTTTGATAACCCAGGAACCAGAAAGATTATAGCAGTTCACTTCAGATGAAGAGAAGTAATAGGCTCAGCCACATTTCCACTTGTGACTGCAGGTACCATTTCTGAACTCAGCACTACTTGAATATCAAATCCTTGTACAAATACCAAATTCTGGGACACTCCAGATTGTTTTAGACAGGTCTGAAAATCTTGGCCTGTATGTTCAACTGTACAGAGAGTGCTTTAAACCCGAGTCCCTGAGGCACTGGTCCATGGACAGCTGAACAGCTAACACTGCCACCAGAAGGGCAGGTCTCCCCCGCAGACCCTCTTCGCCTGTTCCTTGCCGCCCAGTCTTACCCACTCCCTTACAGTGGTGCTGCTCCATCAGCGATCGTTCTGTGAGCTAGTTCAAGGGGATCTTCTTGTGGAATCCTAACGCTTAAAGTCACGCACTAGTCTAGACTAGCAAATCTAAGGAAGGGGACAAGTCTGCCCAACAAAGGGAGACCTCCATGGCCTGGTCTAGGCTGTTCCCCAAAGCCCCTCCACACACCAAGCTGATTAAACTCTGAAATCAAGGAAAAGACAAGTCACTTTGAAGACCTCATAGCTCCTTAAAGCAGAGAGCTTCTCTGAACACAGCTGGCAGTTGGAAAATGCTATTACTTGGCTGTACTGTAGTCCAGATAGCAACAAGGTGCTCCCACTCCCACCCCAACAGGCCTGCTTCCACCCATCTTACCTATACTTGACCCTGTTAGATAATACCCGACTCACACTTCCCATCCACCCAAGCTTATCCTCAGTTCTTAAGACAAACTTCACTCACCAGTTTGGCTTCCTGATTCAAGTGGAATACACAATGGTCATTTGTTTTAACTACTTCCCTCAGAAAAGAAGGGAAAGTCCCTCTCATATGGAAAATAGTGTCAAATTTTTATTAGCACTGGCTTTACAATGAGGATCTGCACTTTTTAACTAGTGACTTGACTTTGTTTTTCCCTAAACTGACTGAAATATTAGCCAACTTCTAAGGTACGATGGTTTAAAAAATAGTATCAAACAATACATTAAAAAATCCCTCTGCCATGCAGAATCTACCAGGCAGAGGGTTTGGGATTATTTTTTTTTCAGGTCTTTGGACACATACAATGGATAAAGTGACTCTTACATTTTTCAGCAACTAATGCTGTTTCCACCACCTTCAGACACTCTCACTATTGCTACCGTATTCTAATGAAATTCACATGCTGCAAGAGAGAGGTGTCTGGTGCTCTGCTTACAATTGTGACAGACTCGAAAGAATGTCAGAGCATGAATCAGTGGGACAACCACGAGTTACAAACAAAAAAGGCTCCTGTTTTCACACAGACGACAGCATAAACAATGATCAGAAGGAAACTGGAGGATGTGACACAAAAGAAAATGTGGTTAAAGTTTGAAAAATACCAGCCTAGGCACAGAAGTTCATTTCTAAGATCCAGAGTCAAGGCAAATACTTCACAGATGCCTTTTGAATGACATGTTAAGTTGTAGTCTCCAGTTGCTGTCTGGGTTAGACACCCTGGGATTCTTTTCAACAGAGGCGGGGAAAATTTTAGTAGCAATTTCCTACTCTCATTAACTTATCCTGTAAAGATTCACTTTCTGAATGTTCAAGCTCACACAATTTTCACCTAATCTGAATGGAAGGAGGATCAAGTGGCAAGTCCAGTGGTATTCAGAGATTTGCCCAGTCACTGAAAAAGCCTCTGCAGAAGCCCATGAATTGGAGCTCTGATTCTGACTCAGGGTTTGGCCTGGGCAGCCTTCAGGATGGAATTAATTTCACATAATTTACTTATCTAAAGTTATATGTCTGGTCTACCCTAGTTATTTGGGTTGCCCCAACAACCACTGAAAAAGAGATCAGCACCTCCAGGGGATAATTCTTCCTGTCCTAGAGAGGTAGCCAAAAAGGGATAGGATCCAGTAAGTACCTGTGACTCACATGTAAAGATAGACTGGAAGCAAGAAAGGAGAAGTGAAGACCATGTTAGGCAACAGACAAACACACCTTTCAAACCTAAAACAGGGTGGTGATTTCAGAAGCTTAATCCAAAAATGCACACAGGTAAGCCAGCCTGGCTGGGACACTGATCCGTTTAGTCTGCACATGTAATTCACAACTGCCAGCTCCAGAGGAGAGTACAAAATTCTTGTACTGGATGTATGAAATAAGCTGACCATGGAAAGTTTCTTCCTAAATGCTTCCAGTCCATGCTTATATCCCTATGCCATAATAATTTGTCGCCTCTATGTATTTTGATACTGCACAATAAATCCATTAATGTTAGTTGAACCCTGTGCCATCCTAGATGACATAATGCTCCACAGCAATGAATTCCACCTTGCCTGATGCATCTTAGAGCCACTAAAATTTGCTCACCTGCTGAGATGCCCTTGAGCAAGGCATTCCACCTGTCTCCTTTGTTTCCAGCTTCTTCTTTCCACCTACAATCCAAACATCAAATCAAAACTAGCTCCAAAGTTAAAACCCTACATTTAATTGGGAAAAAAAGAAAATAAAAAGTAAAATATCCAGAAGCATGACTAAACCGCTGTAGCAAAATCCCATGCCTGATCTGAAATTGTGTAGTTTTTGCTCTTAGGCTCTGCCAACACTGGCAGTTTATTCCTGACAGATTTTGGAATAAAGTGTCATCTGAATGTGCAATATGTCGTCTTGCAGCAGCTCCTATCACTGAAACTTAAAATCCTTTTTAACCTGGTTTCCTAAGAAAACAAAGCTTATGTCTGCATGTGCTCTGTCCAAGTGGGTGTGTGTACAGGGAAGGAGGGGAGCTCTCCCCTGACTATTGATCTTATTAGACAGTTTCAATAGAGTTTGAGGGGGGGGGTCCCAAAGCGCCTCAGTTTCATGAAAACAGGCACTTGATTAGAGGAGGAAGATCCTGTTAATATCCCCACAGTGGGAAAGGTGGCAGTATGAGTTCACCCCTTATTAGTCATTGGAGGATCTGCAGTAGAAAGACCTGAAAAGGTGAATTCATAGGCAGACAGGCTTCTTTATTCCACTGCTTGGGGATCTCAGGAATGCTATTTACCATTTTGTCACTAGATGGTATTGTTCCACAGGCTATCTGAGAGCCTCAAAGGTCAAATCCAGCATGGTATATCAGAAGATAGGTTGACTGAAGTGAGAGAAAAGGCTTTTTTTCATGTATTTTCATGTATGTTTTCACATATGGAAGTCACTAGCAAAATTAAACTGTAACATCTAAAGGAAGGAGCTTTGGTGAAATGTAGATAATGTAACTCAGTATTGATGAACTGTGCATTTCCTCCATATCTGAAAAAAACCTGCTGAGCTAAAGAGGTGGAAGGATATCGATAAAAAATCAAATGTTTCTGTTAACAAAGCAAGCATATTCAAAAAGCCCCCTATTACAGTTTAATCTGATCTGACACAAAATTCAAACAGCCTGACAAAACTCTTGACCCATTTCACAGTAAGTGAGAAAGCCTAAATATTATGCTAGGATACAGTCATGAGCACAAGCTCCTTCAGTTTTGAAACTGGGCATTTACCTCTATCTTGACGGTAAAAAGAAGATGCTGCTGTTTTCCAGCCTGGATGGGTGTCACTTTTGGCCTTTCCACACTTACTTGAATCTGCTCTGACAGGGAAAGGGTGATGCTGTAAAGCAAATGATGCTTTGTCTTAATAGCATAACCTAAAAAATACGCCAAGGTGGTAAATCCATAAACCCAGCACTGATAGGGATGAGATTTTCACAGCTCCTCAGTGTCCAGGCCTTCCTTCTCCCAAGCCTTCAGGTCTTTTG
Source organism: Phalacrocorax carbo (assembly GCF_963921805.1). NCBI lineage: Eukaryota > Metazoa > Chordata > Aves > Suliformes > Phalacrocoracidae > Phalacrocorax > Phalacrocorax carbo. The sequence continues at coordinate 4,540,162 of NC_087527.1, read as the reverse complement.
AGAGAGAAATTTTCTAAGAAAAAAACACAATTCCGACCTAAACAGCTTCCTATCTTCGTGAGTTAGTTATGCTGGGGTTTATTCCACTGACCACCTAATATTAAACCACCAAGCCTGAGCTACCAGTCCAGGCTGCCCCTTCTGTCATTTTGAAGAGGTACCACATGAGGACCATTCATTCCAGCCTACCTTGGTGTCTAAGGAAATTACCTGAATTACCTGCTAAAGAGGCCTCCCCCTCCACTAAGTGCAGAGGGGGCCTAGAGAAATGAGGCACAACACACAACTTTTATATGGCTAGAGGTGAGCGGAAGGAATCCCACCTAACTACACAGTGGAATATGGCTCAGTCCTGAGGAACGCCAAGTGGAAATGCGATTTTCTCCATTTTGTGCATGTTTGTGCGTAAGTGTGCGTGTGTGGTGGGTGTGTGCACACGCATGTGTCATGTCTCTCTGTACGATCACTGCCCTCTTCTGGGAGAATGTACGAGACTCGGGGAGTCAGTGGGTATGCTGGAATGAAATTCAATTTATGTCCATGGACTTCCAGCATCGGCATTCAATCTGCTCTAGTGCTGATGCCCTACACAAGCCAAAATCCTTCTTAAACTAGGATTCTGAGAAATGTTCTTTAAGGAGAGTTTTGCTAGACAAACTGCATTCCTCCAGCAAGAGCTGAAAAGAGCTGTTTCTATACCTTTGTGCTCCCCTCTTCTTCCTCTTCATCACAGTCTAACCCTTGATGGGAGATCTCAGTAGGGCCATTCTTCTGGATCAGGTTGCATTCAACTGTCCCCATTCTTTTCTTTTCAGTTGTCACTCTCACTTTCATGAGGTGGAAACCAGTGGAGACTGACCCTACTTTCAGGTTGACAGGATCGCCATCAAACAACAGGTCACCAGAGCTGCCATCTTCCTTAAAGCCTGGGGGCTGGTAATCTTTGGGAGTTACTGCACAGGGAGAAAGAACCCACCAATGTCAGAGAAATAAAGTTCCATCTCTCCTTAATCTCATTTATATAGAACAAGTGTTTACCAGCCTCAAGTATCAACATCAACTATTAAAAATATTCAGGGGGTGGGGAGGTGGTTAGGAAGAAGGAAGAGAATGCAAAGATAAAAAATGAGCTGATCAAATGTTATCAGGGAGCTCAAAGAAATAATGACTTTAGGATGCTAAGATACCATTAATGTGCTCAACTTTCTGGAGCAGAACCTGACAAATGCAGGATGCCTGCTCCTTAAAAAAAAAAAAAAACAAGCACAAAAACTGTGAAGGAGGAGGATGTCTCCCTTTCACACTGCACGGCTGTACTTCTTACACAGATGTTCAGCCCTTTCTTAAAAAGAATCTGCCATCCCTGTGTGTCAGAAGGCTTTACTATGTTTTACACCATTTCTCACTGTTATCAGTTAACAGCTTCTACCATTTCACCATTCTATGCTTTACTTACTTTACAGGGGCTCATGATTAGCACAGAAACTGATGGAAATGGAGTTTCTCCCCACAGCACACACTGTTCTCCACCTACCATCATTGTAGTAGAGGAGTTTCATGGTCAGAGTAATGTCGTTGGGAAGTGGCCCCAGGTTTTGCATTAACAGGTACAGTTTACGGATCAGGAGCCTGCTGGCCTGTTTAAGGTCCTCGCTGCACACCCCATTCACAAAGTTCATTTGGTTGCTACAAAGAATAACAGATTTGTTTTCCTCAGTCATGAATATTCACGATCTAATTACAAATACAGTGCACCCACTCACTTGTCTGAAACAAAGCTACAATGCCTTTATGTAATTTCCAGATAAACAGGGAAGTGAAACAGACTCCAGGGATGGGGTGGCATCAGCAAAACAACAGCTCTAAACTAAGAGGCATGGCATTTACATTTGAACGGACTTTGTAGCTGGGGCAATGGACCCCATTATACAAATGTCATGACTCACTTGTTTGAACATGATTAAATTGGATCAAAGGACCATAAAACAAGTGCCTTTCACCTAAGCAATTTCAGGAATGAGAGGAATGAGGTGAGAATCCCATATAAAGCCGATTAATCACAGGGGCTATTTTCAAGTCCATTTTGCAGTTTGAAGAGAAGTGAATGGCATGTTCTCACTTCAATTCCATGTAAGAAAAACTAGCTCAGAAGCCCATTTTTCAAAAGTGACTAAGGGGCATTCTTCTCACCTCCTTCACCCATGCAAATGTCAGCTGGCTAGTCTAAGCAAGCAGCCTAGACTGAGATAAACGTCTAACAGAAGTGGGATGAATCGCCCTCTGGAGGAGTTTGTTTCTTTTGACTACAGAGGTAGATGAGATGAGCAGCTCAGATCAGCCTGCTAACATCAGACAGCTGAAGATGGACTAGATGAATCACTACGTGACTAAGGAACCTAAACTTCCTGAACTTTCAATGAGAAGGGTCATCAAAAAAATGCAGCTCCTCCTTTGGAAGACAGCTGGCAGGTGGATGACTATATACAGGTGGGATGGTGCCTAACACAATCAAACAATCAAAAGCAGTAAATAACCCAAGAGAGCAGAGAGGATCCCAGGGCTGAATATGACTGACTAAATCACTGGAAGGAATGGCTTTGTTAAGACTATTTTCCCCTTCCAGGTGAAGCTTCTTGGCTCGTAATGAAAACCAAGTGGCTGTTGAATGGCTTGAATTTGCAGGGTATACAGGGTATGGTTCGGTAGGCTCCAAACTGCCAACAGCAAAACTCTGTCCTGAGCACACTGTGCTATTAGATTAAATCTTGTGTGTTCAGAAACATACATCAGGAGAGAGGACCAATGCTGGCAATGCCTAAGATGGAGTAAAGAGAAGGTAGGCCTTAGGCCTTCTCTTACACATCATCTTTATAAGTCTTGGGATTAGCGGAATAGAGACTGTAAGGGGAAAGAGTATAAGCGAAAAAAGAGATGAGACTTCCATAGGAATGAACAGGTCAAGTACTGGTTCAATATGGGAATAACATTGTGGATTTGATGCAGGAACATGTCAAAAGGTAGAAGCTGAGGAACTGAACCTCTCTGAAGGACTGGGATCAATGGCAAGGAACTCCTCCAAAATCCATCTAAAATAAGGCAGAGACTATCTAGGAGAAAGTTTCCCATTACCACTCAGATACAATGATGCAGACCCACAAAACATCTCTACGGAATGATTAACTCAGAGTTTGCACATGACAATAAACCTTGCAGGTGTATAAAAGCAGTTTTATCAGCTGAAGGAGCTGATAGCAAAGATGACACAATAGTCTGATCGATGCCAGAACATCAGTTTACTAACGACTGCAGGCACACACATGATCCTGTGATAGAAGTGTCAGTCACTGAGGAAACAGAACAGAGCCCAGGAATCTGATGCCACAGGCTTTAAAGCCTCAGACCAGTAATGAGATTTTGACAGAGCAGATATAAACACACCACCAAGATTACTTAGCCTCTTGGCCAGTATGACAGACACCAAGGGATGCTGAGTTCCATTTGGGGACTGCTGTTATTTCTAGGAACTAATGACCTCTCTGAGTAAGGCCAATTAAAAAAGCTATCTATCTTCTTTCGGATCCCAAAGCTCTCCTCTTTCCCTCAGTGTAGTGAGGACAACTGATAGCAGCTTCAATGCAGAAACAAGGTATAGTCCACGCTCAGACACAGTTCAGCTTTTCCCAACAGAAAATCACTTTGCCACACACTACAAATTACTTGGCTGTGTTTAGAGAAAGAGCGGCAAATGGCACACTCCTGCATGTTGTGGAGGAGTTTCCTGAGGAGCGTACAACACAGCAGAGCTCTCTCTTGCTGTACAGGCAGGTTCCAAGGCCCAGCAATCCATCTTTCACCAATGGCAGCTGCAGAAGCAAACTAAGACCAGGTTAATCATTTTTCTTTGCTTTGGTTACAGCCAACAGCCTTTGGTAGTATATATTTTAAACTACACAGGACCATGGCTTACTAAACACAGCTTTAAAATATCTAACAGACAGACAGAGTCAAAAAGATGCAAAAAAGCTGCTGCTTCCTGCCAAACATTTTGCAGCATCAACTCAGGCATCATAAGTGAAAGTTCTCTCAGGTCACCCATGCAAGACTGCTCAAGCAGAATACACGTATGCAAATGCCCAAGGAGAAAAATCCTGGGTACAGGAACATGATGAATGGGATCAAACCTGAAAAAGCTCCATTTGAAAGCACAAGGCTGTCTTGTAGAAGTGGAAGAACACTCATTCTTAGTTGAGACAGCAGCAAGCTCAACAACGGTGCCAGTTTCTGCATTGCTACCCTGATTAGGTACCGTTTCTATAAATGGCCCTTAACTTGGTTCTGGTGCACGTTAAGTGCCTCACTGTACTACCTACCAACATTTTTACTCATCGGCTCGACAGTTCATATCCTGTAGGGGAACTGTCCTCAACTCTGATGATACAGCTGCTTAGCAACTCAGACATGCTCTAACCATAAAGTGCAGTTTCTTCTTATTGCTTCAAGAACACAGTTTTCACAGTGCACTTCTGAGAAATAAAACCAAACCATTACCTGATGATGTCCATCTGGGGCACCTCCTTTTTGTACTTGAATTTGAACTGATACAGCTCAGTCACTGTCTAGAGATTTAACAAGAGAGAGGAAAAGAAGAAACAGGTCTCTGTCAGTAACAAGCATAAAGACACGTACTGAACTTAGCAGTGTCCTTTCACAACTTTATGCCAGAGCACAGCATTAGTTTAATGACATGACGACAGCTTGCACGGGCTTTGGCAAATTTTAACAACCACAGCTTACCTAGCACTGAAAGAATCACAAAAAACCGACAAACTTCCTGCTTCCTCCTTCCACTTCCTCTGTGGGCCTGACTCCCCAGGCTAAATCTCTAACCAGGCAGCGGGGCCAGCCAACCATCACAAGGTACTTATGTCCCCCTGTACTAAAAGGAAAAATGCGAGGTTTCCCAGCTGACAGAGTGTCACAGGGAAGCCTGGCCCAGAGTTCGGTATGGAGAGAAGGGCCTGAAGGACTCTTCCTACTAGGATATACAAACAACACTGCATGGGCAAAAGTTTCCGAATTTCACTGGTCTCAGAGTTTTACGAGGGAAATGAAAAAAAACCTACGTGATTTTCCACTTAAAAAGAAAGGATTCGCTATGATTTGAGAGAATAAAATAATTAGGAAGAACAGACTGCTTCACCACAAGACAAAGGATCAACTATAGTCCAATTCCATGCCTATAATTCACTTTTTCCAGAGGCAATGAGGTCAATTAGTAAGAGTTCAGCTGAGCCCTTAACTCCGAGCCTTCCTTATAAATCCCAGCCTTGGTATGGACTAAACTCTTGCTCTCTCCCCACATGCTGAGGTGTGACACAGCATAACTGTACTCAGGTAAGCAAAGATTGTGCAGCCGTCTCTGTGCCAGCTCTGTGAAGACAGCATGGATGCAGAACCTCGCTCACATATCATGCCACCCAGTCTGCCTCCACTGGCTAGTTGCAGACGAAATAGAAACACAACAGAGAACACTGAAAGGATAAGTAGGGGCACTACTTAACATATACATCCCAGGTCTTCTCTCCTAAACCTCTCTGCATGAAAAACCAGCTCTCTTTCAACACTATTGTTAAAAAGATGGTTCAGAAAATAATTATTTTGAATTTCCCATTTTTCTCTTCAGGAGAGAAAAACAAAAATTGCCAGAATGCCCAGTAGTTGCCTGTTACATCCCTGCCTGAGGCCCTAGATGGGCCCAAAGCCCAGTGCCTGGTAGGAGCGTTTGATCACAATCCAGCTCACTGAGCTGTCATTCTTGAGTGAAGGCAGAAGAAGAGAAAGAGGGTCACCAAGCAGCTATGTCAGGGTAGAATTTAAGCCCCCTGCAAGTCCAGTCTGAATACAAATCTACTCACCCATGCCTTCAGTTGCCTCAAAGATTAATTAAGACTCTTTCTTACCTCCGGTTCCTTGGGATTGGTGTAAATCTGTTATAAGAAAGCACAGTGAGGGCATTCTCCCCATGGATAACTTGAACCAGAGAAAAGTGACTAACAATGATATTTTCATTTTACAGCAGAGATTGTATTATCTTTAGTGTGGGATCAGAGAAAGGAATGGCTGAGAAACAGCCACCTTCTATCAGCAGTCAATACTTACCACTTCAAAGACAGGTAGAACACGCTCATCTGTGTAATGGGGGAGGAATGAGGTTCATTCCCATTCCCATTCCAACCCTCACAGGCAACTATTGATGCCTGAGATTTAACTGCTCAGATTATGTGTGGAATAGATGCATAACACAGCTCTTGGTGCTTTACAAAGGAGCAGGGCAAAAGACTTGCTATGTAGAGCACCAGAGTGTGGTTTCTTCAGGATCAGATTAATAAGGAGGACTCTTCTGCAGGGGGAAATGGAGAAGATGCAGCAGTTTCCAGGGGTGGAGGCAAGAGTTTGAGGGAAGCAATGACGCGAAGCACATGTAAGTGCTTCTAGGAGTCTAAGGATCCGTGTAAGGCCTCAGTCAGGATTTTGACATACTGAGAAAAATATTCCCACGCAGCCTAGGAAGTTCATATTTACCATATTTAAGAAAGGTCACCGGTCTATTAAAAACTATGTACATTTGACTTCCCCTTAAAAAAGGCACAAATGTGTTAACACAGCCTTGACCCCATATCTCTTTCAAGCAGGGTGGGGGAAGAAAAAACGCCTTGCATTCATTTACTTACTGTGAGGACAGCAATGTGCAACTGAGTAGAGAAAAACAAAACACAAAATCAAAATCTAACCTTAGAGGGCAAGGAAAAGAAAGACCTCTCAAAATCCAACTGCCTACACATGGTGAAGGAACAGATACATTCGACAAACTGGATTAGAAACCTTCATGCGGATTCTTCATAGCACAGCATCAGCAACACCTAGTGGCCAGTTTGCTTGGCTTTACTTGCAGTTTCCCAAGAAAACAACTGCACGCTCAGACTTCTCTCTCGGGACTCTTTCTCCGAAGCCTATGCCAATTTAAAACTCTTTTAGAAGAGCACCCACCCCTGCTGAAGACTAATATTTGCTCTCTGCTATGAAATTCCCCAAAGGTATTTAATTTATCCTATAGCAAGAAAATGTATATGGGACTCCTTTTGAAAACAGTCCTAGAACATCTCCATTTTCTCCTTAATCGCTGTCAAGTAACAATTAATTTACGTCTCATAAATAGCAGAGTACTAAACACCTCCTAGAACTGTCAGCAAGCAATAAACTGAGTTCACAACATTCTGAATTATCTTATGCACACTGACAGTTGCACTGATGTACAGGAGCCCATCTGATCATCAGCGCCGAAACCAACACCGCTTCATCTGATCTGAATGAGAGTTGGTTTGATGAACAGAGCTGATAGAGATAACAACAGCTGGTGCTTTTTCCTCTGCAAAGCAGTTTTCATGTGAGAATCAGCAAGGAATATGATTACTTACCAGCTGATTTTGTCCTGAAACCAGTTACATACCTTACTTGATGACCTACTTTCCAAAAATAGTAATAAATTCTGAACGCAAGAGAAAAGGTAGGAGGGTTAGAGAAGTTGAGAAGAAGGGAAAAGACATGGGGAAAGGCGATGAAGAAAAGCAGAAGTGCGAAACAACCTGTCTCAGGAAAACAGGGATGGAGATCAAGATCTAAGTTCTGACTGGCAGTGTCTCTACCCACATGTTAGAGAACGCAAACGTAGAACACAGAACGAAGGGAAATCCCTTTCAGGCTGCAAATTAGTTCACACACCGTCTACAGGCAAGTTTGGAGAGCAACAGCGGTCAATAGTTGGGCTCAAGAAATAAATTCCCAAACCTCACATGTATATACTCCGGGCAGGGTCTCCCCCCGATCCCACAGCTGTGAACCTGTGTTGTGTGCATGCAGGATCACTAAAATAATACAAAGCAGGAATGGAAAGATAGTTTTGTCCATACTTTATGAAGAAATAGGAAACTCTATTAAAAAAAAAAAGAAGTTAAAAAACTTACATACTGTCTCTCCAAAGCATCAAAACAACCTTGAATCCTGCCAGGGGAAAACATGTTAATACTAACCAGCAATATTTACCTCCTGATCTGTAAACACATACACATTAGATACAGTTTAAAGTGCATTTTCTTCTGGACTTAAGACAACACAGTTAGCAACACTTTGGGCTTGTACAGTCCTTTTCAGGTCAACCATCATAAAGGCGTTTTGCTGCCTTTTGCATTGTTTGTACTTCTAGGGCCCTATGCTGTCAGCCTGGGCCCCACTTACATCCTGACAAAGACACAGATTCAGGGCCTGAGGCTGGCTCTGAGCGGTTCTCTGCTCACTGCTCTGTTTTGGCTCCCCAGCCTGCTCTCCAGAGGCTCTTTCCCCGCCAGCAGTGTACTACACAGCTTGGCTGAAACTTCAATCCAAACGCAGCCTGACATGTCTGGTCTTGCACATTTTTTGTTTTCATCTGATGCACAGTTTACAGCTACAGACTTTCTCAAAGTAGCAAATATTATTTGAGGTAGCGATGGTCAGATATTTACTCTCCAAGTCAAAGCATGTGCAGCTAGGTATCTCCTTAGCACATCAAAGTCAGGCTCTCTGCTTGTTGGGAACATGCCAGCTCTGAAATACATCCTAAAGAAAGGTGTAGGGTACTTAGACACACAGTATCCAGAGAGATAAAATATTGTACATACTAAAAACCAAGCTAAAAAAATCCCTATAAAAGTGAAACAAGGGAAGACTAAACAATAACAAAATCAATCTCATTATTTTCTTTACCCTCTCTCTGTACCTACACTGCCTGTGTGTGCTCTGGGGCCTGAGCGTGGCCTCACTACAGCCAACACTTCAAGAGACCTTGAACTCACATGATCTTGGTCAGCTAATTCTGTCCTGCTTACGCACAGGGCCAAGCACTCACACTGCAGCAGTGGGAGTAGCTCTGGCACAGTCGATAGCGCTACTGGGCACAATATTTTCAAATTCAGGAAGAAGAATGTGAGGGGTAGATGTCTTGCTATTCAGCACAATCTTGTCTTAGTTTCGCTGTTACTCACTTACCACTTGACTATCTGTAGTGATCCCAGACAGCTTTTATCTTCTCGGAGAATTTTTAGACAGAGGTCTGCAACACCAGATTTAGCACACAGTTACAATCCTTATCACAGCTGTTGGGCTAACACTGAAACTAAGCCAGTTGCCCTCCCTTTTTTGGATAAAATGCGTTATCTGGAGGTCCTTTCTGAGCGGAAACATTGGTTTTCCACTGAGTCCCAGGTGGGCTGACACAAGCTTATTGCTGCATTTTCAAATGTCAAGACTTTCCTCAGATGCTCTGGGTCCCCCCCAGAAAAAGCAATAGATTTATGGCTTAATTTCGAAACACGAGCAGCTTCCATCCGCTCCTCCTTCCTCTTCTCCACTCCCATCTATTCCGCCATTCCCTAACAACACCTTCACTTCTGCATTCAGACTTCACCAGCATCTGGCGTGAGGTAAATGACTGTGCTCGCAATGAACTATTTCTGTTAAAATTTTCCAAACAGTGCATTCTACCTCTGTTTTCAGGCATTCAGAATGGCCAGAGGAAACCCATCCTGCAAACGAAGAGGCGAATCAATAACATTTTAGGATTAAACCAAGGAGCCCTCAAAGGCATGAGCAGGCCAGATGTTAACATTCTAGATCAAAATGACACTTGAAAGACCTGACGTTTTATTAGAAAGACTAGTGGCTTTTCAGGGTTAGGTGATCAAGAGCCAATCTGGGATTTCCTGTGCCCTCAACCAAGTCCACAAAGTGCGTGTGACCCCATGTCAGGATAACTAATTGCATAAGTAAAAACATGGAAACAGATGGGAATGCACAGAGACATTTCACACCCTACTACCACATCTCGAATGAACATAAAGATGTTGATGAATCAGAGCATCACTAATTCTTGTGGTCTTAAGATAGGACTTTGGTCCTTAAAGTCCTTTTTTTCCTTAAAATTCTCATTCCCAAGTGCATGGCCTTAGGGGAGATAGTTTTCAGAGAGAAAAAAGCCTCAAACAAAACAAACAAATCTACCTTCAGTCTCGCAAGGAAAGCTGAAAATGTGAAGCTCAAGAGCTCAAAAATCCAAAGGAAAATAAAACATACCAATCAGAGATAATTTTTTAAAACTTAGTGACTTTTAAGTCAATCTCCTGACTCTGAGACCTGATTCACAGGCTGGCAATACCGAGGAATTATTATAATCCAGAAGAAACCCTAAGAGAAAAGCCAACAGCTCCACATTGTCTTCTGTGCTCTCTGTCTATCTGATGCAGGACCACTGTCTGCACTGACTTGAGAAGGCCTGTCAGCTAACTTCCTAATGAACTGAACTCATATGTGTATGAGCAGCTGGAAGCTAACATATAAAGCAGATTATAGGTAAAATACAGCAAATAGAAATAAGAATTCAGCACAAACTGAAAGTGTTACCATCTAAATAGCGCGTTCCGTAAGAGCTCTCTGGGAAGAGCCCTCTCATGTATGTTATACAGGATACAGAGATGGCCAAAAGTCTTTTCACCAGCACCACAGACTGCTGCTCAGTAACAATTTTGTTGGGGAACAACACCGACTCCTGAAAAAGAAGGGCAAAGCCAAAAATAGCACCATTTTGGTGTAACACGGGGATTACATTTAGAAACAACTCTCAGCAAGTGGAAAAAGAAGGTAACTTAGAAACATAATTTTAACATTTCTCTCATCTTCATATTACACAGAGAAGACTAATATCTAACATGGGTGGGATTAAATGTTTTAAGTATCGTTATTGGTAAATCTGGCCTGATTTACTCAGCAGCAGACTGCACTGGTCATTCCCTCCCCTTTTATCACAGCTGAATGTTCCCACCCCCTCCACTGCACCAATGATGGCACTTAACAGACAACCACCCCTAAAATTAAAAAAAGCTTATAGTTTTCTGCTACCTTAGCTCTACAGAGTTAATTCTGGAGTCAAACAAGTGCCAGTGCTGGGGTGGCATTTACCACAGTACCAAAGTTCACTGCCTGCCATAGCTTTTTTTGAGATTTGGCAGCAGACCAAACAGGCCAGCACTGTACACAGAGCTAGTCTTTAGAGTGATTTTAGCACAGAGCTGTAAACAGTACATGCCTATGACTGGAGCTCACGTAAATACTAAACACTGTGTGATTTTGACATGAACGATCTCAGCGGAAAGTATACTAGGTTCAGTTCCTCTATTAGTTCGTTGCTTTTCTTCCTAATAAAGCTCTGTGCACACCTAATGAGCCTACATTTGTTTAGTCAAATACAAGCCAAAGCCCCGTGCTGTACCTTCCTGGACTCACCAAATTGGAAACAATCCAACCAAGAACAGTGAAGACACCAGAAAGTGTTCCCACCTCACCAGGCACAGGTGTGCCAGATTCAAAACTAAGAGCTAAGATTGCCAGTACCATCACATTTCAAGGTTTTTACCTTAGAGGACTTCTTCTTTTGCCTAGTCTGTAAAAGCTGGTGGGTAGCCATGCTGCACTTCAAAGACCTGCCTTCCACTTGTAATTAAAACCTGGAAAAAACAAAAAAAGACATGAGACGCCTGAAAAATACAGAGTCATTGCTATTTCTTATCTTCCTTAAACTAAGAATGAGGTTCTTCAGCCTTATTCAGGTCTAAAAGCTAATTGCCAGTCGGGACAGCTAAAGCAAACCAAGGATACTCTATGGCACTGTCTGAGAGTCTGCAGAGTGAGAAAAACTCCTTATTCACTGGTCAATAGTGTTTGAAATTCAGGGCCACAACTCTACCTGGTGTCAGCTGGTGCCACTTCAAAATGTATTTCTCATATTCCAAACCACAAATGTTAATTCCTACAACCATTAAAAACTGTGAAGGGGGAATGTGAAAGAACTGGAAGTCTGCCAACAGTAGCCAATATTTTAGCAAGGGTAAGCAGGAAACGCACTAACATCAATCTTGGCCAGAATAAGGGAATAATTCTTCTGAGACACCTTGAAATTAAAAAAAAAAAAGGGGGGGGGGGGGGAAGAGAAATCCACATTGCTTCCATGAAAGTAAGCCTTGTTAGACAAACCCTGGTTAAAGAGGAAAATCTTTTTACAAGAATGGAAAGCTGATTGATAAAGGCATTAATGTGGACTTTTCACACTTTGGTGAGGCGCTTGATTTAGCACCATCTGACAGCTTGATTAAAAACTTCCATTAGATGGAATTAAGAAGGCACACGTTAACTGGTTTGAAAAATGGCTCCCTGGGAGATCTCAACATGTAGTTGCTAACAGGGAGACGTTAATGAAAGGAAATGCCACAAACAGGGCCCCAGAGGAGCAGTGCCTTGTCCGCAGCTAGTCAATATTTCTATTAACAATTAAAATAATAACATAAACACCGTGGGTTGATTGAAATCGTGATGTAATGCAGTGACCAGCTTGACTTTTATCAAAACAGTTGATCTCATCTTGTTCTGCATTTGTACCTTTTCATCTTTTTTCCATGAAAGCCTCATTTCCATTAGCTGGCAGTCATTAAGACATGTTGATTGGAACATGTTGACAGCTTTTATGCTAAATTTAGCACTTCATTTAGTAATGAGGACAGACTAGGGCTATAAACGTATATTTAAACAAATATACACCTGCAAAATTTTTCTATGTTAAATATTTTTTTTTACTCATGATTGGCAAAGCACTGTGAACAGGACTGGAATGCAATTAGAGCAGACAAAGGCATTGTTCCAACGTGAGGTTATTAGCTAAATGCAGCTGATTTAAGCTACCTCGAGATATAAGAAAACATGTTTTCTATAACATGCTACAGATATAATTGATTTATGGTGCAAATGAAACATCACTTAGACTGAGCTTATCTACCGGTTGTCCCAGTACAGGGTATATAATCATAGAATCATGGAATGGTTTGGGTTGGAAGGGACCTTTAGAGCTCATCTAGTCCAACCCCGCAGTGAGCAGGGACATCTTCAGCTAGATCAGGTTGCTGAGCCCTGTCCGATCTGACCTTGAATGTTTCCAGAGATGGGGCATCTTCCTTAAATCCAGTCTACATCTACCCTCCTTCAGTTTAAAAGGCACGGACCCAAGCATCCATGGATCCAAGGATCCAAGCATGCTCCAAGCCTCAGCATCTCCGCCTCACCGTGGCCAAACCCGCGCTTGCTCTGGGACTGCGTAAGAGCGGAAAGGCAGTGCCCTGGCTCTCTGCAGCCCTGCCACTCTCAAGCCACTGTATCACCGAGTACCAGGAGATCAGCATTAACTGGTCGAAGCCGAAGCTCTCACAGGCCCGGGGACCCCCAGGGCCTGGTCCCCTCAGCCCGCACCCCGGCTGCCCCCTCACGCCCCAGCCCGAGCCATGCCGGCCCCCGCATGCCCTGCCGGAGCAGCCCCAGCCCCGCACCCGCCTGTAAAAGCCTTTAAACTCTTTCGGGTTTTTTCTTTTTTTTTTTTTACTTCTGTTGGGTTGAAGCTCAGGCTGGGCCGGGCCAGGCCGGGCTCCACCCGGGGCCGCGTCCTGCCCCTCAGCCGCCCGCACCCACCGCCACCCCGCTGAGGTGCTGGGGGTCCCTGAGGGGGGGGTCCCCCCGAGGCCTTGCGGGGCCCCCTGGGGGGTTCCCCCGAGACGTGGAGAGTCCCCTAAGGCTGAGGGCGGTTCCCCTAAGGCTGAGGGGGGGGTCCCCGAGGCGGGACCCCCTGAGACGCGGGGAGGGGGGTCCCCATGAGCCGCGGGGAGGTGTCCCGCGAGGTACGGAGGGGGTCCCTGCGGGACGGGAGGGACGGGAGGCGTGGGACCGGTCCCTGAGGCGCGGCCTCCGCCCGGGCCAGATACCTGCGCCGCCCAGCCCCGGCCCCGCGGGCTCCCCCGGCCGGCCCGGCCGCCGGGCGGCGCCGTACGGTGCCGCGGGCCCCCTCGGGCGGGGCGCGGCGCTGGGGGCGGGCGGAGGGCGGGGGCGGCCCGACGCGGCGGCGGTATGAGACACCGTCCTGACCCTCCCCCCTGCCTCTGGCCCTGGTGCCCCCGCCAAGGCCTCCGCTATGGCGGGCCCGGCCGAGGGGCTTAAAGACCGCTTAAATACCTGGGGCGGGAGCCGGAACCGCCGCCCTCCCTCTCCCCTCCTCTCCCTCTCCCTCTCTCCCTCTCCCTCTCCCTCTCCCTCTCCCTCTCCCTCTCCCTCTCCCTCTCCTCTCCCTCTCCCTCTCCCTCTCCCCCCTCTCCCTCTCCCCTCCTCTCCTCTCCCCCCTCTCCCTCCTCTCCCCCCTCTCCCCTCCTCTCCCCTCTCCCTCCTCTCCCTCCTCTCCCCCTCCTCTCCCTCCTCTCCCTCCTCTCCTCTCCCTCCTCCTCTCCCTCTCACCTCCCTCTCTCCTCCTCTCCTCTCCCTCCTCTCCCTCTCCCTCCTCTCCCTCCTCTCCCTCTCTCCCTCTCCCTCCTCTCCCTCCTCTCCCTCCTCCTCCTCTCCTCCTCTCCCTCCTCTCCCTCTCCCTCCTCTCCCTCTCCCTCCTCTCCCTCCTCTCCCCTCTCCCTCTCCCTCTCCCTCTCCTCTCCCCTCTCCCTCTCCCCCCTCTCCCTCTCCCTCCTCTCCCTCCTCTCCCTCCTCTCCCTCTCCTCCTCCCCTCTCCCTCTCCCTCCTCTCCCTCCTCTCCCTCTCCCTCCTCTCCCTCTCCCTCTCCCTCCTCTCCCTCTCCCTCCTCTCCCCTCCTCTCTCCTCTCCCTCCTCTCCCTCTCCCTCCTCTCCCTCCTCTCCCTCTCCCTCCTCTCCCTCTCCCTCCTCTCCCTCTCCCTCCTCTCCCTCTCCCTCCTCTCCCTCTCCTCCTCCTCTCCCTCCTCTCCCTCTCCCTCCTCTCCCTCTCCCTCCTCTCCCTCCTCTCCCCTCTCCCTCCTCTCCCTCTCCCTCCTCTCCCTCTCCCTCCTCTCCCTCCTCTCCCTCCTCTCCCTCTCCCTCCTCTCCCTCCTCTCCCTCCTCTCCCTCCTCTCCCTCCTCTCCCTCCTCTCCCTCCTCTCCCTCTCCCTCTCGGCTGGTGTGAGGCAGCCGTGCCCAGCCTTGGGGGCCTCCCTGTGTCCCCCCCCAGCCCTGCCGAGCAGTTTAGTGCCCTGCCAGAGGGGTGCGGGCAGAACGGGGGGGACCCCGGAGGAGAAGCAGAGCAGGGCCGTGGCGGTGGGTCACGTCCTGACTGCTTGAAACAGCTTCAGAGTAAAACGCTGCTTGTATTAGCGGCATATCACCCCAAATTACGTACAGGTTTTAAACTACTGAAAGCCAGAAGACATGCTCTTAGAATATTCTGGTATTTCCCTAGGGGAAGGGAGACTTAATACCCCAACTCAAATTAAAGGCTTCGGGGACTTCATAAGAAGCAGACTACTTTGGAGCTAGCGACCCAAACCATGCGAGGAGGATGAACTCCCTATTTCACCAGTACGTTAGTTACAGAATAACTTGCCTAAACCATTTCTTCCCATTTCCAGGCATTTTGTCATTCTTTGGATGAAGAAATGTATTTTTTCCCTCCCATCTCTACCCCATTACCATGCCAGGCAATTCAGTAGAGTGCAGGTGGCACCACCACCACCGCCCCCCTCCCCTGCCCCGGCTCCCCCAGCTCCATAAACACCACTCTGGCTGGTTATGATGATTTGCCCAGTTGGTAGGGGAGGACACAGGCTTTTCTGAGCATTTGTGTTTTTCCAGGCTGTTTCCTGATCTCTTTCCAAAGACCTTTTCCCTAGTTCAGTTGACAACAGCTGCTGGAAAGCTCCTCCCCGAGGGTGGATCTTTCAAGAAAACTTCACAACATTAAAACAAAACAGGATTGGTGTTGCTGTCAGCTGAGGAAGGGTCTGGAGGTGAGAGGCTTTGGTGTGACACACTAAGGGCTTTGCAGGATCATGTTTACCTGTCGCCTGCCTTGGTGGAGATCCAGCGCTACCTGCAAGCCGTGGCAGTCGGGTCACGTTCTGCCTTGCCTCTGGGAGACATGCCAACCACCGAGTCGTAAAGGAATCCACATGACTGCGGGGCAGGGGCAACAGGTTGGCATGCAGGAGAAACAAGTGTTAGAAGATTTGGAAATGCCCCTTGCAAGGAGAGGAGCCGAGACCCTTTTCCAAGAGCAGCCCCAAACTGGGAACCAGTATTTGGAAGATGCTTTGCTTCGGAGTTACTTGAAAACGCACCTTCCTCCCAAGGTCTGGCATGCATGTTTGTGTTTCTGTGTGCACACACTACAGTTCTGGCTCGGTCACTGTTTAAGACTGTGAATTGAACATTTCCTTGAGCTCTTCTGTGCCTTCAAGTGTTTAACTGGGCGGGGGGGGCGGATTTATCAGTGTTCTTTAAAACTTGCTTTCTTTGAATCAGTGCAGGGGTGAAAAATATTGCCACACGTGTCTCAATACATAGACAGAAAGTGGCTTAGTGGACTCTGGTGACTGGTCTGGATGTTGCAACAGGAGTGTTGTTGTTTTGGGATTGTCAGTGTGGGCGTTTTTGGTCTGGTCATCCAGAGAAAGAAATTTCAGAGAAAGGGGAAAAACGAAGGTGCTTCCAAACTGCAAGTGCAAGCCCACTTCTCTCCCGCTGGGGAAGGGAGGCTTTTAAGGAAATTCCTTTCCGAACGAACAGTGCTGTTCTCAGAAGATGCAAAGGCCTGTTGGGGTTTGCTTGTTCTCAGCACAGGTTACTGGCTTTCCTGGGTTGATTTTCAACCTCCCTTCAGAGGGAGGGCTCTGTGCAGATTGCAGAGGTACAGAGACGTGGGTTAAGACCCTGAGCTGCAGGTCTCTGTTCTGTAAGGTCCAGTTCTACAGGAACAGCCGAGGAGACGGTTCATCTCCCCGTCTGTCCTCTGTTGTCACCCCAAGGACCACAGCTGCTTCCCGCTTTCCAAGGATCAGGTCTCCTGGAGCAGAGTGTGACCTCTCTCTGTGATTTATTCCAGCAGAAGCAATACAATGACCGGTAAAGTGACTGGGTGAGTAGAGGGGCGGAACCTGGCTTTCAGAGATGGTCCTCCTACCGCTGCTTTCTGTCCAGGTCTGTGAGTCCTTGCAGACATGGGGTACTAAGAGTGTGG
The DNA here is from genome assembly GCF_963921805.1 of Phalacrocorax carbo. Classification (NCBI taxonomy): domain Eukaryota; kingdom Metazoa; phylum Chordata; class Aves; order Suliformes; family Phalacrocoracidae; genus Phalacrocorax; species Phalacrocorax carbo. The sequence continues at coordinate 4,523,034 of NC_087527.1, read as the reverse complement.
TGGCAGCGCTGGTAGCTTGCTTTTGTCACAGCCATCCCGAAAGACAGGAATGAGGCGTCCCTAAGCGCCACTGTGGCCTTCTTGCCAGAAGAGAAGACAGGGGAGAGGAAGTTGCCTTTAACTAGCCATGAAGATCTTGCTCCTAATCTGCATCTTTGGAAGAAGCACGATTCAGCTCTCCCAAAGAATCAGAGGATCGGTGCTGTCTTTCACCAAGGCTGAGAACTGCTCTTCACTTCTGCCCCAAAGAGACAAAAGCAGCTGCAAAATCTACCAGAGAATCAGCAGTATCTCTGTTACGTTTCTGCGCTTGGTCCCAGCGGGGCAGTGTTGCCTCACTGCTGAGAGGGAGAGCCCAGTCCCTGCTGACTGCTTCATGCAGCACCCGCTGCTCTGCAGCCTGAGAGCTGGCTCTCTCTCTGAACACCTACCTTCCTCCCCAGGAGAGCAGCGACAGATACACTTTGTCTGTCCCACTGAAGCAGACACCACACTGGAGGCTGATTCCTGTTGCACTATTCGCCTGTGTTCAGTGGTCAACACAGACATTTTCCTAGAATGGAGCAACAGATCTCTTTCTTTGTCTGAAGCTGATTTCTGGAGAACGCAGAAGAAAGCATCTGCTTTTTCTGGGAACCACCGGGGAGAGGTGTCTGTTGTTCTTCGCTCTCCCTGAAAATACACCCTTTAATATAAAGCATCATCTGCACTCTTAATGTGCCGTTATTTGCACACTTCTGACATACTGATCCCGGGGACATCAAAGGACAGATTAGGGTGAATGAGACCACCCAGCAGACGCTGCTAGGTAGCAGTGTCAGCCCCGACCCTGATGGTTTACAGATGCCCCCTCCATATCCTGGTGTACATTTTTTGGAGCGCCCAGGCTGCTGTGTCACATTCAGCAGGCACAAACGTAGGAGCTCTGATTTTGTTCTTTTACCTTGGAAATAAACACATTCACTCGGGTAACATGGTGGTTTGTAGGGCTGAGTGTGGTCAGGCCATGAGCTCGCAGCTGGGCAGTCGGGGTATTTTTAGAAAAGGTGGATGGGGTGAAGCGACTGTTGTAGTTTGAGTTCACTGTAGCGTGCTGACCAAGACTCATATTCTTCTGCCCACAAAAACTACCAGGTAAACAGTTCAAAGGTTCTTGTGCTTCAGGGATCAGCAAAGTCCTTGAAACTTGGATTCTCAGGTTATGCGTCTAAAACAACCTTCAAATTGTTGTCAAGATATGATACGTGTTGGAGGCATAGACACATCCCAACTGAACTCCACTAAGCGCAAACAAGAGTGCAGCGTGAGCTGTACCAGTTGACGAGGCTATCATGTGGTTTTGGCTTGTTTTATGATTTTTAACGCCAAGTATTTCACCATTCACCTGAAGGAAAACTAGCTGGTGTGAGGATGGAGGCTTCCAGAATAGTAACTGGACAGTGTGTGTTGGATCCTCATTACATATGCTGAACAGCAGAGTGATGGAAGAATCAATCATACGGGACGTAGTTTAACGAAAAGTCAATACAGGGGGAAGCAGGGAACGGAAGAAGCAGTGTTTGTATTTCATCAACACAAATTAATGTGTTTTATAATTGCACCATTTTGTGTACGGCAACTACAGCATTCATCTCCCAATTGTTACACTGAGGAGGAAATAAGCATCTTTTGAGAGGGTAGAGAACAGCAAAAAATATTCCTCTGATTAAAGATCAGGTGCTTCTAGGTCCACCTGGCCTAATTTTAATCATCTATAAGTCAGGCTATTGAAGTCTAGGTAACTTCACTAGGCTTCGGCCACAGACAGTGAAAAGCGCTTCCAGAAGGCAATTCCTGTCACCTTAAAATAGGTATCTAAAAGGGTTGGAAAAAATCACTCCTCTGCAGGTGCTGGTTTCCCTCCCGTTAACTATGGACAGATTCCGCCCAAGTCAGCCAAGCCTGGCTGGAACGAGGGCACATGAATCCTTATCCAGGGCCACTCGGGAAGCTGGATGCGGGGTGGAAATTTGAATCTCGGCACCCTGGGTGCCAGGCTAGAGCTCAAATTATTGCTCCATCTCTCCTTTTCTAATCTGATAGGCAGGTAACTTCTGAGCCCAGTGGAAGATCTCCTATACAGATGAAGGCTTTCTGGTTTTAGCAGCTCTTCCCCTGGCATTCTTCTCCAGGCAGTGAATCACTGAGTGGCTGAGGTTGGAAGGACCTCTGGAGATCATCTCATCCAACCCCCCAGCTCGTGTGCACCTGTGTCATTCTCTGCCCCAATGCAAAAGCTCTTCTGTCTTTTGTAAAATCCAGAGATGCTGCCAAAAGTAACTTCAAAAAATCATTTTTGGGGAATATAAAAGTGACAGCTGAGCACAGCTGTGACAGCAGAGGCCAAGAGACAAGCTGTCCTGCATTACAGAATGCATGGAAGGGCCAAGTGGCAAGAGACCGCTAGCACCGCAGGACAGTATGGTCAGTCCCTGCCAAGGCTCCTTCCCCTGCTGGGGTATGCTGAAGAGCTCTTCTTGTTGCTCCACAGGTACTGGAGGAGGTGAATCAGGACCTGGAGAGATTTGGAAACCTTCTGCTAACCAAGATCAAACCTCTAGGATGGGAATGTGAGTTGAACCCCCCTGTGTTTCGGCAATACGACGCCTGGGGGCAGCGGGTGGATCACATCGTCACCTGCTCGGCCTGGAGGAGGATGAAAGAGATAGCAGCAGAAGAGGGGCTGATTGCTGAGGCCTATGAGAGGAAATACTCCAGCTGGAGGTAACTGGGGGAGAATGGGAGTGACGTGGTGCCTTACTAGTTATTCTTAGCAGTGTGTATTGAGCATCCTGTAGGACTGAACTTCTTGTTGTATAATGGGTAACAGATGATGCATGGACAGAAGCACACCCACCGCTGTACTGAACAGCGGTGCCTGTCCGCTGTAATTTTCCACATCGACAATGATAAGCCGTAACTAATGGCCTACAGTTGATCATAATATTCCTTGATGACACCATCCTGATTCTGGGGCCTGGCAGTTCCCTGCACTGCTCCAGCTTTACATGCATTAGTTGTAACACTGCCAAAGGTCTGGGATTTTACTTGCAGTTTCATTGTATTCCAGCCTCTGGAGATAGACCCACATTTCTGATTTTTAAAAACTGCACTTAATGTGCAGCAGCTGGTAAGCAACGCCTTCCACCCAGCCTGGCACTGGCAGTCCCTCTGGGACTGAGAAACTCTGCTGCTCCTTTTCTCTCTTCCTCGCTGAAACAGTTTTTACCCTCTCAGAAATGAGCAGTCTGATTCTCACCTGTTCTGGCTGTATTGTGTCTCTTCCTAGTCAAGATGTTTTATCTTCCTGCTGTTGAACTGCTGCATAACCTGTCTGTTTTCACTCTCTTTCTCTGCTAGCCGTCTGCATCAGGCTGTCAAACTGTACTTATTTTCAAGCTCCTCTGGAGGTTTCAACTGTCCGCTGGCCATGACTGATGGGGCAGCCAAAGTCATTGAGGTATGAGCTCAGCTGGTCTCTGAGGGCACAGCCCACATCCTGGCAGCACTGGTTAGAGACTGGAGCCCTGGCTGAGGACGGAGGAGAGCTGATCTGCCATCTGGCTCTGGGCACGGCCGGTCCTTGCTCTGTGACTCAGCTCCGTCTCCCACTGTTTAGTTACAATGCCTTTGTGCCCAGGCTACCTTTTTTGCTTACTTACAACACTGTGTACAATAAGGCCTTTACCGCACATGAAACCTGGGGCACTGCAGGTAGTTGGAAAGGTGTCCCATATGTTTTTACCATGAGATAGTTTTCCTGCTCCTTGTGTGGAGTGGCAGTTAAGTGTATTGGGCCAGATCCATACCTCATGTAAATTAACCAAGTTAGCAAGGCTCCCCCAATCTGAAGATCTGGCCCTCCATCCTGCATCTTAGCGACACCCCTCGCACTATGTCAGTGGCTACTTAGGATGCAGAGAAAAGCTCGCCCTTAAGTAGCTAGTCCTGGGCATTTTAATTCGATAAAAAGAAAAAAAGCCATAAGGCAGTTACCTCTTTCCTGCAGCTCTCTGGTCGCTGGTGACATTCTGCTGATACCCTGACACATGCTGTTTTGAAAGCTCTCTGTCCAGATGTCTGGCGGTGCAGAAATCTGAGTGGGGTAGGGACACTCAGTGCTCTCCTTTGCAACACAGGCCTGCACCTTCCGTCTGCACGGTGTTCCAGCAGCCGTGCAGGAGCCGGACGGTGTTGCAGCCTCTCAGCAGTACCTGCAGATGCCCTGCAGCACAGGACGCCCGGTGCTGTGCTTGCCTGCTTGTGGACCGTCCGTTCAGAGCCTAGGACACACCACTGTTAGTTAAGGCAACTGTCTAATTTCATCTGCTGTGCTATGATCTTCTTAGTTGCTTTTCCTTCCCCCAAAACAGTCACTAGGTATTCCTGGATCTCTGAAAAATGCTTTTGACCATCTGACATCTCGTGACCCCAAAAAGTTCTGGACCTCTGGCCAGTGGATGACCGAGCGCAGGGGAGGCTCTGATGTTGGTACGTGCTCTGAGGTGGGAAGCAGCTGCAGCAGCAGCTAGAGATGTTAGCGAGAACTGAGAAAACGAAGGGTGTGGGTTGCTTCCAAAGCCAGGTAGCTGGTTTAGGAAACTTCAGCAGAAGTCATCCAAATCCTCTGCATAACTCTGCATTTTACCCAACAAAGGCCCAGCTTCTGTCCGCTGATGCATGCACTACGCACACACAGGTACAGATCACACACTGATGTCTAGCTCTATAATCTAAACCTTGAGCAACACAGTCAGACCCATCCCAGCTGGGGCTGAGAAAGCATTCTTGACCTTCACCTTTTATTGCTTGGCTAATGTTAGTAATAGCATGATGGGCCAGGAAACCTCAGAACTCTGCTGTGGAGGCAGAAATGTGGAAGAGGAGGCACCTGCATCTGCAGTTGGTTCCCTGGTGGAAGAAGTGAAAGGGTCAGCTGTGGAGTGGAAGATGGGCATCACTGCAGGACTCCCGATTCCGTGGCACCCTTTGTTGCTCTTGGCCGTGGTAGCTCCTACAGAGATGGAGGCACTAGACTATCGGATTATACACCATGGTGTGTTCTGCTTACAAAGCACTGCCATTACCAGCCTGGAGCAATTGCTGGGAAGGCTCGCAGTTAAACAGAGCATATTTTCTTTCTAGTACTTAGCTCTGGCTGCATGTCTTATCCAGGTTCAATGAAAGAGAGTAGCAGCTAATCCATACTCCATCTTGATAGCAAGAGGTGACTTAAAAGAGCTGCTGCTTAAACCGAAAATCAGCATTGATTGACACAGAAGTTCCCATAAAGCCAAGATGATCTCCTTTCTTGCAGCTAACGGCACCGAGACAGTGGCCAGAAAGCAGCCAGATGGCACATATCGCCTCTATGGTTTTAAATGGTTTACATCGGCTGCTGATTCTGATGTGACATTAACCCTGGCCAGGGTGGCGGATGCTGAAGGACAAGTAAAACAGGTCTGTTTGATGGTGGAATGGGTGAAGGAACAGTGGCATTCTTTTTCTTCCTTTTTTAATTGTAATGAAATCCTCTTCGCATGCTTTTCATGGCCCCAGGGTTCCAGCGGCCTGTCCCTGTTCTTCCTGAAGGTTCGAGATGAGGAGGGGAAGCTGAACAGCATCCAAGTGCAAAGGCTGAAGGACAAGCTGGGCACGCGGCAGATGGCAACAGCAGAGCTATGGCTAAACGGAGCTAAAGCAGAGCTGGTACGTAAGGTTTCACCTTCCTCTTGGGACTGGGCTGGCTGGGCACAGCAGAGCACTTATGGGGGTTTTGCCAGCGATACCAACTAAAAAAGTTCTTCTCTTCCACCTCTGTGGCTGGCTGTTCGCTCCACAGAACCTTCACCAACATGGCTGTGTGTGGGACAGAGCTGAGAAGAGCTCAGAAAAAAGATGTGAGAGAAGGAAAAAAAAAAAGTCATTTTAGGCTGGTCATTTCCCCAATCCAGTTGCACTGGCCCAGCTGAGGGACAATTCCATGTGGCAGGGACCAGCACTGATCGTGCTGATGTGGTCTCCAAAGCCACCTCTCTGCTCATGCCACAGACCTGGCTAAAATGAGACAGCCGTATTTTAAAGCAAGCAGACTTTGTGGTGCCTGGGGACAGAGAGAGTCGGAGTGGACAGCCTATATCCATCTGCCTGTTGACACAACTTTCACTTAGATATGGGTCAGCTTCCAGGGCTGTGCGGAAGGCTTCCATCAGCCTTTGTTCTTTGATGCTTTCAGATCTCTGCAGAGGGTCGTGGAGTGGCCTCCATCTCCAACATGCTGAACATAACCCGGATCCACAATGTCATTGGCGCTGTAGCCTCCATGAGAAGGTGAAGGCAGCATGGATCCCCCCAGAGCTGAAGGAGCAGCTTATCAGGACAAGGGGACTTTGCAATGCTCAGTGTTGCAGCTGATTGACACCTAATGCCTTTGCAGGCACAGGTCTGGAAGCCAGCAGTGCTGGAGAAGGTTGACCAGTGGGTGGGTGACCTGGGCTGGGGTGCTACAGCTGAGCAGGGTTCTTCCAGTGGGGGTGGCTGGAAGGGAGAGCTCAGAAGTGGAAGGTTGCTAGTCTAACTGCTTTCCCTGGCTGTATTCTCTCTAGGATGATCAGTCTGAGCAGGGAGTACGCCCGTAGGCGGGTTGCCTTTGGGAAGCTTCTCAAGGACCATCCCCTACACATGCAGACGATAGCCCGGATGGAGGTAAGGCTTTTGGGAGCTGACCTGAACTTGTTGGCGAGGAAAGAGGGCAGAGAGCCTCAGCTGCTGAGGAGCACAGCCAGCCTGCCTCTGTGTGCAACAGTCAGATGTAGAAGGCTGTTCCTGCTACAGTGAGATGCACGCAGCCGGGGAATTGCCATGTTCTAGTGGGATTTGATCTGATGATAGACCTAGTTTCTCTGCTGGACTTCAGGTTATCCTAAACAACAATTACCTGGGAGTACAAAACTCAGAGAGGAGTGCTAAAGTCCACACATGCACCTACTATGATATGCCACGACCTCTGAAGCTGGTCGTTGGCATCAGAGTCCAAGCATGACACCACAGCCTCCTGAACTGCAGTTAACAGGCTCTTGTCCTAGACTGATACAGACTCATCCAACTTCCCTGGTAGCTCATGCACCAGGAGGTAGGCTGTTCCCACTGTTCCCGGCAGGCCTGAAGAATTCCTGAGGGGTCACCATGCACTTTAGCTTCCGAGACAAGTGTGTCTTCACTGGGTACCTGCACAGTGCTTGTCAGCAGAAGATGCTGAGCTCGAGCACAGCCTCTAGATGTGAATGTCATCTAAGGCAATAACAGACAATGGGAGAGAGAGCAGCATGAACTGGCACTCTGCCTCTGGGCTTTGGGAGGAATTTCACGTGTGGGCCTTTGCTCACTGCAGAATGTCTCACAGCTTTGCCACAATGCTGAGCCCACTAAATCCACAGGTCACAGGTGGCTTCCCAGCCCTATTACAACTTCAAAAAGAAGGCACACAGTGTTCCCCCTCTCACCCATCCAGGCACTACTTCTTTTCCTAAGTGGTTTTAACACCAGTGCCTGCCCTTGGGCTGCCCTAGGTTCATGCAATTTTTAAAAACAGTATTTAAAGATCCTCTTGCAAGACGGGGGAGAGGGAAAGTGGTCAAAATCTGTGAAACCTAACTTAAAGCTCCAGCATCTCTTAGCCTGTGGCCAGAAGTCCACCTCTGAGAGAAAGGCCAGATCCTATGTAGTCCCACAGCACATCATTGTGCACAGGGGCTACACAGCACCATATCCTGACACTTCCCAAATCACACTTGCCAGGGAAGTACGTTGCTCAGCAAGAAATCTGTCAAAGACCTTGCAGACCCTGGTGCTCAGATGCTGACCATCAGGTGTGCGGCCTCATGACCCTTACCCTTGGAAAGGCTGTGGATTTATGACCTGGATGCCTGATAGGAGCTTTGTTAAGCCCCCAAGTAGGCCTGACGAAATGGCATTGGCCCTTTGCTCATACTAGATTGTAGCGTCCAGGAGCAGCAGCTCCAGATTATGTTTAATATTTCATGCCTTGTGCCTTGGCTGGTCAGTGGGCTTTGAAGCTGTGGGCCTGTACAGGCAGGAGTGGCATTTTGCCCAGGCCTGAGTATTGCGCGTCCCTTCGAGATGGTCTCACGGCACCTCAGCAGACCAGGCTGGAATCAGGCTGAGTCAAAGGTTCTTGCCAGTGAAGCTCCCCGCTTTTCTGCTTGCAGGTGCAGACCCGAGGGGCGTTTCTTCTGCTTATGGAAATCGTTCGTCTGCTTGGACTTGTAGAAACCAACATGGCGAGTGAGCAAGACCAGCTTCTCTTGAGACTGCTGGTACCAGTCGCCAAACTGTACACTGGGAAGCAGGTATGGGACAACCAGTTTGACCAGCCTGGAGTGGGGCTGAGTGGCACAGAGCTGGAAAGAGGAGTGATTAACACAGCCAACATGAAGGGCAGCAATAGCAGGGGATAACAGCAGTGACCTCTAGCTGCAGGGCCTGCAGCAATTATTGCTGTGCACGGAGGCTGGACTTCGTGGGTAGAGGACTTGTCCCTTTTCTCTCAAGGCCTCAGATCAGCGTCCGATCAGAACAGGTAGAGCCAGCACTGCCTGTGAAGTACTTACTCCATGTGCCACAGAGGAATGCTGCTGAGGCTGCCCCGAGACCAAGGTGGGGCACTAAGCCGTGGGGAGTATCTGTCCCCTAGTTATGAAAAAATAGATGAGAAGGTCCTAGCATTAGCCTAAGCTTCAGGCATCTGTCCCTCTTCTAATTGCCCTCAGCTCATATACACCTTACACACCACGGGCAAGTAGAAGCTAAATACAAGCTTACACACCACAGGCAAGCAGAAGGTAAAGACCCTCCTGGACTACAGACATGTACTCCCATGTACCAAGAAAACCACAGGCTTATCCTTACCTAGAGAGGACTGTATTGAGACAGGCTCTCCCTGGATCTTCTCCCAAGGTCTAACTGCTCCTGCAGGTCCTCTCTCAGTGTTACTCAGTCTTCACTCCCCCGGCTGCTCGTCCTGCGTATAATGAGCAACCTGCCTTCAGCAAATCAGTGGGATTCAGTCAGTCCCATCCCAGCAAGAACCACTGCATGATGGTAGAGGTTTCTGGCCGCTCTTTCCCCTTGTGCAGTGTGGATCACGTCAGCTCTCTGCATTTTGCAGGCTTCTGCTGTTGTTGTTGAGGCAATGGAGAGTTTTGGAGGACAAGGTTACATGGAGGATACAGGTTTGCCGGTCATAGTCCGCGATACTCTGGTAAGAAAGCAGCAGGAGAAGCAGGAGAAGCAGGAGAAGCTCCTGTGTGTCACCTAGTCCCCTGAACAGTACTCCGTGGTTGCCTGCTAAAGGCACACTCAAGGGAAAGCACAGCCCTCCTCCCCAGCCTCATTCCAGGCACAGCAGCTCTTTCCTCGTTGCCTTCCCGCTGAGCCCTGTCATCACCAGGGAGGGGACGTGATTTGTTCTGGTGCTGGGGTTGTTCCCTAGCTCCGTAACGGAGCTGGGCTCCCAGCTCTCATCACCGCTGCTCCTTTCCACTTGTGGTGAGGCAAGACATCTGTGGAGATTGCCCTGATATCCCTTAGCTCTCCCCATGTCCATGTTTTCTCACGTTCCCCTTTCTTTATTGCAGTCATTCCAGAAGGCTCCTTCATGCTCTTCCACAGTCTCTTCTGCCCCCTAGGTGCTGTCCATATGGGAGGGAACAACAAATATCCTGTCACTTGATGTCCTGCGATCCCTCACCAAGAGTCAGGGACAGGTGATGGCTGTGTTCTTCTCCACAGTGCAGGTGAGCCCACGTCAAAAGCACCAGCCAGCCTGAGCCGCCCACCTTGGCAGTCTTTTTTGGCGGTTGCGCTCCTAGCTGAGGCTGGTAGGGAATATGACCAAACTGAAAGCTTCAGACAAGTATTCAGAAAGTGTCTTACCATTCTGCTCTAAATAGCACTTACAAAAGCAGAACGCAGGCAGTGCTCGTTTTGTGTGCTGCAAAAAAATGCAGACACTCTTTTCATCTCAGCAGTGAAGAGTTTTGCATTGTCAGAATTCCTCATGACGGGGACCAATATAAGTCTATTTTTAATGTGAGAGAGTCACCTTCCTGAATCCAAAATGATTTTGTGCGTTTGTTTCTTAACTGGAAAAACACCACAAGGCTGCTGAATATTAAACCTTCACTAAGGTTACCAACTGCATTATGACTTTCTATTTTTATTCTCACTGAAAAGATGGAAAAAGCCAAAGGAATTCCGTCGCTGCCTCTTTAGATTTGCCATTCTCTGGCTTTACCTGCAGGCTGCTCTTGTAAAGGTGCTCAGATGACAGGCAGTCATGGAGAGTTCAAGGCAGCTCAGAATTTCATGAAGGTAAATGAGCATCGGCTGGCTTGATGTGTCCTGTAAAGGGAGACGAGCCAGCCGGAAAGGCGCGATCAGCGTATCAGAGGGTATTCTCTGAGAGATTAGATTATTCATCCAGATAGAACAATGCAGATTACACTACCCCAGATCCAGTGAGACAACCCTGGGCGTCTGGAGCACTGGATCTGACTATCCATAGCCTTTGCTGTCTCACCCAGACCCCCTGAGAAGGGAAGGCCTGGGCCAGGGCTACTGCACTCCCTGCAGCACTGGCAACCCGATAGGTCTTTCAAAAACACACGAACAAGAGCCTGACTCCTCACCGGTGGCTGCGGTTGGCAACTTCTGTTACATTTCAAACCCCCAACTCAGCAGTATTCTGTACAGAGCACCTCGCCGACCTCCAGAGATGAGTGTCTCCTTGCCAGCCTCTCAGCCAACTTTTGATACAGGAAAAATACATCAAACAATTTGACTACCCAACAGGCCACCCATATCAGCTCACAAGCAGGACAGAGCACACCTGCTAATTAGAAAGCTGATGGGTCCAGCTGTTCATAAAAAGCAGCTTAGTCTGTCACTGAAGGTAATGGAGTGGAGAAGGAAAGGAGCGGTAGTAGGCTCTAAAAATAACTTGTGAAGAAGCCGACCACCACAGGCTTACACTGAGGCTAATTTAAATGCGTACCCCGCAAAGGTGCCGTTCTGCAGTCCTTGGAGCACCTCGCTGGTGTAGCTGAGAGGGTCCCGCCAGCTTCTTAACAGCTCGGCAATCAGAGAAGCGTTGAAGAGCACAGCAACGTGATTCAGAGCAGGTACCTGCACAGCAGTAACACCAAGTACCGAGACTTTTAATTAACAAGCTCGTCATTGTTCTTGCATCCCCCCAAATCATGCTGTGTATGAGATTGGAGGGTGAACAGGCGAGCACTGACTTTAAAGGTCTCCACATTCTGGTACGTGCTGTTGCATTTGCTGTTTGTGTCACAGTGAGGCTGCCTCCGTGTTCGTGGAACGTGGCACTGGAGGGGCTGGAACGGGCTGAGCTGGCAGAGCAGTGGTGGTGCACTGATTCGGGATGTTACAGATATTACTTGGCAAATTTAACCTGGACGCATCAGAAAGCTTTTGCCTTCGGCAGCCAGGCACTGGAAAGGCAGACTGGGAGGTATTTCTGCAGAGCTGCTCTGCAGCATTGGGCAGGAACACGCCGAGTTTCTACACCAGCATCAGGGTTTCACTCACGAGTGATAAACAACCTCTTTTTGAGCTCCAGGTGTCCAAATTCTTTTGGTTACTGGGAGTCTGGCTCATTTTGAAACATCCTTCCCATTCCTGGCTAGTGAGGAAATCATTTAGCCCTTTGTAAAGGGATTTTTAAAGCTCCAATCCATTTTCTTTTTATTGATGCACACAGAACTAGTACAATTGATTTTATATTTATCCATCAAAGTTCTCAGTCTGCAGGATCTGTGCCCAGTGACAGGCTGCTTTGGAGAAAGCAGCATTAGCACTTTGTTAGTACAGCACAGCGCTTTGTTCTCTGAAGGTCGTGTCTCAGGATAACTCCCCACCCCGACCCCACTGCCGCTTATTTTTGCTTCTACGCCGCATCCGTTGCCTCTGCTGACAGTGGGATACCTAACGCTGATGGTGGTGCGATCTAGGGCAGGAACCCAGTTGCATAATTACCCTCAGGAAAAGGGAAATACAGAGAACTTCCTCCTCCTGGCACAATGTGATCATGAGGAGCGGAGTTTTTAGGGTTCTGGATACACAGGCAAGTTTGTTACGAACTGCCCTGTCTGGCACGGTAGTAAGTCTGCAAGGTCTCAGGAGAACTTGTGGCGAGAACAGCAAGTGCGAGAGACAGTCCTGGATTCCAGCTGAGCCGTGGTGGGAGTTGCGGGCGGATACTGCATGGGGACAGTCATTGCCTGTTACCCTAAAAATTTATGAGCTGGAATTTGGAGGCAGAGCATTGGGTGTACTTTACAATTCAATTACAATCCGAAAAGTGACCCTAAAATAGCACCGGCAATTATTTGATGATTGCATTTTGGTCACTTTAGGTTAGGTTGGGTCACATCACGGTACAGTTGTGCTTCTGAACGCCAGTCCTGCAATCCTCTTGCAGAGCTCAGAATCAACTCTCTCATGCATCCAGACTGACTGCGTAGGGCTGAAACTCTAGCTGTAAATCTGACATACAATCTAAGACCTACGATAGTGTTTTCAGGTCCTTTTCAGACCATAACCACAATTTTAACATAGCAGGAAACAAATCTAGGTTATTCAACTGAGACTGCTTATTTGCTTGAAGCGTTAATATGAGACTTGTGCTTCTACCCAGTTTTGGATGTTTTTCCTGTTGCTGTATTTTTAAATACTTGTGATTAATCTTCTCAGTAAAAACCATTCTGACAATCTTGCTTGGGAGCTAGTGAGAGCAAACAAATGAGTGGCACCCACAAATTCCTCAGTACAACCCAACCGAATCAGAAATATTGGAGCTCTAATATTCTTTTGCTCTCTGATGATTTCGGTCAGAGAAGACGCGTACACCCGGCGCAGCAATGCCGTGCGTGTGTGCCGCCCTGCAGTTACCCCCTGCAGGAGCTGGAGCAGATCAACATGCAAGAGAGAAAACGGGAGCTGCCTCTGCCTCGAGCATCGTCCCTGAAGCTGCTCTCCAGCCTCTGCTCTCAAATGCAGCGGAGGATGTGGAAAACCCCACCTTGATCTTTGAGAAGATTCAGTGCTTTTGGTTAGGAAAAGAATGAGTGTAACCTGGAAAAAAACAGCGTGAGTTGTTGGAGAGCAAAGAGAAAGCAACGTCTGCTTCTCCCTTTTGGGTTAAAATGATGTCTTACATCCCTGGTCCATACCGCCCAGGTCTTTAAACCTTAAAAAGCGAGGCAGCGTAGGCCGTAGCTGTTCGCGCCCCGGCCGTTAGCACGAGGCACTGACAGAAGCGCGTATGTCGGCTCTGCGCTTGGCCTGTGTGATGCTGGCTTCCACCCAAGCTGCTGGGAATACGTTTGTGTCTTTGGGATCTTTGATCCTTGTTAGCAACAAGCTCCGAGCTACTTTTAAAACATATTATTAGCATTGTGTGGGCTTGGAGGGTTCTTTCGACTTTGTCTTGGCACCAGACCTAACCGCTGTAATGATGATGGTTTTGTATTTGACAACATACGCTGTGAATATTCACCTACAGCACAGAATGGCGTCCACTGAGGATTGTATTTTTCTTGTATTAATAGTCAGAAAATACCGGGCAATGGTTAGGCAGGAGGTGTCGCGCACAGACATACTGCAGGAAACAAACCCGGGTTCAGCTTGTGGAGTCCGGAGTCCTGCTGTGCAAATAAGCCGTATTTTCACATACTAGCAAGAGGAGCTGTGTGATCACTTAGGCACCGAAAGCCTCAAAACCATAAAAAATTAGTTCTGCGCGCAGCAGATACTTACAGGCTTCGGCTTCATAAATAACCTGCAAACGAATTTAATTAACAAAAAGCACCTCCTACCACCTGCTATGCTACTTAAATACGTCACGGTTCCTTTCTGCGGTTCTGTCCAAGGTAATCCTTTAGTTCTACTGCAGAGACACAGGTTTGAATGTTGTAAGGATGTTGTGGCAGCACAGAGGCTCCTGGGCTGGGCCCGCCGACGGCGCAGGCAGCGCGGGCAGGTGCCCAGGGCAGCTGGGCAGTCGAGGCCAGCTTGGCTGCAGCAGAGCCCGGCCGCGAGCGCTGCGCACGGGGTGCGGGCTCTGCAGGTCGGCGACGGCTGCGTGGGCAAGAGCTGGCACCCGGGCCCGGCAGCTCCACGCAGAAGGCAGGCTATTCCCGTTCCGTCCCTCGGGAGGGGGAGTAACACGGGAAGCACAGATTAGCGGCCGGCCTCTGCCGCTTGCGTCCCGGCAGCCATGGGCATGCTGTATCAGAGAGCAACCGTTTTAGACTCAGCAGCCTACGGCTTGTGCTTTCACAAGATACTTGGGACACTGGAGAAACAGCAGCTTAGCTCAACCAGGGGGGAGCTTTTAGGTGCTGCTTTTAGGCAGAGTTAAATGCCTGATGACCACTGAAAGAGAGCCGCTCTGGTCCTGGCGCCTTGCCGACACGACTTGCAGAGAAAAGCTCCTTTAAATCTGAATTTTCCTGCCTGGACACAGCACTAGCATCCTCGTGGCAGTAAAATATAAAACCAGGAGAATTAGAACCTGATACAGGTATGCAACTAGAGAGAATCGGGGACGTGATCTGGTTCCCACATGCAGCTGGAAAGCCATCACACGGCAACACACTGGGTCTGGCTCACTGCAATCCTCCGTCCTCGAGGCAAGGCTGTGACTTTCCTTTTGGCAACGTCCCCTTTCCTGCTGCTGCACGGTGCTCTGGCCTAGGGCGCTGCGAGTTACAGCCACCTTGATTGAAGCTTTTTGTTAGTGGCTGCTGGGTGTGCTCAGGGTTTCAGCAGCCCTGTTTCCTTGCAGAAGGTAAGTATGCTGGGATTTTTCCTGTGATTGTTTTCTTTGCAGAAAAAACTGGAGCTGGCTTCGAGCACTGCAAAACTGGAACGTGCCGTGAAGCAAACGCGGGACGCCATCAGCAGCCTGGTGCAGTTCATGCAAGCAGCTGGTTCAAAGGGGGCAGTGACCGTGGAGCTAGCAGCAAGAGACTTCTCCTATGCCCTAGCAAGGATCTATGCAGGTAGTGAGAAAGACAGAAGCGATGGATTTCAAACCAGGAAAGGGCAAGGAATCAGTCCTAGAACGGACTGATTTCACACCTCCTGGGTAAAGGGTGGAGTTCTAAAGAAAGCTCAGTCCCTGCCATCTTTCAAACTGACGCAGCTCAGCCTGACAAGCGAGGTGGGGAAGTAGTCACCACCCGCTTCTCGCGAGCCCTCGCTGGTCTGGCTGCAGCCTGGGAATACTGACGTCTCCTACTCTTCCACAGGAGCTCTTTTAGTCGAACATGCGGCTCGGCCTGATGCTTCCTCCACAGACATCGCCGCTGCTCGCAGGTGAGCAAAACCTCCTCTAGCCCTAACCAGTTCAGGTGATTCCTTGTGCAATGCAGGAGGCTTTGCTCTGCCTCTCCAAGCGATCGGACCTCCTGCCACGGCGACACCCAAACTTCCTATCACCACGGATGGAGGCTGGCTGCTGCCGGCACCATGGCTTTTCCCTGCCACGGGCATCTCCGCCCTCGCAGTGACAAGAGGGATCCGAACCGGGCAATCCTCAAGTTGAAACCAGCACTTGCTGCGTGACGGGGCTCGGGCAAACTGGCTGCGTTCTGTGTTCAGGTGGTGCAACCAGGAGCTGTGCCCTGTGGCCGCGGAGCTGGAGAACAGCAGCTACGAGGCTGAGGAAGCACTCCTGGACAGCGCGCTGGTGTACGAGGGCAGCCCTGCCTCCAGCAGCAGGCTGTGACCCACCAGAGGCAACTGGGAAGTCCAACCCCTGGGGGAAACAGAAGGTGGGTTCCAAAAAATATCCAAATTGCAATTAAAAAAAAAAAAAAAATCCTCACACAGCGGTGAATTACAGGCACAGTGGGGACATTCCACCAGGGGCGAGAGCAAATCATGCGTAGGAACCCCCAGCTGCACCACCTGCCCCTGTCTGGAATCCGCCACCTCGGCGCTGAGGTATTTGCTGACGCAGGCGCAGCCTCTCAGATTCAGTCTGAGATGCTGAATGTTCTCACCGTGTTTTAGGCAAAGACAGAGTGATCAAATCCAGATAATGACTTGAAGCAGTGGCTCTTCGATTGCCAACTGCTGTTCTTTTGAAAGAAAGGCAACCAAAATCGAACTGAAAATGATTTGAAGCTGATTAAATACAGAAAACCACCATTTTCCCGTTTGCCTTCTTGCTTTCCAATGCTACACACGGTCTCCCACTCTGGCACCTGCCAGGGATGGTTTTTTTTCCCAGGGCAGGCTCTTACGCCCACCGTGGCTGTGAGGAGGGTCCGTCCCTTCGAACAAGCGCCCTCCACGGGAGCTCCTGTGCTGGGCTCAGGAGCCCCCAGCTCAGCAGCTGCTCCTGGCAACTCGCTGGGTAAAACAAAGGCTTTGTAACCCAAACTTTCCAGGGTAGTCGCGGGGCACTGCCTAGCCTCGCTCATGCTTTTGTTTTTCCTTTTACATTCTACCTTGTCTCACACGAGCTTTGCTTTTCCTTTCAATTAACCTGGAGTCGAGGCTTTACCTTCCCGCATATTGTTGGGCACCTTGTCCCTGCTAAAGCTGCTCGCGCAGCTGCACAGCCGAGATGGGCAAGAAAAATGTTCTCAACCTACTGCATTTCCATCAGGGGATACAGCAGATGGCTCTTTGCGGCCCCATAAATGGTCAGTGTCAGCACGAACGCTGCTCCGCAAAGCTCTTCTCTAACAGCTGCGGGGAGGAGGTCATTTCAGTTACATCAAAATTGTACAAGCTGGCACCAAAACTAAAGAAAAAAAGAATTTTCTTAATTTTTATTATGAAAGCTTTTTTTTTTTATTCTCTGTGCCCTGCAGAAAGCTTACTCATTCCCTACACATGTGTCCTAATGATGCTGCAATTCATACTGACATAAACTCTGACCTTAGATTTAAATCCAGTAATCTTCCCTATACCGAAATACCGACCGCGTGCTTCTCCTCCCCCTCAGCCTGCCGGTCTGCCTGCTTGGTATTTCCCTGATGACTAGAAGTTTTTAATTAAAAAAAATCATAATAACAGAAGAAAAGCACTAACAGAACAAAGAGAGTTGGGATAGATGGCGGCAAAGTGCTACAGCAGCTGGGCTACTGACCGGGAGGCGAGGAAAGGAGCTGTTTGCTGAGCACAAAGTTGCCTGACATCTCACAAGGCCAAAGCCCGCAGCTCCAGGAGGCCCAAGTAGTTGTTTAGTGGCAAAGGTCTGACAGGGGTCAGAGCACAGAAAGCTGTCATGCTGGGCCAAGAGCAGGAGAACGGGCAAGACGTGGCTCTAACCTGAACCATGACGGTGGCAAAGTCTGTCACCAGATCAGCCCGCGGGAAGGGTGGGGGGGGGGTGGCCCACGGTGAATGCAACACAGAGCGAAGGCGCTAGGACTGCGTGCAGAGCTGCTGGCAAACCACCGGATCCTCTGTGGAATCCCACCCGGGATTTCACATCGCCTCTTCCCATGCATTTTACATGTTTTTTTCTGAACACTACGTTTACTTCTTCCTAATATACGAGCTACAATTTGCCTAAAAATGAGCCCCCCAAACAGGGAGCCCTGCATATGCACCCATACAGAAAACACAAGGGACTGTAAAGTTGTCACGGTGTAGGAAAATGACAAATTTATTAAGATCTAAATATTCACTCCGAGGCTACAGCAGAATAAATGCTGTTACAAACAAAGAAGCACTAGGGTCTAACGCTTTATACTGCTGCTAAACAGCTCTCTGCTCTCATAGGTTTGCATGTTTTAAAACATTTAATGTTCTTGAAGTAATTAATCAAGACTTCAGATGTCATTTTAATACAAATTCCACCAAAAAAAAAAAAAGTACAATCAAATGCATCACCTGTTGCCACTGCAAGGTAAAAATCGTTTAATAACATAACCATGGGAAATCAGTTTAAAAAACATATTTGTTAAATAGTAAGATAAAACTTTAGCAGCATTTAAAAAATTTGAAAGTCTGAAGAATATGGTAATCTTAAATCCCAAAATGCAACAATCCGAGCTCCGACACCTGTATTACGTGTGTAAAATGAAGGAATGGGAATTTGCTACTCCTCTGCCCAGAAATGGCACGTCTACTTGGCAGAGGGACGGCAAGACGGACCAACACCTGTACAGACAGGGCTGTATTAAAAGGTTACGTTTCTCTTTCCGCATCCTTGCTCTAGTGCTGGTGGATGCCTTCTTTAACCAAAAACAGCTAAATATGAAAAAAGGAACTTCCACACTGCCTGGCCTTGGCCCGGGCTGCCCCCTTGGTGCCGCGCTGCTCTGCCGGCAGCACGTCTGCCTGCGCGGCGCTGAACCGCCCCCGGAGCACCGCTTCAGCGAGAAAAGCCCCAAGGGCAAGCACAGAGCCTGGCAGCGCCGCCTGCACCGCTGAGCGAGCAGACGCTGCATCGCTCACCTTCCTCAGCACTCATAAAAAGAGCCTAAATTGCTGCTTTTTGCTTTTTAACCAAGAAGGGTCATTCCATGGACCTCGGGAGCCAGTTCCAAGCGATGCCAGCGATGGAACCTCGCTGCGGGCGCCTCTAAGGACTGTGCAAAACCTGACTCGGATCCTATGTCAGAGTGCGCCTTCACTGAGCGCTGCCTGAGCGTCCCCTTCCAGCACAGCCCAGTAAAACGCTGTCCGCTAACTGACTCTGGACATGGTTTTCTCAAAACCTCCCGCTGAGTAGTACAGGATCTATGGCCGGGACAATTACAGACTAACCACAGAGTATCTGCACACGCCCCTCTGTAAACGAGCTCTGACCTGTTCAGCTTTCCTGCAGCTGGCTCTTGCCCATTGCAGCCTCCCAGCAGCTCAAAACCTCTCCCAGCACAGGCTCAGTCCCACACCGACGGCCCTTCCTGGGTAGCAGCATGGCTCCTAACACCCTCTTCCCCTCCACCACCGAAGAGCCTTTGGTTTTCCATCCCAGGTGCTGCCACCACCATCCCTCACCCCTACAATTAAGCTGCGATCAACTAAGCGCTGCCCAGCCCGTAAGATCGCTGCCGCTGAGCAACTTCTGTGCCACCACGCGCCAGGACTTGTGCCACCTCCACCGGCAAGGAGAGGCTGGCCTTGCCGCCGTCCTACCTGGGGACAAGGGGGGCCTTCAGTTCTCAGAGATTGTCTTGCTCCTCAGCCACTAATACTCTTTGCTAGACTCCCGATAAGCCGTACAAATCGCCTTTGCATAAGCAGATTGTTTTACAGCGTGTAAGACGGTACTAAAGCTGCATCTTGCGATAGCAGCTCTGCTCTCCTTCCATGCTCTCGTGCTGTTTGAGAGCTGTAACAAAAGAGGACAGGACGTTCATTAGGAAGAATTGATCACTGGGAAATGAGCTTCTACAGAACACGTGCTCCTCCAGCAGCGCTGCCAGTCCGCTGACGTCCCTGCCACGAAGCCCTTCTGCACAATAATGGCTCCACACTACATGGAAGTTAAAAAGTTCTCCAACTCCCTCCACCAGTGGCAGGAGAGACGCGCGGGGTTTTGCTCAGCATTCCCGAAGCAGAGAACGCCCGAGCAGCGCAGGGGCCAGGGCCGGGAGCACCGGTGTGCACGTAACGTCTGCAGCTGCGCCATGCTACAACGCAGTTACTGAAAAAAGCACTTGGAAGTAACTCAAATATGAAAGAAGCTATATAAAATCAAATTCTGGTGTATAATTGAAAACCTGCTGTTCCTTTGCATGTTCTTAATAGTGCAAAACATTATATTTGCTTCTTTTTTATTCTTGAAGCTGTAAATACTACCACCAGCTGTGCTTACAGCTCTGTCCAGAATCTGCAGGTTTATTTGATTAAATAAATACTGTGAGATTATAAAGCAATTGTGCACAACGTCTTGTGATTAGAACTGGCCTGTCCCAAAATAACTCGCAGTTGCTCAAGGAGCTCCTCAGTCTCCCTGAGAATTCAGGGCAAATCCTCTCTCTTGCCTTCAAGTAGGTAAGGAAAGAAATAACTGATGGAGCAGGAGCTTATGTGAGGGGAGTGCATGGAGCCGCGCGGCTGGAACGAGGAGGCAGTCCTCAGAACGTGAGAATAGTCGGACCTTGGTGCAGGAGTGTCATAGGACAAAGAGCAGGTGAGTTTTCCACCTTCTGGGAAAAGATTAAAAGATACTAAACCTGAGTGAGTTTGGTTTGTTCCCAAAGAGCCACAGCTCCACCATCCAGCATTGAAATAAGGCAGAAAGTGTGCAAGTGAGAACCCAGCTCCCCACTGCGCTGCCACTGCCGCGAGGGCCGGCGCTGGCGCGCTGCAGGGGAAGGGGGACGCCGAGCTTCCCTTTCCCAGCATCACTGGAAGCAGGGTGAATGCCCTGGCGGCCCGGGGCACTCCTACATCGGGGCTAACATCATCGATCAACGCTTTGAAATATGATGGTCGGCTAAGGGGAAAAAGGAAAACACGGCACTGAGGAAGAGGCTCTGACAGAGCTCTCCGGCCTCAGAGACACATGCTGATTGTACTGACAGCGCCTCGTGCCGCTCCCGGTTTGTGTCTTTTCCCCCTCCCTGGGACTCTCGCACCATGAAAACCAAGCTTAACATTTTTTTCTTCTACATTCAGGAGGAACAGTTTGTTGTTCCTTGCAAAGACACGCAGTGGAAAAGAAAGCAAGAGGAGGCCTGCTGCAGCCTCCGTGTTCAAAGGCCTTGGTGTTTCTGCTGAACCTCAAATGTATCCCCTCCAACGGGCAGGAAAGAAAAATAAAAAATTAGAAAGTGTGTTAGCAAATGCTCCCATGCAAAAGTCTAAACTTTATTCACTTTTATTTATATATTTAACAATTCTAAAGTATTTACTTCTCGCTTTGACAAAAATGAAAAATAGAGGAGCACTTTACTCTCTTTAGGAGAGAAGGGTTATATATACAGCTATGGAGAGATACTGGTTCCTCCTTTACATACAAAGAAAAATAATATTAATAAAAAAAGTGCTTCATTGATCAAAAAAAGACTAAGAGCTGCAAGCATTTATTCACACTGTACATCACAGACCCCAGAAACCCGTATCATAACCTCTTGGCACCTGTCATTAGGAACTGCAGAATCTTAGACTTATTTTTGACTGTCTACTTGCACCACAAACCCACACAATGTTAGTGTGCAGAACTACACCACGTCCCCTAATGTCAAACCTCTAATCGCCCTCTCCGTGGAAGAGACAGAGACAGGAGCCGCGTATTATCCTTTCCCTGCTCCAGCCATCTCTGCTTTACATGGAACAGCAATGCCTACACAGTTCTATTCCAGATATTCGCTGCACTGGTTTAGGAACAAATACTTCTAGAGACAGCTTGACCGGAGAACCCATCCTTTTCTTCACTCTTCCCTCCTGATGGTTTGAAAAAGGTTTCAAAACCCTTACCAGGGGAGATCCCAGGATGCTTCGTGACCAGACCCCCTTCCCGTAAGGAGATGGGCTGCTGCTGTGCTAAACCAGCCTCCCGGACATTCACTTTTGTCTTGCAAATCTTCAGCTTAGGCTGCAGCAGTGTAACAATCCTTGCAAAGGGTGTGCGAAGTTCAAAGTGAAAAATAAAATACCTCGACATTCCTTTTCCCCATCAGACCTACCAAATACTCGGAGATGGTTTTCTCTGTGCGATACTTGCTTTGGATTACGTGATTCAGACATTCCAGGGAAGGGAAGCGCTCCTTTTCCAAGGTCGCTTAGATTTTGAGCTTTTTGGATCTGAAACTTTCAAATACTCCAGCAGGATTTTTTGTTCTTGTTTTGAATATCACAGAAGTTGTAACTCTGTCTAGGCAATGCATTGTGAAGGAGGATCCACATTTCTTCCTTGCCAAACTGCACCAAGTAGGCTCTATTCAAAAGGAAAAGGGGACAAGTACCTACACTTATTTGAAAACACATATTTGAGAGATTCATACTTTAATGAGGTGACTTTGAAAGCAACTCAGATTGGGACAGCAGGAAGAAGGGGAATCCATGATGTATTTCAGGTCTTTACACAATCCTCAGGCAGGCGTTTCCTATCTGGAGTATACTGAACACAGACTGACAAAGGAGGAGGCATCCCAGGAGTGTTATGAGCGCCAGCACATGCCTCACAGACCAAGCCCAGCGAACACACCAGCGTATCACAGTCGCTCTTTCGTTGTTTTGGATAGTCTCATTAAAGCGTGACTCTGAACAACAGCACGACGGCCAGTTTGTAGGAGCCGTGCCAAGTGCTCTGCTCCAAAGGTAGCTTCGCATCAAGTAAACCATCTTACAGATGGGGCAAGGACAGAAGTCAGAGGTCGTCTACTTTCCCACTTGGTTTTAAATGACGAATTGCATTTACAGAACTTGAGAGGCGCCAGTGTAAAACCCGTCTCAGCTCGGCAGCCTGTTCCATCCCCTCCTCGCCTCTCGCAGACAAGAACGCGCTTTCCTTAGCCAGCGCTGTCCAGGTGTTTCCACTGCAACCCCCAGCTGCAGGGCTGATGGCAACAAAACACAGTGATTGGGTGTGCGAGTACAGAGCCGTCGAGCATGGAAATCCGTGATTGATTCCCCCTTCACGCAGCGAGGGTAACTAAGCCCGCTCTAAGAACAGAGAGGGAGAGTGCTCTCTTGGGAAAGAGATTCCCATTTCTTCTAGCAGCAACAGGTTCCCAAACAGCAGTTTCTTGTTTGGAAGTAATGGGAGTGATTGAAAGCACTAGCACTGACGCTACAGGTATTCACGCTTTGCACACTGGCTGGACTGATTCCCCTCTTCTCCTTTCCTCTACAGATTTGTCTGTCTGCAACACAGTTCAGCAGCAGGACAGTTAAATGCAGAGGGGAAATCTGGTTCTGGCGCAAGCTCCCTTCCCACTTCCAATCTTCCAGCAAACAAACATATATATTATTATATATATATATACACACACACACGCACACGCATAGACACATACACACAGACAGGACAGAAAGGAAAGGGGGAATCGCTGGGAGAGGAGAATCCCACAATTCAGCGGCACATCCTCGAGGTCTATCCCACTGAGCAGTGTTCCACACCCCAACCTCCAAAGCGCACGGCTCCCGCGTCCTCCCAGCCTCAGCCCGTTGAGAATCCGCGTGTCTGTTGGGGAAGAGTCGGCACGGCTGCTCCCCCGCAGCTTCAAGGCCGGGACTTTAATTTGACGTAGCAGTGATGGATTTATCCAGTTCGAGATCAAGGCTGGAACTGCTGGGGTGCAAGCTGCTGTAGCATGATTTGCAGACTCTGCTGGGTTCAAAGAGCTGCTGACTGGGAACGGGCACCTTCTGGTTACAGCAACTGGAGCAGAACACATTTCCGCAGTTCCTTGCGTCAGGAAGAGAGGAGAAATGGAAACAAAAAGATTAGAAGCAGTTTGATAACGTTACCCAAGTTCTAAAATTATACTATTCACAGGACTGTGATGAGGTCAGCCCTGGAGACGGCAGCTGCTCCTCCCTAAGCACCAGGATGCGTGCAGAGACACCATCCAACATCTGCGCCCTGCACTACTCACTGCTAAAGCTGAAGCAGAGCTTTAGGGACCGGACACCAGAAAAGAGCACAAAGCAAACTACAATACAGAATTCCAGCTCATTACACACCTCAACAGTGATGGCTCTTCTGTACAACACACTCATGTCAAGCTGGAAGGAACCTCCACCTCCGTGACGCAGGGGTAAGCGCTCTCTCATGTCCTACAGAGGAGCTCACGCATGGTGCTACTCCTCCCTGTCACTGCTACCTCGGGGGCACACGGCTAAGCGGGGGAGAGCGAACAAGGGGCCTTCCTCCACAGCCACGGGGGGAACGTGGAGTTCTGGCCCCTGCTCATATCACTGATCCAGCTCTGTGTTAGGGACAGATTGGATGCTGCGGTCCTGGCAGGAAGGAGGAGTCTCTGCTCCTTAACTCTTCTAAGAGTGTGTGCTAATAAGCACCAGCACCGAGACATTTTCTTCTGTTCCTTCCAAGTGCACTGCTGGAAAGTTTACGCATTGGAGAGATGAACAAAAATGAAAGCCAGTTTCGGGAGATGCAGTCCTCCCTCCCATTGCCCCAGTAGCGCAGTCCCTTTTGCGGCGTCCCCACTGGTCCCACACTTCGGCACAAAGTGAACTGAGTCAACAAGGATCATGCAAAGCCACAAGACGGCAGCCAGGTATTACATGCTCAGGAACGACAGCAAGGCTGCGGCAGGGTGAGCAGTCTCAGACGCATTCCTGTCAGATGTCAGCTGGTGGAAGCACACTGGTGCATGCACCTCACAGGAGGCAGGGATAAAATGTAAATCTTGAAAATAATTACCTTCTCTCCTCACAGCCCCCCTGAAAACCTGCTGCTGCTCAAGCTGGCCTGGTGAGCACTGCAGTGCCCCAGCCTCCAAACTCATCACTTCCTACGAGGAGTTCAGAGCAGCCCTCCAGGGACCTGAATTTTGCAAGTTTACCTCCACACCTGATGCCCTTTCCATTAATGGCACAAAATCGTGATGCAAAAGAGTTATTGTTTTGTGCTAGAAAAGATTTGCTGCTGCCAAGAGACTGACAGAGAATTCTGCCTACACCCAGCAGCTTTGATTAATCCTTCCTTGCCAAGAGACAAGATTTCCAGATGCTGGTTGCTGATGGGGAAAGAGTCGGCAGAGAAATCCCATTTCGCACTTCAGCGGGCTAATTTTCTCGGCTCTGCGCAGCAGGTCCTAGTCTCAAAGCTGTAACCCCAGCACTAGGAGGCTCACAATGTCTAGCCTTTCTGCAGTGGCTTTGAAGTCTTCTTAAGGAGCCTCTTAGAAATTACTATCAGAAAAACCAGCAGCAGTAAAACCAGTCCCGTGAGGTGTTAACATAGAAACACCCTGCAGAAAAGCAGTTCTGACAACCCACATCTCTGCTGCTCAAAGAACGATTATCCAGCAGAAGCTCGCTGTTGACAGATGAGGTAAAAAAAGAACCAGAGGCATTAAAACAAGTATTTGTTTGTTTTAGCTCGCCAGCTTCCTAACATATGCTTGGGGTTTTGTGTTGTTTTATCCTTCTGTGATAGATAATAGCGTTCTGCAACTGTTCTCCCCTGAGCTGTGGAAAGCTCTGAACAACCCATTCTTTCTATCCTGGCAGTCCTCCTCTTTGCTTGGGAGATTAAAGAGAGGCGTTAAAAAACACACTGGAAAAGCGACCTCACTCCTTTGAGGAATGGGGACTTAAAATCCTGCTACCGACACCCCCTCTTCTTACTAAATCACAGATGTTTATCCATTTTTTTTGGTGATACGAACCCTCCATCAGCTTTGCATTACTTGTTATTGCCATGGTATTTTCAGTCCTCTTAAAATAAGTGGCTTCTTTTGCCAACACACTGCATAGTGATACTAGAATTGTTTGATAACATGGACCTCTCCCAAAAATAAGACAAAAAGGGAAAATAAAAAAAAAGCTATGGCTCAACTTGAAGGACAGTCTCTTCTCTATTAGAAGTGAAGCATTCTCTGTTACTCAAACACAAGACTTAACTGATGGTGAGTGTTAGTGTGATCCACATCCCAGTTTAAGCTACCAAAAGCCAAGTCCTAGATGCCTTTCTGTGAAGAGAGAGGCCTGTTTATATGGCTCTAAACACCCAACAGCTTGTGCTAGCCACTCATAACTCATCTCTAGTGATTTCTAGGCAAGTGGAAAACAAAGAGGGGGAAAAGACCAAGTTAGTTTGGAGAAGTTACCAAGAAAACACAGACAGAGGCTGTTGTAAATGCTCACCAGATTTGATCAACACGTTCAACGTCCCTGAAAGGAGGGGAGAAAGAGCTCAGAGGGGAACTAGCAAAAGCAGCAAATAGTGGCAATGAAGGAAGCTGGGTATTTTTATCTTGCTCAAGGCCTTACAGCGTCGGAGTTTCAACTCATTTTCATGCCCAGGTAAGATGCTAAGCAGACTGCTATGGATCACTGAGTTTTTTGGAAACGTATGCCATGGAAAGACTTGGTTTTCTTGTTGGTTGCCATTCCTTGTGGGTCTTTACCGTCAACAACCAGAGCTTACGTGGACAGCCTGGTCAACCCAGGTGAGCCATTTGGAAGCTGAACAAACAGAGACACTAAAGGGAAATTAGCAACCAAGCTTGAAACCCTGACTCAATTTTAACTCCTCATGGTGTTGGGGGTGTCCTGCATGTATCCATGTGCTAGGAGTTCTCCAGAGCCCAGACCTAGGGAACCGACAGATGCCAAATGTCAGCCAGCCTGGGGAGGCACTGCTGAACGGGGATGCTTCACAACAGATACCACACTAGGAGAAGGGCAAAGGAAGACAACATTTTAACTCCTGTAGAACCCTTCAGATGTGTACAACCATATGCTTCGTAATTCTGTTTTTCATCTGAAGCCTTCAGACACATAAATTTGCAAAAACGCAGTGGACATGAAAAAAAGTCAAAGCTGCTCAACTTCTATTCATTCTTCCCTGGGATTGTTTATCTACAAGATGACTAAATGGAGCAAAATATAAAATGGACACAAACCAAGATAGATGCTTAGAATTTTCTACACTTCAAAAAGCAATGAAGCATCAAAATGTGATAACTGCCATTTATTTAAATGGCAGTTCTTGTAATAGTTTTCTCGTGTCCAGAAATCAGGAATAGGAATTTATTTGAAATAGAACTTAGAAATCTGAGATTCTCTGTCTTTAACTAGAGTATGATCTAATCAAAAGGCCTCTGCCACCTGTTCTTCATTAAACTCCTGCTGCCTGCATTATCTGTTGTAGCCTCTGCTGGCAATACGTTTGGCAAAGAATAATCCAGAAAACCTTTATTTCACATAGGTGTCCTTTTCAGATTCTCTTACAAGAGCTATTTAATGAAAAGGGAAAAATAGTTAGAGAAGGAAAGGAGCAGGTTTACAACCGTAATGGGAAGAAGATGCTATTCATATATTTGCTGTATTGAATTACTGAATGCTAAGACGACAAACCAGTACTTTTCATTACCTGTACCCTCTTAAAAAGCTAAGCGGCCAGCTGACTCCAAATCCAGTTTGGGGGAAAAAGGAGGGATCTGTTTAGGCTGGGGTGGAGCAGATACCAATGGAATGGGAACTGGAAAGACTCTCCTGTTCTTCCAAAGCTCCCTGTTCCTTCAGGAGCATGCACAGTCTGACTCAAAACTCTTAGTCTGACATCCACCCTTGAGAAAGGAACTATGTGTCAAAAGAAAACCCTTTCCTGGTTTAACAGGAGAGGGGACAATCTGAGCCATGTCCACATCTCCCTCGCTCCCGCCCTCTGTTGATGCACAGCTTACCTGCAGTGGTGCTTCCTACTGGCAAGCCAGAACGTACTGTCACAGCCGTAGCAGTGTGCAGCGAGGTGGTCTGGAAGCCATCGTGTCACCTGGGAGAAAGAAAAGACAAGTTTGTCAAGGAGAGAACAATTAATTAGAAACAAACCCATCTTATTTGAGCTCACAAATTCAAAGCAAAGCACCATGAGGAAAGTGCTTGTTCTACTTTAAGAGCACAAATTCAGTTTGCAACAACTGAAGACAGATGACAGAAACCTTCCCCTTGAGAACAGATACACTAAATTCCCCTCAGACAAACAGAAATTAAGTCATGAAGTCCAATTCCCTGGGGTTTTCTTCTGTGCTTTAGAAGTATCCAGGCCAAGAATATTCACTGAGCTTGTGTCCGCCTAAGGCTCCTTTAGCTAACCATCCCTTCCACAGCTTCTCAGAGAATTCAAATGCAGACAGCAGAGGGCTCATAGGCACAGGTACTGGTATTTAAAGTATGAGAGACAAGCAAAATGCAGGGAAGATAGTTCTCAAGAAGTGGCACGTGACCAAGGGCTGTAGGATAACTGGAATTATGAATATCCCATCCTACCAGAAGAATGATTTACAGGGATTTAGTCTGTACCTCTGTGTCCTGTTTATCCACCTGTTCCCAGCTGGCTTCAGAGAAAATCTCTGTGCTGCAGCGAGACAAGCAGTTCTGATCCAGATTGCTTTCCGAGTCGGGTATAGAAGTCTGTTGGCAAACAAACACAGCTGAACAGAGCCTTCCCATATTCCTACCTCCATACAAATAAAAACCTGGCAGTTGTGGGGAGGAGCGAAAAGGGCACCTCCTGCCAAGAGCGAGCAGGCTGTGTCTGCACTGGAAGGGCAAATGTCAGAACCAGACACCTACCTACAGTGCACGCGTGGCAGCAAAGGCAAGAGCACCTTTTTGAATGGGACTATAAACGCCACATGTTGAAGCAGTTTGTGCAGTGAGTTGTGGGAAAAAAAAAAACCAAGAACACCCCAACCAAACCCCACCAAGCGAAAAAACCCCACCAGGTCAGGTTTTGACCCTCTGATGACAGGACGATGTCAGGCAGAATGGCCAAAAAAAGTCTGTTTTGTGCGGTGTTAGCACAAAAGTTCTGGCAACACTTTGGGTGACTAACCAAAAAAGCTGCTATCTGTGGCTCCAATTTCATGGCCGTACTTCCCTTC
Organism: Phalacrocorax carbo; assembly: GCF_963921805.1. Classification (NCBI taxonomy): domain Eukaryota; kingdom Metazoa; phylum Chordata; class Aves; order Suliformes; family Phalacrocoracidae; genus Phalacrocorax; species Phalacrocorax carbo. Next base: position 4,494,391 of record NC_087527.1, on the reverse strand, counting down.
CAAAGCTGTCTCGCTTTCAAAGCTAATACTAGTAACATATACATGCTTTTGTTGGCAAAAATTCTAGAAAATAAGCCAAATCACACATGGGAAACTCAGAATTTGAACTATATATATTTTATATATAGTTTTTTGGGGAATAATGCTTCCTTAATATAGCCTAGCCAGGTAGAGTTGTATTTTAACTGACTTAAAACTCAGCTAGCCCTTAAAATACATCAAAAATTGCAAAAAATCTCAACTTAATGTCTTTCTGTGCCTCAGGAATGGGCACCTCTGGAGCTCCAGAAGAAAATCTGTTACTCCCAAGCTGAGGCAAAATAGAAGGTAGAGATCAGATTCTTAAACATGGTGAATTTTCTAGACGACATTGCGCTTTCACATCCAGCCTTACACTGCAGTTTGTGAAGGCCCTCAGAAAACGGGAGTATAATAAATTAAGCCAAAGCACCAACTTTCGCCAAGGAATCCAAACTTTTGCCAGTGGCAGAAGCCACACCCAACTGAAATGGCACTGAGCTGAAACAGATGCCCAAAAGGAGCACTTCATGCTGCTATCTCCAGCGTGAAGAGCCAAGAAGGCTCTAAGTAATTTTCACAACAAGTGTACCTGGGACTATCCAGCACCTCTGCCACTTCTACACAATATTAAATTAAACAAAAGTTGGAAACCTCTCGTAAATGTTTTTTTCCCCTAATTTTGCAAGCATATAAAACACATTACAATGTGCGCGTAGGAAAAGGAAATTTTTGATGGGTGCCATGTCAACCTGCAGGCCAGCGCTCTGCCCAGTGGTCAAACCCACAGGAAGATACAAACTCTGTTTCAGGGATTCTGCATCTCCTCACCTTCCCCTCTGTGCCCTTTTCCTCCATCCATGCCCACCTGCTTCCTCAAGTAGCTCCCCCCTCTTTGTTTCTTTTATTGAACTAATACACTACGCCTTTGAAAAACCGAGTTTTGCAACAACCTGCAGAACTGCTCTGTGCTGCAAGGCCTCTACTACCTGTTCTCTGAATCACTGCTACCTTCCAGCAACAGCGTGAGGCCAGTGACTATTTCTTTTGACTTTTTATTATTATTAGTCAAAAGAGGAGAAGAAATTAGGTAAATTACATAGGGGAGAAGAATCTTAAAAGCCCACCCAAGACATACAGAAAACTTGCTAGCTATTGAGATCTTGAACTTGGAATTACACTGATTTCATTTCTGATCTTAAAATTTCGTTTGCAACCACACTACATAGATCAGTTAATCGCTACAGAAATTAGCGTACCGTATTTGAATCACACCTCAAACTTAAGTCTTTACTTTTATGATTTTAAACACTTCCAAGTAGAAGTAAAGACAGTTTAAGAGCCCCCCTTAATTCTTAATTTAGCTGTCACAAAAGCTTTTAATTTACTCCAGCTTGTTTACTCAAGGCTTATTAAGCCTTGAGCAGGACAGCCTTCTGAAAAGGGGATGCCTTGAAGATTATGGTTTTGAGGTAACAGAGAGGCCACTGCTGCATCTTTCTTACCCCAAGCATGAAAAGCACTAAGAGATCAGCCCTACGTTCCTCTCCCAATAAATGACACATTCATATCCATAGAAAAATATCTTGTCTGTAGATGAAAACAACTGTAAAATATATGTGGGGTGTTTTGTTTGTTTGTTTGTTTTTTGATAAGGCCAATGAAGGTGTTTAAGTATGTCCAGGTATGTGCGAGTACACTGTGAAACACCCATCTTGAAATAAACTTTTGCTGCGTTTATGGTCAAACTGAAATACAGTGAAAATATTAGTCATCATTAATTGCCATTTGCTGTGTACTCAGTCAGTTGTCTGCCCTCATCAGAAACACCTTGAGAGTTTTACAGAAGTCTATATGGCCAAAAAAATCACCACCTGAGCAACGAACCGAGAGCTGGCAATATGGCCAGAGATCCAGAACGGGACTAGTCAGCCCGCTGTTTCCAGCAGTGGCTCCATTGCCATTTCACTTACCACTTCATCGCCATAATCACCATTGAGACGTAAGGAGCTATTCAGAAACTGGCTCTCCAACCGGCTCTTCAACTCTTGCACTTGCTTCTTCAGGGTCTCCACTTCTTGCTGATGGCCAGTTTCTATCTGGCGCAGGCGTTGCTGGATAACATCGGTGTAGACAGGCATCCCATCGTCGTCCAGGTGACTTCTGGCAGGTTGGTCTGGGCTGCTGGCTGCCTGCTGCTTACCAAGATGACTAAACATCCACTTTTGGTGCAAATTCCTCAAGTGAAACTGTGCAGAACTACAGCTAGCTGTGGAGACCTGCCGACTCAGGGAGGCTTTGATCCGACCGTCCTCTCCATTCACACAGTGTCCGTTTGTTGCGTGGTATTTCTGGGTGATACTAAACCCCACAGGCTTCTCTGTCATCTTGTTCTCAGGCTCCAGCTCTCCGTTACACACAATCTCATCTTTACATTCAGCTAAAGGCAAGGCACAAGGGGAAGGCATCGGGATGTGTGTGTTGCTGCTGCCAGAAGTCCTATATACTTTTGTTCCCAGTTTTTGAAGTTCTAGCATGCTCTCCCCCTCTGGCCTATTTTCAATAGTTCGAGAAAGTTCGTCAGCACTGTTGGCGATTGTGTGAGGTCTATGGCAAGGACCCCTAGGAACAAGCTCTTGCTTTGTTTCATTCTCTGTTAGGGTTTCCGTAGAACTTTCAATGTTGGATGTTCTGGCCTCATGCGGGATTGTAAGAGGTAACGGAAGGCTGGCCTGCACTGTATTGTACAGGCTTTCTGCTTCTCCTTCAAGTTTGCTAACACCTTCCTCCTCTGCGTTCTTTTGAGTGTCTCTATTTACAAAGCCCTCCAAAGGAACAGTCTGTAGTCCTTTCACCTGAGGTAACTTCTGGATAGTGTTAATGAGATCGGTATGCTCATCCTGTTGTCCTTTAAGCGCAGAAGCACCTTGTGAAACTGGATGTGGATTGGACGCTGGATTGTTCATCACAATAGCTTTATCCACCTCAGCCTTTTCACAGAGGTCACTGACATTCCCAGGTAGATTTTCAGTTCTCTTCTTGTCCAGGGCAACCTCATTCCCTTTACCTACTGTCTCTAGGCTACCCCTTACATGCTCCTCCAGACCAACATCCTCTTTAGTGGCCTCTTGTAAAATGTTCTCCATCTGTCCCTCTGCCACACCAGCTGCAACAGAGAGTTCTGCTCCAACTGGAGCCCTGCCTTGTTTACTCAGGCTATCTCCATCGAACAGATCATCCCCAGGGTTACCAAGGCTGCTCAGCTCCAGAGACCGGCGGTGCTCTTGCCACTTTTCATTGAGGCTGGGGTCGCTACTACGTCGATTGGTTGTAGGCACGCTGCTATCACAGGCTGTCGTCAGATTGTCAAATGATCTCGTCTTTGGTAACCTATAAAGGTACAAATACTCAGAATCCAAAGCTGGGATTTTTTTGTTTGTTTTTTAAATGCTTAGCTACTATATGCTTCAATAACTCCCCCCACAATTAGGACAGTAACCATCCACTAACTGACTTCTGTGAAGTATTATCTAGGAGCACATTTTGACCATCTGTAGCACAGAGCTGCTTCAGTACTTTCTTTGTTTGCCATCAGGAAAATATGTTCAATCAGACTTCAAACATTCCCAGAATAATCCCTTTACCGCAAAGCACAAATGCTTACAGTCCGGTCGCACCTCCTAATTAACATGGGCTTAGAATGATTGTACAAAAAAAAGCAAAGAAAGAGTTATGTAACACAGAAAAAGAACTCAAATTCAAGATAACCAAATGAAAGCTTATATCCCACAAGGATATAAGGAATTCTACAAGGCAACGCAATACCCAGAGCTTAACTCCATTTGCTAATCTTCTCTCTTATGCTATCACCTCTGAAACTTAACAGCTTTCAAAACTGAAACAATGACACACTGCTTTTGGGCAGGTCAGTCCAACAGACCCACAAATAAGCCTGTGAAAAATACTTCCCTCCCACCACAAGCATTCTCCTCTTTATAGCCCACAATATTCTCTGTTGATCTTACTTTACAGGATGGGATTTCTGGGCTCTAGGCTCACCTGCCCAGAGGCTGATCGTCAGGGCTAGAGCCTGGAACAGGGTATGGGGCACAGGTGTCATCAGTGGGTGTAGAGGGGGAAGAGCATGGCAGGTAAACAGCACTCCAGAGCATTAAATTACGCACGTGGCACACTGGATACAGCACCTGAGAGGGGAGAACACACAATGTTCAGGAAATAGTAAACTGCTCGCTCCCAGAATGCGGAGAAGTGTTCAGATCTGATCATGGTAATTTACTATTCAGGTCTGCAGCTGGGAGGCTTTGCTAGATCTCTAGATAACTCAGAAAGCCAGTGAGCAGCTATGGCATTTTTAATCAGCTACACTTGGATATAGAATTATCTTTTCTTTCAGAGACAGAGGCTGAGGCATAACAATGCCAGCTTTCAGCTTCTCGTGAATGAATTACTCCAATGTGCTCTGTGTGAATCTACACCTTAATAATGCTTCTGAGCAGTTTAAACAACTGCTGAAAAATTCAGTGGCCCATTGTTAGCACTGAGATGTCCTTGTGCTTTGTATTATACCATGCCATACAAGAGCTGAACTAATAACCTCCTTCTACAGGCTCCAATCAATCAAAGCTAACCCTGCCTTTCATGGAAGCACTCATATGTTAAAAATTAAGTACATGCAGAAATACTTTGCTGAAGCAGCAGCTTGCTCTTAAAAGGGATCTCTTGACTGTGGAATATGCTTTCTGTTTCAGTTTAAAAACACTTTGGGTCACTCTATCAATTCCACTCTTTTCCCAGGCAACTTCCTTGTGGAAAAGCAGGCAATGGCAGAGAAACAGTCAGGTTTCCCTGCTGCTGAGCAGGAACTGAAATCTTTTCTGTTGCAATAAAATAAGGCAAAATATTCACTTCCAGAAAACACATTTCCAGCATAGAGAAATTTCTGAGGTTGCATTTGACATTCCTCAAATACCAGCAAACTTCATGCATGACTGGAAATGTCAGGCCGAACAGTGTTGAAAGGTAAACACTGATGAGGAGAGCTGAGAACCCTTTTCAGGAAATGCCTCTCTCCACACTGTAGTCGTGATGACAGTTAAGCCATTACTATGTCCCACGGCTACAAGCTTGGGTATTTTCTTTGGGTACGCACTTTTGAGAACATTGCACCTGGGAGCCCCTACAGGGACGCTCCCCGCATGGTGGGGAATGAAGGATACCTACAGATTCCGACTGGGAGGAGTAGAGCAGGTTTCTGAAGGCTTTGTTTGCTGCCCGCAGCAAAGACCAGACAGAACAGGTCCGTTCCTGAGTGTGTTTTTCTCCTCTCTCTTTTGCATTGTTGCACAGGAATGTACCAAAGAGGCAAGAGTAGGTGTGCTGCACCAATTTGACCTGCAAGACCAACACAAATATTGTCACATGGCAGAAGATATCGGCTTAATGCGAGAATCAACATTCAGGCTTAAGAAGCAACAAATCTTTCCTTCACAGGCAATACACTCCCTTCCTAAATACTGATATGCAAATATGCCCAGCATTTTTGCATACCTCCTTATAAACTAACTGCAAAAGAACTCAAGCATAGCAGAATCTTTTAAAACCATTACTTAAAAAAAATCAGGAAAAAAATGAAATAAAAGACAAAATATTTGTTCATAATTAAGTATAAAAGTCTTGCTAATTCTAACTCAGAGCCCTGGAGGACAGGCAATGAGGAGAAACGTGATACCTGTTACAAAACACTAACGCAGAACAGAAAGGCAAAGAATGGTGGGGAAAAGTGTTAGTTACTGTACATTGGTATAAATGCACACAACACACACATCCTGATTCACTCTACACTGTGGTCCCAGTCTGATAAAACAGCTTAATGTGACCTTAACTTTAAGCATATCAATGACTTCCATGGGATTATTTTGACATTTAAATGATGACAAGTGCCTCAATACTCTAATAAATTAAGGGGTTTACTCTGAAAAGTCCAGACTACTACGGGTATGTTCACATACAGCTCCTGTAGATTCGCAGTGTGCTGTGAAGCCAGATACAACCGTACGTATCTCATTTCCCACCTGAGCTAAGCTAGGGCTGTATATGTACTGGGTTACACAGCCAAGCTGGCAAGTGATAACTCAAGTCAGCCACAATCACAGGAATGTGCTTTAAGTCTCTTAAGGGGTCAGACACCTCAGAAAAACTTTTATTCTTCAGATTACTAGTCCTGCAGTCAGTGACTGCCACCTACCCAGAGACCTGCTTTCTGGCCTGGAGAACTGATTTTGACCATCCTAGGCAAACTGCTATCAGGAGAGCTGTCCACGTCAAAAGAAGATAAACACAACTTGTATATCCTACACATTTTCAGCAGAAAAACTGAACGGAAATGTAAGGGGAAGTTGTTTTTTTTTTTAGAGGAGGAGCCTTCAACTCAAAACAAAATCAAGGTAGAGGGAAGTTTTACTGCCAGTAACTACAACTTTTTCATGCTGTTTGGATGTATTATACCAGAATCATTTCAGCACCTCTTAGGCAAGACTATTAAATTCGTAACTTTTATTTTTTTCTTTAAAGTTCAGAAGAAGCCCTCAAGGGTCCTGCTACAGTTTTAAGAGTGAACAGACCTCAGGTCCCATGAAGCATGCAAGTACTTTTGTCTGCTGTATCTGGGCAGTTGTCCCGTCTCCTTTATCAGGCTGCAGCGTATCAGACAAATGGGAAAATCAGAAACCCCTCCGGGCTCTACAGTATGTTAGTACTGGGTAGTGGTTTAGAAGCAGTCTATAAAACAGCAATCTCTCAAGCCACAACTCACAAGGAATGCTTCGTTAAACTCGAAAGAGCAAGGGAACTGCCTCTGGAGCTGATGGACGCAGTCCAGCCACTGTAAAAACACTGGGCAGCGCTCATTTAGGTCATCCGAATTCTCACCATGGCCACAGCGATCTGCAAACTTGTGGCCAAAATCCAGCCACTCCGTCTCCACTAGCACCTGGAAACCCTGCAGAAATGAAAGTAGGGATGAGAAGTTCCTATTTTGCTTTGGTTCAATTTTCTAAGACAGTCTGCAACTCATGGGACTCACTCTATTACTGTGCTCTCACTCACTCCCATTTCCCTTCAGCCCTGGCCTCATTACTTATCTTGACTGCTTTACCGAATGCCTCTGTGTTCTGAAATACTGCACAATGAAATTAGGACAGATATTAATTCCCAAGCCTACATGAACTGGAAAGGGAATAAGTCCTCCGTGACTGGCACAAAAGATCCTGATACCAGACCTCTCTTGGCCAGGCAAGGGTGAGCAGGAAATTCGCCTTCATCAAAACCCTCTGGATCATGTAACCAACACTTGGACAGGAGAGGAAACTTTAAAGCTCTCCCTTGGAAATGATGGGCAAATCTGTCTGTCATAAAAGGAAACAATTCATCCATGAAAGGACATCCATGCTCCGAGAGAGCACTTGCTTGTGTGTACACCAAATGCAGCACAGTCATGAGGTGGATTAAAAGCTAAGTCGCATTGTTTCTTATGCACGTGAAAAGGGCAAAGAACATTTCAAAACAGTGCCTAGCCAAGCACCTGAACGCGACACTTCATCTTACAGGACCCAAAACCTGTCACACGTTAGGAAGGTTTTGATTTTCAGTGGAAAGAAAAACTATAGAGCATGCTTATTTAGTCAATGGTTGTAATTAGAAGAAAAATAATAGCTGAAAAGCCTGAAATATGGCAATGCTGAAGATTCATTTTCCTTAACATTTCTGATCCTTGTACAGACAGCTACAGTTTATGCTTTTCTCTGATGCAGTGGTGACAAGAAGGCAGGCAAAGGGTGCGTACAGAAGAACTCTGCACTTTAAAGAGCAATGGCGGCACTCTTAGGAGGGACCAGGAGGAGGTTCTTTGCCAAGAATAGAGCAGTATCTTTTGACCCAATGGATGGTGACTTCTAGAACCCAAGTGAAAAAGGATCTGAAGTTTCCACAGTTTCATCCAAAAGGCATTGCTGCTGGTCCTCATGTGTCCGAGGCTTTAAGCAGCAGTTTATAGCACAGTACTCAGACATATGCTTCTGCTTTAGACAACAAAGGCATCTTGCGTGTGGGCTGGTAGATGGAATCCAGCCATCACATATCACACAACACTGAAAAGTGATGGAGAAAAAAATTCAGGCTAAAAAAACCAAGAGAAACATAACTACGTAACAGAGGACAATGAAAATGTGGAACTGCAAAAACATGCAGTTGGGAAATGTAGAAAAGAGAAAGCCTTTGTATCAAGAGTTGGCTGAGAAACTGCAACGGCGTAATGGAAACTGCAGTAGGTAGCACTTGGTACTACATATTCCTGAGCTAAATACAGGGAAGCATAGACCATGACCGGGCAAGTTATGGCAAAGGGGAAAAATATAATCTGCTCTTGAATTACAGACTATATTTACACCTATACACAACTGTATCTGCAGACTACAGTTCGTAAACTCCTGCTAGCTTTAGTGCGTTTTCTAGAAAAAAAACCCTGAAATAATTTATAGACAGACTTCCTCAGAAAAGGGCCCAAACTTGGTAACCACCTCAGGCACTAACGCATGGATTACAAACCTCTGTGGTCCTGTAATACGGATCGAGCAGCAGTTTGGCCAGCGCCACTATCTGGGGGGTTCGGTCCCAGCCGTCTGAGCAGTGCACCAAGACTGGTCGCTGGTCTCTGTCCACGGCATGAACTACGAGTAGCGCAGATTTCAGAAGCACGGACAAGTGCTGCAGCCATTTGGTACTTTCCAGAGCTGATAACCAACTAGAGGAAAACAAGGGAAGACAGCTTTTGCTCTCTGAATGTGCTTTCAGGTTTGGATCTTTGAATTTATCAAGTCAAAGCTCCTATTTTAATAAGCTGTGAATGTAAGTGAAAAATATTCAAGAATGACATCTCATTAACACTCTCCCAGATTTGTGAGAAACAAAGCCATGCAGTCGACCTGAGGAACAGCCAGTCTCTGGCATGTGTTTTGCTGCATATGACTTGCAAGAAGCTTAAATAGCATTTTCCAGACAAAAACATAGCACGGCACGAGCAACGGACAACGTAAGCGCTACTGGGTAATCATTACTTTCAGCAGCCTCTGCCATTTCCCTTCCTCTGAGCCGAGGATTCGTGTTACCAGCAGCCCCAGTACCACTGGCACATCTTGGGACTCTGCCATACACCCCTGACAACTCTGTGCTTCAGTGAAAGGATGGAACCTGAGGTGCCCTTGAAACCTACATCTCAACTATTCCCAGGCTTTACAAGATGTGCTGTACATACCTTAAGAATCTCTGCCCTGTGAAGATCTACATACCCAATTTAGTAAGGGTGGCCATTCTGAATCTACTCTGAAAGCACGGGAGACTCTTCGCAGCAAATTCAAAACAGGGAAGTGGTCGGAAAACAGGACTGGTGCAACTACAGTGTCCTAGTGAAGACTCAACCTCAGAACCTCCTGAGATGAAGGGCTGTTAGAGGCTAGTTATCCCCCAGCATCGGAGGGCTATGAAATAGGTCTCCTGAAACAACACTCTAAGTGGGTGAAGTACATGGACCACCACTAGGATTTTCTGAAGGAGAGCCAAGCTGTGAAGATTCAAGAACACGGAATAGCAGGTAAACCTAAGTGCTAGCACTTATAAGCCTGCCTGCAAGTAACAACATTCTAGTATCAATACTCAAGGCTACATTATATAATCCCAGATCTCATTTTCTATGTTCACTTCAATGATAATAAACCGATGACTGAATTTAGCTCAAATTCTGTGGAAATTAAAAAATATAGCTTAGCATTATTACACAGAAAAGTCACTGAGGGAAAAACCACTGAATTTCAGTTTACTGATCAGCAGCAAGAGAATGCAGTTGCAGAAACATGTAAGTAAAGGCAAAAAACCCAAATGTCCACTCACTTTCCTGGGTCTGGCATCTGTGTGCACAGCAAACGCAGCGACTGAAAGCTCTTCCGGATAGAATGAATGTTTGCCATCCCCATGAACACTACTTCACAGTTTGGATAATATTCTGTAGGGAAACAGCAAGAAAGTGGGAAGAAACTAAAACCTACAGTAAGTTTAATTTCCAAAAGAAGCTGTTTCATAAAACCAAACTGCTGTCACTGCAGGCAGATGAAATAATCTGTTTACGAATATTCTGTAAGGAGAAACCAGTACTTGGAGTTCAGTAGGTAACCCAGACATTACAGCACAGCAAAACAGGAGAGAGTTAGCAAAGTGTTTGTGTATTTATTTTCAATGTTTCACTTGACATTACAAAAAGCAGAGTACAAACCTATGGGACGAGTGATATTGCTGTGCTCGGGGTTATAGAATGTTTTTAAAAAGACAGAGAAACATCCTAAGCTACTGCAAAGCATAAACGATATTTAACTGATGATTTACGGATGTTCTTTCATTTGGTAAACTAATGTATATTTTTACACAGGTTACAGATTCCTTTCCTGACCACTCGAAAAAGCAGAAAGGTTACTTCATTCACTGCTTTATTCTGAGGTTTCCTATTATGAAGCACAAATATCACACCCATGAGAAATACTCAAAGCTCGGGAAAACAGAAGATAGGTGGAATTACTGAGCCTGCCTTCAGAGGCTGCTATGGGATTTGCTCATGCAACGCTACTCTATCGGGGAGGCAGTATCTGTACAGACAGGGTCTGCCAGCCAGAGGGAGCACCTAAGAAGGTGTAGAAAAATACTATTTCGATAGCCTTTCCTGGATTTAGATTTCCTGTCCTGATGCTTCCATCTGCCCAAAAATGATGACATGGATAGCTAAAATGACCTTTTCTACAACAGAAAAAAATTAATCAGGATTCAGAATACTGGATATTGAGTGCTTGCACAGGGAAATGCAGCAGTCTCTTAAAAGAGCATGTTTTATGTCATTTGACTTTTTAACTGTTAACAGCGCAACAAACTCTCGCCCAACCAGAGCATCCTGTTAGTGATGGACTGCGGAACTCCAGTCAGAAGTGACTGGCAGTATCAGACAATTTAAGTGGTTTTTGTCTTTTTACTGAATTATGTTATAAATAAAGTGTAACATAACTGAATATTTTATAGAGAGCATAAAGGAAGCCTGGCAATACCTGGAGAAAACTTAGCAGCAAAAGGAAGCACTTAATGCAGGTCAGATTTATTGAAGGTGACAAGCTGTTTGGAAATTTCCTACAAAGAATTCAAGAACCAACATACAGGAAGAAAATTAAGCTTCTTGTATACTCTGCTTTTCTATTGTGAAATTTTACTCTCCGATGACAAGTTATTTAGTAGTTTTGAGGTGTTAAATGGAAAATTCATCTTTTCTTACTGGTGGCTACATATCGAAGTACAGCAATTGCAGCGAAGACCAAAACAAGAACATATGGTCAAAAGAGCTTTTGTTATCTCATCTATAGCTTTTTGGTCTGGTATTTTGTTCCAGAGTCTCCACCCATGGAATTTTAACAGGCTGCATTGGTATCCAACAGCAACCACAAAATAATATCTTGTTTATAATACCAACAATTTACAAGTGGCAAAGAACACAGAAAGCGATAATTGCAAATGTATTACCAATGCAAGATGAATCAGGACTTCAGCTGCTTTGGGTTATTATATAAATGCTAAAAAAGGTTTCAGCTGCAGAGAAACTGCTGAAAAGTTGTCTTCTGCACAACCATTCTAGAATATTATCCTCTGCAGTTAGTGGATTTTTACAAGTTTGTTCAGGTTTTTTTTGAGACATTAGCACACTGGACACCTTTGTCTCGCTCTGGTTTATATATATGACTCAGCAGGGGAAGGCTAATCAGCATATTCCACACAGTTCAGCATTTGCTGAACACTGTTACCAGCTGGTTTTCTGCTCTAAGAAACAGACTTAATTTTAACAGCTAAACCTGTCCTTTTGAAGGGCTGTGCAATAGCTGCAACAATCCAGAACGTTCATATAGATGAATAGCACATCCACGCAGTCTGTTAAATATGCAGTACTGAAATGTATCAGTGTAATTATATTTGAGCAAATCCTTTTGATTAACTTGACAAAAACTGAGAAGAACCACCGCTTACCTGGGCACTCACAGCCTCCACCTTTGGCTCGGTTCGCCACAGCTGCTGCGTAAGATCGTGCATCTAAGATCAAAAGCTTCTGAGGCTGTATTGCCAAACTCTCTGCTCCTGAAGCATTAGAGATTGAGGAATCTGGGGAAGAGGATATGCAGCTGATGAATAACTGATGGGATACTTCTCACATTGTGTACAACAATGATTCACTCAAGTCCCACAATGCATCCGCATTGCACATACAGAAACTGGAGAACACCTGATTAAATACAAAGGATTGAATCTGCTACAGTACATATAAGAGATTAAGCTTTTATATAAAGCTTTACCCTTTACAGAAAGGAAACAGTGATAAACTTACCAAATTCCACATCAGAGAGGTCCCCTCCATTGGGGAAATCTCTGGAACAATTTCCATTCATTAATTTGTTACTGTTGGATCTCGAATCTGAGGCACAGGCTTTGGCTACAGACTGGACAAGGTGTTCATCATCTGCGTTCCTCCAGCCCCACCAACTGACCTCAGGCTGTCCACAGCGGGAGATAACTGCCCCATTACTCTGGTGCCTGATAAAGAAAAAAAGAACAGTGGTGCAAAACACAGAAGGCATGAAAAATTAGGTGGTGCACTCCCATAGTTTCATTCCTGTTGGGGATCTCTCTATCATTCAGCACTTATCATCAGCCTCTGATTCAGTGGCAATGTATTCCACGCGCCTCCCTTCAAAACACAGACTGTGACCACAGTCACTGAAAGGTTAAAAGTCAAAGCCAAGGTCAGTAAGAGAAAACAAAGCATCTTCTTGCCTAATATTGTTGTCTGTTGGCCAGTGAAAGCTGGGGAACATTTTAGAACAGTATATGAGGCATTAAAGAGGTATTCAACACCTGCTGGGTAGTCAGGTCTACTGCTGTAATACCAGACTAAACAGGAAAGTTCAATTGAACTCATGCTAATTTTAAAGCTCTGAGACAGGAGTAAAACCACAGGTTCACTTTTTGATGAGATTTTTGATGAGATTTTTTAAAATCAAAACATATCACTATTAAATCTGAAGAACATTACAATTGTGGCAGGAAATACTGGCAGAATTTGGCATGCCTTCTGTATGATGAGGTCTAATAGTAACCTAAAACCTTACTCTTGTACATTGATGCTATCCATTTCTAGGCATCACCCATGAATCACAGGAGGTAGTCCTTGAGCACTGCAGAACCCCATCTAGAAGCCCGTGCATTTTAGGTATAGTATCACTAGCTGAAAGGGAAAGAGCCGTTCACATCTCAGGACGCTGCACATCCGCAGCTGTACGCCTCCTGAAGTCTGGTATTAGCGTCTCTTGGAAAGGAGTGGCTCTGCCATGCCCTTTTCAGCTGCTTCTCCTCTACATGTGGGTCTTCTCCATCCCTCTTCCTGACACTATTTGGGTGGCATTTCATCTGCCGCCCCTCCAACACCAATCATCTCTAGCAGAAAAGCAACAAGCAGCTGACGAAGAGGAACAGTATCTCTTACAGGTAAGCACCAGTGTGGTGCCGGGTGATAAACAACAAAGTGCACAAGCAAGTAAATTTTGCTACAGGCACCTAAGTAGCACTGAAAAAGGAGATACGGTTTATTAGCAGAATATTTTTCTTCTAAAATGTGATATAAATTTCAAGCACTCTATATACTGATAGAACTTCAGTGGACTGGCAAATGGAGTAGAGAGATGAGTCTATCAATAAAAAAAAATATATATCAGGGAGATAACTGAAGAATGGCCTAACTTGAACGTAGCCATCTTCTTCTGGGGAGTGACATTAAAACAAATGAGATTTTTTTTAAAAAAATGTCTATAGAGTTACAGTTATTTTCTTAAATTTGACCTGGCTTCTTGTACTAGACCAAAAGAATGATTTGAAATAATTAGAACTTACCCAGCCATTGCAAACATACTCTGAAACAGATTTAAAAACTCTCCCCTATAATCCATTATAAAAAAGGGTACTGGAACATATTACCACTGTAATTTCACTTGCTGCCTCCGTGCTGGCACATCCCACTGCTGCCAACAGAATGTAATTCCCCATTCACTGAAGTGTTTACATCTGGCATTAACAACGTTCTTCCTGACCTTCACTAGCAGCCCCCTGAATTCCGAGGACCTCAGCCACGGCAGGAAAGGAAGCCAGCTCTCGGTATGAAGAGCTGCAGGTGGAGCAGCCGAAGCAGAGAAGAGACACAACTTCTCTCAGGCCATCCAGCAAGGAACAGGACACCTAGAAACGTTTACTCCCTGCCTCACGTCCCATCTGAAATATCCCACCACTTATCCATATGCTGCTGTTCTCCATTTAAATGGCCTGCAGATATACATCCCTTTAAGCAAAGGTGTCCCTAGGCAATGCTGTTCTTGCTCAGGAGTCCCACCAGAACCCTGTATTTATGAAGTATGCACATGCCAATTATAGTTCTGTATGTTACGATGCAGCAAAGGATTTTAGAGTCTTCCTGCAAACAAACTGGCCATCTCAGCTTCAGGTCAACCAAGAGTTGTTTAATTCCCTCTAATAAGGCAACTGCACAGAATGGTGAGGGTTAGCAAATTAAGGGTTAAGCAAATTTAAACAGTCAACTTGGACAGCCCTGAACAGAAAGAAAGCCCAACCAAACCTATAAATCTTAATTTTTTCCCTCTCACCACTCTAATAAATGTTTATGGAGGTGTGACAGGCTGGTTTATAACTTGTCAGAGCTGCCAAGCCCCCCTTCAGGTGCTGAGCAGCACCACTTCTGCAGCGCTCCTGCGGGGCACAGCAGCCACCAGCAGCGACTGCCTTGTGCTACTCATTCCAAAGCAACACTTACATTGGGTTAAGGCTCCTTGTTGCAAAAACATAAAATTATAAAATAAGTTGTGACATTGTGACATGGTATTTTAAGTATTTTTCAAAACTCTCTTGGAATTGTTTCATATAAAACTCCTTCACTGAGAGGAAGCAACTGACACACTGTGTTAACTGAACCAAAAAGCAGTCTGAATGCCACGGCACTTATGGCAGGTGCCAGCCGACTGCACGCAAAGGAAAATGTATTTCTGCTGAAATGAACAGCCTTCCAGAAACAGCTCTATTGGTATCAAATCAGTTCAGAAAAAAAATACATGCCAATCACTGAAAGGCCACCTAGTTCCGCACCACGCTTGCACAAATAACAAAAGAAAATAAATCATCATTATACATGTAAGAAAACTGCTCTGAGCACTCAGATAAGCTCATTTATTTTCCCATACGTTCTCCCAGATTTCATTACCACCTGTCTGCAGAATCATTTTCATAGGTTCATAGGTTCGTAACAGTTTTATTTTAATCTCCACGTTCTTGCCTCTCATTTATACCATAAATAATAAAGAATCATTAGGCCAAAAGTTGAGTTCATTGATAGCTGTGAAGCTCTAACTCTCCAAAGCTTGCACAAATGTGCAACGTTCAGATGTACCAGCAGAAATCAGCAAACAATTCTATTTACGGTAATGTTGGAAGTCTGAGGAATCGCACTCATTCCAACCGCACCGGCCACATGAACAAAAAAATAGCAAATAGTTTAAGTGTGATTCTGAGGTCCCTAGAGAGAGAGCTGGGGATAAGATGGTGTCACTCAGATCTCTGTAACCAAAAAAAGATTTAAGAAAAAAGAAATTAAAGCAAACCCTCCACTGCAAATCTCCTAACCCTCCAGAGACAAAGCAACATGCAGCCTCACAGCACCTAAATAGTAAATCACCATTAGATAACTACGAAGCCCTCTGTAAAGCACTGTATAACTGCACGATGAACAGTACACCTCTGCACACACTTAATCTTCCTCATGTTCAAGCAACCTTTTGAGTACAACAATAAATCCACCAAGTCCCTGTAACTACAAAGACGGGGAGGACTAATGAAGGTTTGAACAGCTCCCTCCATAGCATTACTTAGCTATAGTACTTGCAACTGAGAAATATCATTGCTGCAATTCACGAATATAATTCAGCAAGTATGCTACATGGCAGTTTTCTGTTTACCTTGGCCTCCCGTGCCGGCAGAAACACTGCCTGCATGGTTAATCACCTTCAGCAGTGGGCGAGACAAAGAGACACCTTCAACACAGCTGATTTCCAAGTAGGTTCTCTTGAGTTCAGGGCACTGCTTGTATCATGCATGAAGTCCTCTCTACCATCTTTCCACAAAATCCCTAAAGGCTTCTCCCAAACATCGGTCTTCTGGGACCAAGCTTGTAAGCTACAAAAACCATGTTACAGGCCAGGTTTACCTACGTAAATATGTGCCTAGATTTTTAAAAAATTGAAAACACAGAAAAACTTCAGAAGCCGGGTGTGAGATTTTTCTAGAAATCTTGATCATAAAATAGAAGCAATGCTCCTGACAGGCCAGTCTCAACTGAGTATTTTTGAAGCTGGCCTCTGAATTCAGGCCACTCAGCTCTCCAGGGCTGTGCACACTGTCAGAGCTCTTGAATGCGTTACAAGAACGGACAATGAGGTTTTTGTGGCCAAGCGTACGTGTCTCTGGTCTTCCTCTGTCCCCGTCTTCAGTATCTGAGAAAGTTATTGGATGAATTTTTAAAAAAATGTTCATTACTTTTTTCCCCCTGAGGTAAAACAAAAGGAGCAGATTTTTAAAATGTCATCAGTACTGAAACTAATATTCCCCAAATCATCTCTGACAGATAAAAACGCTGAATGAGCTTTTGTTCTTTACTCCTCCAAAAGTAAGAAAAAAGCTACTTTTAGGGCAACACATACATAGAGGGAAAACTATACATGCATTTCCAATCATACGGATCATCAACCACTAGCTGACGTGAGTTCTATTAGAGCACAGAATGATGAACTGGATGTCTTGAAAAAATCTATTACTAAACATCAAGATAAGGAAAAAGAGAAATCAAAAAAGATAAAAACTTTTCTCCCACTGATTTTAAGATTACAAATTAAAAACTATGCGGTAATTTAACATACATAGTCTCATCAGAACTGCAGAAAACCGAATGCCAGGAATTAAACAATTTTAGTCTATGAGGTCTTTTAAACATTTAAATCACTCTCCCATAAATCCCTCAAAATGCAAGCTGTACCCAAGAATGGAAAGACAGTCATTTCCTTCTCCTGTAGAGCGATGAAAGAAGGAGGGGTGCTTCCCCGCGTTAGGTGTGCTTGCAGGTGAGGTGTTCCCCCGTTGTACGACAACTGCATAAAAGGCACAAAGCGGCCTGAAATGCAGTATTCAAAGTTGAACACAAAACCATATATAAATCACGCTATTCTTTTATATGTGTACATATAATAGACATACATAGTACCATAATAATAAAATACCTTAAGTCTTAAAAAATTAGCATATGCTGGAAAGTGTTTTTTCCCCCTCGGAGCTGAAAACAGAGGATGGAGCAATTCCTTAACATTCACGAATGGACTATGCTAACCCCTTTATTATTTCCAAGAAAAATGAGAAAAGATAGGAGGATTTAAAGACAATGGTCTGCTGCCACCAGCTAATTTGTTCTCCTTCCATAGAACAAGAACTCTTGAGCGGGGTAAATAATGTTTTGTGGCCCACTCAACTCTTGTACACTTGCTCCTCCCACCGAGGCGCTATGAATTTGTCAACGTTACTGCGCTCTAAATGTGGCTGCCACTCAGAACGGCTTTTCCTTTCTCTCTCTTTAGAGGGAATGGGTGGCTAGGCAGATTTAATGGAATTATTGCTACTAATTATCTTTTTAAAAAAATCAGGTGACAAAGGGATTAAAGAGATTTTAAACGTTTATGGGAGGATAACTACACCAGGGAAGTGGCCAAGGTGTTAAAGACAGGTTCCAGAACATCTTGGGGGGGGGTGGGGGGAGGGGGGGAACCAAACAAAAGAAAACCAGCCAGCCAAAACCACCCAGATGCTGAAATATATTTCTTACTAAAGAAGCTGCCAGAAACCCAGTATCTCAGAAAAGCATGTTATGAAGAATTGCTGGACTGGAGAGATTAAAACTATCTAAAATATGTAGACAGAGCTAATACATACATTCTTTTGTAATTTGAGTTTTATATTTCCCTTAATTTTGGTATCTATCCTTAGTTATACTGCAGTCTGAGCATTAGCCAGACAAGAATTAGAGAAAAGCCAAAGCAGTACCTAACCAGAGATGCCATTTAACATTCCTTCAGCTGTGCTGATATCTTCATCTTACATTTTTTCATTTTCATATTAAAAAAAATAAAATCAATCTTAACTGAGGTGACTGCCCTAGGAATGACTTGCAGGAGATGCAAATGCTGAGTGCTCCTACAATGTGTTTGGAATTAAAAACCAGAAACCATTACTCCCACTCAGAGTGAACGTATAGTACGTCTGCCTTACCTAGTTTATGGCTTGACAAGGGCCAATACCTGCTGCTGTCTCACACATTCGTGGAGTTTTGAATAGGTATAAAACAATACATGTATAGGTAGCAAATATAAGGGCGAAGACCCCAAGCTATCAGGTCTAACAGGTCATACTTTGCTGTCAGTTAAATACAGGTCAATGTTTTCTCATGCGAGGGGTCCCCTGTCATCCCTGTTTGGTATCTAAACCCTTAGGGTGGTCTGCATTTTGTTCCAAGGTCGTCTTCTCTATACCACTTCTGGGATCCTTCTGGGGTGGAACAGCAGGACCTCACCCCAGAGTCCCAGGTGGATGAGCTTGGGTACCACTCCACCAGGCAGCATGGAGGGGACCTTGCCAGGTTTTGTTGCTTCTTCCCAGTCCAGTACTCCAACTCTCCCCAGCAGAACCCTGGGCCTTCATGCAGCATCCCTCCATATGTTATACGTGCAAAAATACAGCAAGATGAAAGCCAGACCTCTCTCTACATTGAGTAAAATATAAAAATATTAGCAAAAGTGCTAACAGTATTTTAAAATAAAGTCTGTCAGGCCCAGTGAGGGGACATCTGGGGCTCAGAAGAGTCTGAACACCTTTCATTACAAACCAAGATTCCCAGTTAGTTCAGCTTTCATATGCTACAACACCCCATTTACAGCCTGGTGAAAGCTGTACTACCTGCAAGAGCCTCACCTGTACACGACAGCAGGGATACGCTTCCAGGACCGAAAGCTTGCCACACTCTCTAGCTCTTTATCCGTGATCCAGGCGGGAACTATGATTTCCTGGGGGTAACTACCACAGAGCCTGTGAGAGAAGTGGTGCAAAGGGTTGGACATAAGCAATACAGAGAGGTTACCCGCTTCCCAGACAGCACACACAAATAAGCAGTATACGGAACTGGACAGCTGTTCATCTCAGCAAACCGCCATTCTGTTAATTCCTGTTTCACTGTATGTTAAGAAACTCCTCCTTCGCACATACAAAAAGCACTGAACATTGAGGTGCACAAACGCATTTCAGAATTGGAACATTCGAGCTGGATTTCTCAGGAAATTCACATGTAGGCAATTTTTAACTCCAGCTGCTGAAATAAACTGGACTACAGAAAAGGAATTCCACATCTCTTTGTGCTAAAGCATTAGCCACTCAATTCCTGGGTCACAAAACACAGAAGCAGTGTCACCCTGGGCTACTGGATTCAAGACAGAGAAATTGTGTAAGTGTGGAAAAAGTACACTGGCTAATCAATCCTCGCTGAAGGCAGGAATCTGAGTGCACTGGCTTATGTTTGGCTAACTGGAATTTTCTTCTGCTAGATGCACCTTCTACTCCAGAATTTAACTAACAAAGCCATGATTGCCAATAAGAGCAGTGCAAGCAGCCAGAAGTGACCGTATATAGCGCTGAATCATAAACTGGTTCACCCCAGTCCATCCCCTTGAAGAGATGCCTTTACTGCACAAGAAGGAAAGACATGAACATGTGTCTCAGTTCTATTCAGAAAAACATAGCAATCATCCTGAAAAATGCTCTTTTCTCAAGTGCTGGCCACAGGAAGGAAAGGAGTAGTTCGTGTCATTCTGCTTCCACGTGACATACAAAGTTTTTTCCCTTTTTTCTTTAGTATTAAGCATGTAAGTGATAGCTATCTTTAATTCCCTAGATTTGCAGAGACCAAGACAGATATTCTTGCAGTGACAGCAACTAGCAGCTGCAAGTCATTATCCTGCAAAGGCAGAGCAATGAAACACATTTCATCAGAGTGTTACTGCTGCTTTTGCTGTGAATTGGATTGGGGATCAGCCGGCACACTCTGTCCTACCCACTGTCACTGGAGGAACACCTTTCTCTGCTCCAGCAACTAGAGAAGAGGACATTGGTCTATGCTTTCAGCACCACAGAAAGTGTTTTCTCTTATTTTCAGGGTCTACAAGCTTACCTCTTCAAACCAACTTTTTTTTTTTTCCATACAAGTCTTTGTCATAAGTTTGAGAATAAGACACAATAAAAAAAATCTTTTGTAGAAGTTCAAACTCCAATCTTTGCTCACTTAAGGCTTCCCTTTCTTCCATTAGAATGCTTGTTCTCTAACAAGTCCTCCAGCAAGCACATAAAAATCTTGTGTTTCTAAGCCTATTGTAACAGCTAGTAAGATATTAAATAATACTTCAAAAGCATATTTTTTTCTAAAAAACCAAAAATCAGAATTCTAAGTGTCCCTTATTAAGAACTGTAGAACTTGGGAAAAGTTCTAGTAATATGCTATAACAAAATTGGTGTTTTGAGATGCCATTTGGCTGGGAATCAGCAGCCCACATAACTTACTTATACTTCTCATTGATGTTGGAAATCCTCCAGGCATTGTTCATATCAAAACCCATTCGTTCCACTTCATTTTTAAACCTTGAAGTTACATGTTCTCCTGGGTATCAAAAGCAGAGAGAGAAAATAAATGCAAAATAAGAAGTGAGAATCCTATCTTTCAATACAGAGCAAAACACCACTGCAGTCATACTTACTAAACACTGAAAAGAGAAAGGAACAGTCCCAAACCACCACCTACATTTCACAAGCCTAGTTTGAAAATCCATACCAGGAGAACCACAGCTGTACTGACAGCTCTCCCTGGCCAACTCTCCAGAAGCGTCAAAGTCCATTAAGGACTTTTTCGCCGAAGTGACCAGCGCCTGTAAATTCATGTAAGAAACAATAAGTCGCAAACTGGAACCAAGCACATTGGCAAAACCAATTTAGATCCATCAGGAGTCTTAGCAGGGAAACGCTGAAGTTCAGAAGAACCTGGTACCAGCAAGAACACAAAGCTCTGGTCTGACTGATACGTGAAGGGCAATATATGGAATGTGGTCCAGAACTTGGGCAATCTGCATTTAGAACGCAATTTCAGCCACAGGTTTCCTGTATGACTGTAGGAAAGCCCTGCAATTTAACCTGCGTCTCAGTTTTCCTCCTGTGAACTGGACATTATTTCTCCATGAGTCATGCGGAGATATGAAGATAAAACGCATAAATGGTTGTTTGACACAAATATCGGTCACAAGATCCTCACAAATTCCTGGATTAATATATTAAAGGAATTGGAATGAGCTCCATTTGATTCCTAGATGCTTTTTTAAAAGTATCAAAATGCAATTGAAAAATATACAATGGCAATAAAGAATAATTATTCTGACAGACAAAATCTAGAGAATTAGAAGGTACTCTATCAATACGTAGAAGAGAATAACGTACAAAATTTCCAGGTTCACAGAGCTAAGAAACGGGATGAATCTAATCAGCATGTGAGCGACACCAGCTAAAATGATTCTGTACATCTGTCCATTGTATGTCTCTAAGTTACTGTATCATTAAATCATGAGGCAGCGCATCACCCAAAGGGGGTGTGTGGAATCTGTCGAAAAACTAATGCTTTAAGTATTACATCTTTCCATCATATATTTCAGAAAAAGTCTTTCAATACCCAAGATCTATGTAGATACATATTCATCTTAAAGATGTAAATGTACATGTCTGAATCAAGTTTTTATGTGATGTTACATAACAATTAAAGATATAGAGAAATAGGTAAATTAAGAATGAAGATAGCAGGCTAACTATAGGACTTAGTTAACTGTAAAGAAAAGCTATAGCATTATTCATTCCTAGATCCCAGATCATACACCAAAAATGGCACTTTGCAAATCTAGACATGCTTTACAATATGGACAACGTGCAAGAGATCTGCATAGTGAGATTATTTTTCTAACGCTTTTTGAAAGGTAAAATGTGAGAATGACACTATGCAAAGGGAGAATATTCACTCTTTAAGGCACATCATGGTAAAATTTATGGACCTGACTGGCCTTCATCACTTATTGCCTTTACAGCATGTCACTGGTACACCAGCTCCATAAAGAAATAAATAATTCTGCAGAAAATCCGTGACGCAGGAGGCAGAAGGCTGGTCTCAGTATCACACAGGCGCTGTAGTTCTGCTCTACCTTCCTGATCGCCAGATCAGTTAGACTGGAGCTTGCCCACAATCTCCCACTTCTCACATGAACTCTGCATGAGCTTGAATTTATTATTTTCTAGCCACCTACTCAAACAGATCGCCTGCTTGTGTCCCTGTTTTACAAAAGCTGGATGGCTCCATAGATATGGCAGCTCTGTGAGGAGCCCTTTGATCCTTTGTCAAGTGCAGAGGTGAAACTGGGATAATACATTCCAGCCGAACAAACACCTCTGTCATGTTCTTCCCTTAGCATTGACTTGG
This sequence comes from Phalacrocorax carbo, assembly GCF_963921805.1. NCBI lineage: Eukaryota > Metazoa > Chordata > Aves > Suliformes > Phalacrocoracidae > Phalacrocorax > Phalacrocorax carbo. Next base: position 4,471,578 of record NC_087527.1, on the reverse strand, counting down.
GGAAAAAAAAAAAAAAAAAACACAAAAACCACCAAACCACAAAATAAAAACCCCCAAATACAAAACAAACAAAAAACCCACACCCCATCCCCCCCCCAACCCAAAACCACCCGCACCAAACCAAGAAACCCCCACAAAACCAGAAACCCAACCCTTTTGCTGAAACAGCAGCATGCTCTTGCAGCACTGAAGATGGGCTCGTTATCAGCTGCTTTGAGGAATGGTCATTAAAACTTGTGTTACATCCTTAAGGATTTTTCTGGATAGCAAATGAGAATACTGGAAATGTCCCCAGTCATCAATGCTGCATACCGCTGGTGGGTTTTAAGATAAACACAAACCTAAATGAAAATGTAATGTTCTGTTTTATTTCTCCCTCTTAATTTTTCAGCTACTGTGCATGTCATGAAATCATCGATTTTCCTCTGAGAAATGAAAGCCTGGCCTTAACATTTTGTCCATTCCTCTGGAAATGCTGGTATTTTAAGAGGCATTTTGAGCCAACACGGGTAATGTTTTTGAAGCATCCCCATCAATTCTTAAAATCAGAGAAAAAGCAAGCTATACATTTTGTGGACTTCTGCCTTCTGACTACAAAAGCTGATCTTGTGAGCCACAGTTCATATCTCCCATTACATACATTGGTAACAACTTACATTTTTTTCCCACAGAAGTTAATACTTGGATAGACTTGGAAGCAGTTTAGTATTTTTGTCCATATCTACCAAATACTGGGCTCCTTAGTTGCAAAGAAATAAATTACAGATTTATTTCAACTATAAGGAGAATATCTACCACCAGAAATAAGCAAGCTACAGGGAAGAAAAAGTTACTACATTAAAGAAAATTATTTGATAGCTAAAGGTTAGTAAGGAGGTAAATGCTGCTTCTTAGCCTAACCTAGTGCTAGGTTGAAGCCTGTCTGATTCAGTGAGGAAGAGAGAAGGACTACAAGGAGATTTAGCAAGCCATCTATATGTCTGCTATCTTCCAGTTCCTGAATTTAGTTAGGAGGGAAGAGACCTGAGCTTAAAATTCTGCTCTGAGGACTTTTTTTTGCCATCTTTCAGTAACTGCTAACAAAGTGTGTAAAGTGCAGGAACAGGAACCAGAACCAAGGAGCACCTCCTCCCACTTGTGTGCTACCTGTTGACTGCTCTTCCTCAGGCACCAAAGAGGTTTAGTCTTTGCTCAGCCCCAGACCAGCTTCGGTAATAAGGACAGAATCACACTAACGCGTCTCTACCTGATAACTGGAATACTTTTCTCAGATATGTGAACTGTGAGCGAAGAGAGCCTGGAACTCATATTTCCTTATATTCAAACAAGCGCTACAAACACCAGCATCCCAGTTTTTAGCTTTTATTTACTTGTGGGCTTCTAAAACTTTCCTGCAAGGTTGATATTTCACTAAAGTAGGTTGCTGTCTTGCAACTGTGAATGAACCTCAGGAGCAGCTCAGGGATTTCCTTCTCCTTGACCTCTTTCTCCTCAACATCCACGTTGGAGACCACCGTTCTAGGCAATTACAAAAAATGTGGGCACAATCAATACAAAATGTTTTAAATTGAAAGTTGCCACCATAGTGAACAAAATGTTGATAGTATTATACATGACTGACTAAATCAACTCCACTGCAACGATCTCCTCAGGATACTCAGGTACTGCTTTGCACATCAATCCCAAAGTAGGGATAGGGTGGGAGCTAATCTCGCCTTTGCTCAGACAGAACAAAGCTGCGACTGTGCAGCAGACATGCGAGACATTAAGGGACACCTCGCTGTAAGTGAAGGTATGCTATACCTATGTACTTACCACATACAGTATATTCACCAGCTGGTGAAGAAGTGCAAGAACTTAACACAAAATAATTCCATACTGGAATTTTCCAGGTTCAGTTTACAACAGCACAGATTGAATTTGTTTGTAAATTTGTTGAAAGGTCTGGATTTCAGCAAACAGGCAGTTACTAGTCAATGCATTTGTGATGATCCCCAAAGTGTTTCCACATACCTGGCCGACACAAATCCCCATGCTGTTCCTTTTCACTAGCATATACCTCCATACACCAGGCATGATAGGCAAATGAGAAAAGGTCTTCTATCTTCGAAGGAGGGCGGATGGCATTGTTCAGTCGCTTAAGCCAATCTTGACACTGCTCAAAAGTAGAAAACTGACACCTGTCGCAGACACAAACATTTATCTATTAATTTTCAGTAAAAAGTGCCAGACTAGAAGATCTGACAGGCTATGTGAAAGCAAAAACGGAGATCATCTTGATAACTTAGTTCTGCTTCTACGTACATTCTAATGTACATAGAAATGAAACCTTTGGATATTAGCAAAGAACTACTCACTGGGGAAGTCAAAATAAACTGTAAGCAGGAAAGGAATGTTCTGTGATTGAGAATAAACAAGTGGTAAGCCCTACTAGTCATGAATGAGGGAGATGTGTATGCATACGTTTACTATGAAACCAAGGACATCATCACTGAGTTCAGCCTGCAACTTTCAGGAATGCGTTACAGCGACTTGCTGACTGGCTGTCTCAGAGGAAAACAAAACCATCACATACGTTACAATCCGTGCATCATGTTCCCATAAACAAGAACACATTTTTCATCAGACATAGGAGGAATATCCATTTCATTAATATACTTAATTTGAGAATAACAAGGACAGATACCAGTATCTAAAATCTTATATTATTCCCCTGTCTCATATGCTAAGATTCTCTTTCTGGCCTTGGTGGGGAGCACAAACAGTGTTTTTGAAACTGAGCTTTGCTCAGTATTGCAACAACTAGAAAGAATATTCCCTGCACAGGAGAAACTAATCTTCAAAGCGGTGTATTAAAATTACATTAGCTTGTCTTTTCAAAGAAGATTCCTGGACCCTTTAGACTAAAGGAGTGGAAATAAGATCAGTGATTTATTTTGCTCTCACAGATTTTATCTCAAGATTTTATCACTATAAAATATTCACCAAGTATTTACATTCAGCTCAGTCTGTGCTCTACCGCATTCATGGGTCATGATAGTATCTGTATTCTCTAAGGGCAGGATTTATTACCCCTACCTGCAAATATCTAAAAGTCAGTCAGTGGAAGGAAAAAGGCATGTCCAACTCATGAAATGTGTCTAAATAGCTGCGAGAAACTGCAGCCTGGGGGTGTTTATTTCCTATCACTGATTATAAAGCAAGCTCAGACCACTAGCTTAGGCTGGATAATTCTCTATTAAATATCCAGAGTCAGACAAGATACATCTCACCCTAAAGACCTCATCTTCTTTCTACATTCCTTTTAAAAGTTTACGTTGCAAGTAACAAGTAACAGGTACTACCTTCACTTGAGCCCTATTATTCCAAACAAACTACTTTGTTCACAAAAACGAACATGAACGTGTCCTACACTTGGTATCTCAGCCCCCTACTTCATGATCTTCCAATGGCCAGTGTCACCAAGTACTGATTCTCAGAGATGCAATTTTAAAGGGAAATTCATAAGGAAGGGCATAAATACAAATCATTTGTATTCATCCTACAATCAACGAGAAATAACAAATTAATGTAGAGGGGAAGGGTGACTTTTTTAAATGTCAAGAGCTACAAGTTAAGAGGAAGTTAAATATTTAATTCAAATTAAACTAAATATTACTTCTAAAGTAAAATCAGCCCTCATCAAAATACAGCATTTCAGGAAGCAGCTGGCCTGTTAAACATTCTGAGTGCTCAGATATGACTGTGGCTCATGTCATTATACAAAAAGGTACTGCCAGCAAACATTTAATCAAAAAGAAATGTTCGTTTCTTGTTAATTAAAGTTTGTAGATCAAAATTAATTTCTGCAGCAGAAAAGTAGGAAATAGCTGTAGCTCAGGCTCAGTAGCTCAGACTCCTGGTGCAGACTCTGAAGTCTGCTGAAGGACAGACAAATACTCCCTCCTACATGATGCTGCCTACTTCACTGGGTTACAGAGTGGGTGGCAGACCTGGCTGTACCTTATTCCCTCCCTTTTGTTTCCAATAGGCTACTATGTCTTAAGGATAGCAACTGGACCCTCAGAGATGTTCAAAATGCAGGGTGGCTGATGCTCTCCAGACTGAAGGTGTCAGGTAGAACTGCACAAGCCCACACCTTAACCCTCCCAAACCCAAATCTTCACTGAACACTTTTCCAAGAAGTGTGTCTTTCAGCGGTTTTATCTAGTTCTGTATCTTATAACTAGGTGAAGCAATACATTATAACTGACTGCAAGGCAGGGAAAACACAGTTAGACTAAAACTGATTTCAGAATAAAATCAAGTTCAGCCACACAGGCTCAGAGCAAGATTTGCTGCCATACTGTATCATAGCAAGCAAAAATGCAGACCATCTTACTCTCATCCTCTTTACAAAAATGCCCTGCTACCATAAAATCAGACAAAAAGAAAGTCTTTTGAGGGAAAGCAAGTCCACTATGTAAGAAAAACCATCCCCTTAAAACACCACAGCTGTCCACAGCATATGGAAAGCAGTCACCCCCCATTCAATATTCAGCCTATTCATACCTTATAACCTTGCAGTCTTTGCAAGTCAAATGAAGTTGAAATATATCACGGCACTCAACACTTTCTATAAGCTGCAATGGAACCTGCAATTAAAAAGATTATATTATTTTATTTCAGACAGCACCAACACTGTAATTTCTTTGCATATCTCATGAGGATTTATTATAGGACTGTGTGGAATCTGAAAAGAGAGAGAAAAAAAAGCCAAGGAAGCTAAGTATAAGTACTCAGCCCCTCTGAAGTATGGTACCATACATCAGTAATTTCAACCTCATTGCTGTATAGTCCAAAAACCGCAAGGGATCACAAGAAGACAGCTGAGAAGACTACAGCACTGGTGACAAACGTGAAGGGGGGAAAAGCAGCAGAAACCTACAAGCTTCTCTCTTTTAGGTCCAAATTTGGGGATCTTAGGAATATAATTTTAGCTATTGGTGTGAAAACCAAACTGCTAAGCAAGATCCCCCTTCACAGACGGCTGCAGTCTAGATGCTTGTTGTATGGAAATACCTGTATTTCCTCTACAGGAAAAAAAACCATTTGGCCTGTCTAGATCAACACTCAAAGCAGACATATTTAGAGTAATAATGCTGAATCATTCATTTTTAAAGGTGTAATTATATGCACTTATGTTTTATCGCACATGTAACTAGCAGAAGCTGGATTGGGCAAAATACGTAAGCACATGCAGCGAGTACCTTTAAAGATAAGAAGTAACCACAAGATGAAAATGTTAGGGTTTTTTAATATTTTTGGACCTTTATCTGAGACAGGCAAATGTACATTATTGTCTTAAATGAATAAAAGTGAGTTACATATGAGATAGTGGAATACTGTCTAAATTCCAAACACAGACAATTTAGCTAAAACCTATCACAAACATGAAGTATAAAATTGGTTTAATTGTTTATTAGATTATATTGAACATTACACAAGGCAACAAAATCTCTGCCATCGAGATCCTTCAATACAAAGACTATCAGAGAAACATTCAAATACTCTGTTATCATCTTTCCCATCAGAGGAGTATGAACCAGCAGCTTAAGTTCTGGCTTGGGGCTTACAAGTTGCAGCTGTAAGACCCTGCTCTGCCAGTTCCTTTGCATATGTCTCTGGGCAAGTCCTTGGAGGTGACCTCCTATCAAGGACCTGGGGTGAAGAATCACAACAGCTTCTACTCAGGCACCACAAAGCCTAAAAAAGTACCTGATATCAGTGGAAGGAGAAAAGGAAATGGAGCTAAAAAACAGTAGGCAAGGGAGAGAGATGTCTCAGAAACACAAACCACAAAGAAAACTTACTCTGAGCATGAAGATGCCTAGAGAGAGCTAATGATAAATGCTGTGCCCAGGAGTGATGAAAACTCTCCTGCCTCTTGGGAAGGCGGGCACACAGCTACACAGCTGCACCTGAGGTTTCCCCGCCAACTCAAAAATCAGAGTCCAGAGTCCTCTTCTGAATGCAAAAGCTCAAATAAAGCCCCAGAGCACAAAATCCCTGAAGGGCAGGAAGGTATTTTCTTAATACTCAGCCTTTAGACTTGCCCTTGTCAAACCACAGCGAAGAAGCACTGCTGGACTCTCCTTCACTGGAGAAAGTACTGACGCTCACCTCCCATGACCAGCGAAGCTGGTATGGGTTAAGTTATTCTTTGTTCCTTTTGTTGTAACTGGGCCATTAAAGAACAGAAAATCCACGCACAAGGAGACTAGGCAAGATGGTGTCTGACTCGACAGCCCCGTAGTTTGGGTACTCAAATAAAGCTGGAGCTTGAATTTTAGTCCATGTTTTCAGCATTATTACTGTTTCACAATCTGTGATAGTCTAATATAAATTATGGAACTAGCAACATGAAGGGGCACATGAAATGACGACTCCCTCCTGGGAGATAAGCCCCCCTCTTTATTTGCCACCCTTGAGCTCAAACTGACTGCAGTCACCTGCCAAGAATAAGTTCCATGAAGATGCTGGCAGATACCAGTGTAACAGAGTACATGCATTACAGACAAGGTCAGCTGTACCATTGCTGTAGTTAATCTTTTTAACTGCTAATTTCTTCCATACCTTCTCCTAATTGATTATAGTCCGCAAGGTAGATAAATTGTTGTGATAGTTTTGTCTAATAAATCAAGGGACTGGAATGGACCTCAGACTGGTGAATCTTCCATTCTTCCTGACTCGACAGCCTCACATACACCCAATAAATGATTTAAATCTACCACTGACTTACATGGCACCAACATGGAAAGTAAGGTACCTTTCCCCAGCTAGATGAGTTAAGACTCTAGAAGACTAGGGTTTTTTAGTCAAATGCTGCTATGTCTGTTAATTTTTTTTTCCCCAAGCCCTCTTTTATTGCATTTTTCTCATGTTCACCTTCATTTAAGCAGTTCTTCACCTTGCTCCCTCCTCCTAACAGTCTGGTTCTGGCTCCTCTTCCTACTGTCTGCACTCTAATGACATACTATGTGTTCTTCTACTCCTGCATTGTTTTTAATTCCCCTCTTTCAAAGTCACTCTTTGTTCTATGCCCTTTCAATTTGCCCTCTGCTCAATAGTCATTCTTTTTTCTCTTGACAGTCTACGTGCAGCTCACCATCTATTTCCTCAGAATCTGCCGTTTTTTTTCAGGGCAACCTTCATATCAATCTTTTAAATTTTCTTTTCCGGTCATCAAAATCTGTCCTCTGATCCTCCTGCATTTTCAATCTCCTTCCTGTCCATTATTCTTCTCCCAGTAAAACTCTAAAATTATCTGCCTTCACTCCCCGTTCTTTCCCACCAATAACCTTCCATTTTCATTGTTAGGTTTTTTGGGCTGATGCATGCAGCAAGTCCGACACCCAATGCAGTTAGCTTGCTCTTGAAAGAGCTATCAATTCTATTTGCAGGTACTTCACCATATAATAATGGCTATCGAAATAAAGCAGTGGAGAAGCAATCATTTTTTGCTTTTCTCAGAATAAACATGCACTGTTATCCAAGGCCAATCATACTGCATTATAGAGAGTACTAGAGCATCGCACTCTTGTAGTATCTCTTGACTGTGCCTTCTTTAAAATTATCTCATTATAAACAACAGCAACATTCTACAACTCAAAATTTTCCGTTTTGAAAAAATGTTTTTAAAAAATATTTTAATTACTGGAACTGCCTTATCTAAAAGCAGTACAAGATATATTTAGAGAGATACACCTCTGTGGTTAGGAAAAGCACAAGTAATGTTTACACTGCTGGAACAACCCACCCCACAGCTCAACCCCTGACCACAAAACCAAGCGGTACGCAGTGGACCACCGCCAGGCTGCCAAACGGCAGCCCCTTCACGAGCGACTAGGCTATATGCTCTACCCTGTACACGCCATTTGGCCCGAGTCCCTCCAGGATACCATGTGGCACCCAGGGGCCATGAGCTGTAATTAGTACTTTCTTCTTGTTTTCCCAGTTCAGAGCCTGAAATAATGTCAGGGTTATGTGACAGATTGGTTACTCTAAACAGCACGAGGCCAAGGCTACGTGCTCTATGTCCTGAAGCACAGTATAATACAACATATGGAGGAACTGAGGATGCAGGGTCAGTTCAGAAGGTCTTCAAGGACTTCTCCTGGGTGGCGGGAGTCAAATCCCCCTCAGGGGCAATCTTGTTCATATAACCTACAAGGAGCACCTGAAGCAAATTTTGCTTTTAATTACAAGTAATTACACTTAGGTTTTGTCTTGAAGGCAATCATTTAGTCCCCCCTCTGCTTTCACAATTAACATGCTTGCAATGCAAACAATTTGGGCATCAGGACCAGAGGACAAAACTAGGACTAAGCTACTGTTCAGCACAGGTGAGTCACAACTGTGCTACATATGTAAGGCAGATACCAAACCAACCATTTTTCCATTAAAGGCCAAGCAAGAGAAAGCTCACACTACAACTCAATCACCAAGAATGAGCGTCTCCCTCCCAGCATGACTTTTTAACTGTGTCCAAAAATCTACTATTGGAAAGAGGCTTACATACAAGTCCACAGTTTCGTAATCCACACTAAAATTTTAATTCTCCCATAATTGCAATTATCTTACAGGGAGAAAAATTATTAGACAGAAACACTCACCAGCTGCAAAGTTTGAAATTTTCTTAATGAAAGCCAGTCAATACAAATTGGCCTGGGAACCAAACTGCCCATGTGCACTGAGAGATCGCTGTTGAGTCTGCTTTTTTATCCCATGGATAAATGCAATTCACCACTTTTGAATGTCATAATCCCTCCAACTTAAGCACGGTCTACTGGGTTTTTTGTTTTTGCATTTAAAACTCCACATTCCTACTACTACTGTGATGTAGGAAGGTATCCGTGGAAGAGATTTACGCATGCAGCCGTTTTCTGCAGTGTTGCAATGTGAGCATTTTCAGCTTTTAAATGTATTTATTTCCAAGCACAGGTGTGGCAAGTGATCTAGCAGCATTGTGCTACTTACTGAGGTTTCACAAGCATCACTTTGACAGCCAGTCTATTGAATTGTAAACAAAGAGAGAACAGTGAGATAAAAAAAACCAAACACCAGGAATCCATTTTTAGCTGGGTTCCTTCATGCAGTTGCCTTTACTATGGGGCAAGTAGCTGCCATGCATACAGCTTCCTCTGGAGGACCATTTCCACAGTAAGAATATCGCACCTACTTCAGGAAGAGATGCCTGCACAGGACAGCTGCACACTCAGACACAGGGAACCACTTGGTTTTACAAGTACTATAATACAGATATTTGCTAAGAACCCTCTTTCTTACACAGAAGTACTTTGCTGAGGTAACAAGGTCATTAGTGTGGCTGGACTTAGTTAGCCAGGATAGTGATTCTTCTGAAAATAATTCAAAATAATTTAAAAACCCCAACATTAGTAAGCTTCTATAAATTTTTCAAAAGGTCGCCTTACAGGTGTTTTCTGAAGAGCTCTAACAATATAAAAACAGTAGAAAAGAATCAAGATGAACCCAATCAAAAATTACTCAGTGAAGATTCGATTTAGAAAATCACCATCTGATCAGTCTTGATCAGCAATAACCAAAGTGATTATTACTCTGAAATTTAACAATTTAAATATGGTTCCTAATTATTGCAAGTATGTTTTATCCTTAAAGATATCCCAAATCTTGTCTGCCTTGGATTCCAGTAGAGTTCATACTATATTAGTGGTGATCACATATGGTTACAGAAGAATAATCTGTATTCTGCTGTACCTCATAAACTAACTGAATCTTTCTGGCTAATGATGACATATGAAGCAGGACTAATGACCTTGGAGACAGAGAGAGTGAGAGGGCAGAATACTGGATATGAAAGTCAGGGAAACAAAATTAACATGGTAATATTGACAAACTTTTATGGACTTTTTTTCTGAACACAAACAATATTATTTAAGAAAATATCAATTCTTGTTATGGCTCAAAAATATTAAATTGAAAATTCTTAAAAATTAATTCCCCCAATTATCCCAAGGACAGACAGCAAGCGCAGTACATGCATTAGTGGCTTCTCTAATAAAGTAACTCTATCATTTCCTGGCATTCCTCAGGACAAACTCTTGATTTCTAGGGCTACTGTTGTTTCTCATGTCTCAGCTCCCTGTTTTTAAATATTCAGCCCTTTGCTTTCTCAGTTCTGGTTGGCAACTTCATATAATGTTCAGACTCTGAATTTAAAAAAAAAATAATCTAACAGTAAGTAATACAACACAGGTTTATTGTAGCAGGCCCCTTGGCAGAATTCAGCCCTAGAGTTCATGTTTGCACCACAAAGCAGCAAAGGAATCCTATAAAACACATGCCTCGTAACAGCTCTTGCCAGCAGCACGTAGAGATGGATCTGGCTGGTTACGGCACTCGAGGCAGCCCAGCACCTAGCTGACCCCTGGCTACCATTCCGATGCATGGGGGCACATATAACTTAATTTTCAAGTCTCAAGTTATAATTCAGGATTGACTACAGAATAAAAGAAGTGAAAAGCAAAGTTATGCCACCTTTGCATATGCACACCCTTGTATCATCTCCTTTGCATGGTCAGCAGTGGAAGACAATAGCCCTCAAATTTCCAATTAAATTTTTGCCATCATAATTTTTTTTGCCACCCTTTTGAGCAACTGCCATATTTAGAAATAATGCATTTATTTGCTGAAAAACCCCATATCATCATGAATTTTAGCACTTTAATGCTGTACACAGATGTTGACCAGCCTAGCAGACATGCCTGTTCAGCCTATTACATTGACAATTCAGGAACTAAAATAGCACTTAAAGCAATTATTGGTGACTATGACAGAGGCACATTTCAAAGACTCTAGATAACATAGTTATATAATTAGAGATGACAAAAACCAGTAAAGATTGAATTGCAGTTAGTAAACAACATTTTTAGAGCATTAATAATTCAGTCTGGCACAAAACAACAAAAAATAATTTAAGATTGACATGCCACCAAAAATTGAATGGGTTAGGTGTGCAGAAGAACTCGCTGCTGTTGCAGACCACTGTGTCACATGTGTCTCAGTCATGTTCGTGCTGGACGCTTGTCAAGTCTTATTTCCCTTGCTTCTCTCGACTTTGGAATAACATGCAGTCTTAGTGTTTTACTGCATAGTTCAGGATCTGTGACTGACACGTGGCAATTGTGAACAGCTAGCCAGGGTCAGGACTTGTCTTGAAATACAGAGATTGGGAAAACACCCATCATCAGGAGGAAAAAAAATGCTTTGATTCTTTGGATTTTATTTTACTGGTTTGATTACAATTATCCACAAAAATACTTCTGTGCCATGTATAACATCCTATCAAATTCTGTATCGTTCACAAATTGTATTACAACTAGTAAGACTAGTGTATGTCAGCATTCTACTGCTGCAAAGGACTATACGATGCCCCTTTAATTTATATCTATGATCATGAGTAGCTGGATATGTAACAATTTTTAAGAATGGATACTTAAGGCTCTTTAAAGAAACACGCAGGCATCTGAAGATGAGGTCCAACTGGTAGACCTCTTACGTCAATGCCTGTACTTGTACTCTTCAACTTCAGACATGTAACTTCAGTAGCTGGACCTACTTCCACCTTCGGAAGTCCCAAGGAAGGCATGAATCTAGCTTAGGTGCTCCAAACAGCCCTTTGGAAGACCCTTCATCTCTCTACTGAGTATACACAGAGCTTAGGGAGAACAAATGGCTGACACAGCAAGCTGTAAAGTTGAGTGATGTGAAGTTTCTTTACAAAGCCTGATTTTCAAAGGTGCCAAGTTATCTTTTGATGCCTAAATACGTATCTGTTCTTCCCGAAAAATGTGATTTGAACATAGTAAAGAGATTTTTCATTACCACTAAACTTAAAAGGCAGGATTACTGTACTTTTATCCTAAATTCTCCGACCTGGATTGAGTTCAGGAAACCTGTATTACCATAGTAGCATGAGTAACACTTACATTCACAACAGACTCCTTGAATTTGATGTGAAGCCTGTAATTAGAAAGTGCAATGATGGCATCCTCTGCTCGTCCTACATACTCCGTACTCTCACCGTGAAGTTCAATGAACGGGACCTTCAGAATGGTAAGAAAAACCTTTCAGAAACCTTTTACCAAAAATATGTACCTCCTGTAAGCATACACACAAGCACACAACATCGTAAAAATCAAAATGAAACACTGCTCAGAATTCAGCCTAGCTATTACTGCTAAGGAAAGTGTTGGGTAAGGTTGGTTCAGAGGTTAATTGTAGCCTTTTTTTAAAACGATTCCTCATTTTCTCTTCATTTTCCTGAGTAGTAAGTGCTTGGTCAGGGAAAATAATTAATTTTTATGAAAAATCTGAGTAAGATATCCTCAGGTTTTGGCAAGCAGTCTGAGCAACCCCTTGATTTATGCTCTCGCTCCTTACTTAATGGAGAGTGGCATTTCCATAGTGTCATTAAATTCATCCAAAAGCAGGCAAAACATATAAGATGAATAATCTTCTATGCTCTTCTATGGTCCCCACCATCCACTAAGCAAGCTCAGGTAACCAGCTTAGACTGGGTACCTAAACGCCACACAGCTGCAGTCCGTTGACAAATCATACTTTTGCAGTGAGAAATATGAAGCCAAATACGAAAATGCACTACACGCTGCTGCTTTATGAAGTTAAGAGAACCTGCAGTCTTACTACATTGCACATAAACTGCAACTGTTTAATTAAAAACGTAACTTAAGGCAATTTATCTGAGCTGGGTGAAAAGTGTAAATGCTCAACTTGAAAATAAGCGGAGTTTACACCAACATAGCTGAAATCAATTAAAAATATTTTCTATTAAAATGAAACAAACTACTTCAGTTGATATAAGAGCATCTGCATGGACGAATCATTTGAACTAAACTGATTTCAAAAGTACTTTGGAAAATGAAGAAACTAAAAAAATACCCGTTTTATGTAACATAAGACTTTTGACTTCTCAGTATCAATAAGCAATGGCAGCATTTAACTAGCTTACTGTTATTTCTTTAAAAAACAGAGCTCTAAACTCTGGAATATAACCTAGCTCCTGCAATTACTACAGAAGCAATGGCTGTATTTTTCAGACGCTCTAAGGAATCTCTTGCAATATAATACACAAGTTCTCTGTCCTACCAACAGGGCACGAGTATTTAAAAAGAAAGTTTATTTCTCCTATTACAGTGCTCAACTGCAAATGAAAATTCTGTGAGAGAGACTAGAGTGTACAAAAGTCAACCACGGATACTGTGATCTTAACTGGCAAGGAGCAGTGTGGTGATTACCTGAAGGTTCTCATCCTCTCGGATCAGCTGCTTCCTGGGAAAAATCTGATTAGCCTGGATGCATTCAAGGCTGTGCTGAGTCTCTTCATCCTGAGAAACAAAGCGTTACAGTTTACTTCAGCACTGTCACTTGCTGCCTTCTTCACCACATCGCAAGCTATCAATGACCAGCAAAAAGCTCAAACAGGATGAAGCATTTAGGGAATTTGGGTATCAGTAACTTAAACTTTGAAAGACAAGCACGCAAACAACTAAATATGATACTAGAAACAGGTTTCCTTCCTGCTGCCTGATTATTAAAGACAAAAAAAAAAGACTTGTAATAGTATTAGGAAAAAGCATTAGCCTAGCCGAGTCTAGCACTATACTTAAAGTTCAACCACCCCATGTGTAAACATTAATTCTCTAACAGTTTTCAGATTTTAGCCTATTCTGCTCTGTAACAGACCCTACAAACCCCTTTTGCTTACCATGACAGGCCCTGGATAAGAGGAGAAATCCTCGCCTTTACTCACAATACTTTGAGGCTCTTCTTCACTTACTATTAAAATCTAGAAAAGCAGAAAAGTATAATGAAGAAGTTAGATCAATTTTCTTTTGGCAAATAAATACAAATTAACTTTAAAGACTGAAAATTCAGCTGTTAGAAAACTGCAAGCAAACAGTAATTATGAGAAGATGAAACCCGTATAAACTAACTCTCCTGTGAGACAAAATTGTTTCAAAGTGTGTCTGGGTCCTTCTGTTCATTCTGAAAAATCATCTTTTAACGTACTTCTGGGAAAGCGCCTGTGTGAATGCAGCAATTAGACCACTGTTTAGATAATTTAAATTAAAACACGTTCATCTTTCTTGATCATCCTGAATTTTCTCCCAAGCCATTTGCACATGGTGATTCACAAATATAGAGGTTATAAAACCAAAGGGGTCGTTGTGATCATTTAGCCTGATCTGTTATGTAACACAGGTTGTCAGATCCTCTGGAGGTAATCTTGTTTCTACTATGGCATATGAATGCTAATTCCTATATGGATAAAGTTCCTCATTTTGTAGTTATTACTCATTTTCTACATCCACGGATGAATCAAAATATCAATTTTCTTGCACCGACCTTTCCAAGAGCTCCACATCACTACACACTAGTGACTTGCTCTCTCCACTATTTAACAATCCCCTGAACTTTCATCATCGGCAAATTTTCTGGAAATATTAAAGAGCGTAGAGTCTTGAAGTTTATGCAATTGATCCTATTGGGAACTTCATGATTGATGTGAATACAGGAGTTACAATTTCATTTTGAGATTTATCTTATATTAAATTTTTAAAATTCAGGTAGGTTCTTCTCTTAAAAAAAATTCATGTATTTTACAGGATTTGCAATCTCCAGCACATAAAAGATACAAAGATATATTAGTCAAGTTCAGTCAGTTCTCAGTTCATATGTCACCTTACTTATAAATGTATTTCAAATTATCAGTGCTGTCGTTGATAGAGTAAATGAGTTCATATCCATCCGCTCACGTGCACACTGCCACTGCAGGAAGCACTAACTACATCCTGTATATTGTACAGGATATTTACAAAGGGAAAAGCAGCAGCAGATGCACATAGTCTGAAACTAAAACAGCTTTCTAAAAATTATTAATGAGAATAAAGCATTACACTGTTCCCAAAACCTCTGTTAAATAGGAACATCACGATAAACAAAATGCCTTTATGTCCCCTGAGTAGGAGAGAAACAGCATATAAAAGCTTGCAAGTTGGTTCAAAATTGCACAGCTTGCAGAAGGACATATATGTGTGTGCGTCTGTATATAATATATATACACACACATATATAAAGGAAGAAATTATGAGCAGAATCAAGCTGGAACTGCCACCGATCTACCAAAAATTAAGGCAAAAAGATATAAAATTCCAGGTTTAAACAAACAAGAAAATCATGAGCTAGAAGACTTGACAGAAGTCTGACTATCAACTACGGAAACTGATAAGGAAAAATAAAAAAAAGCACAGAAATTTTCACACCTGCAAGAACAATGGAGAGTAGGAACATTCTTTTAAGTTATCAGAAACAAAGGAAATCTAGAAATGCTATCTACCAAAACACCAAGATGAAGATAATATTATTGTTAATATTGGTTTTAAAAAGGCAGCATTATTTAATTTTTTTTTCCAAAAGAAGCAGCAGAGGAAAGATGGTTCATATATAACCCATGCTGTAACTGAATATATTCAAAGAATCACAGTGATTAAAGCTAAAAAGGCCATAAATTCATCAGGTCTGATTTTTAATATATCAGAGGCCATAAAATTCCAGCCTCTGTATTCAAAACAAGAGCTTCTGCTTGATTCCAGCATGACTTGGTATTTTATGTATGTTGTGGTTATCTTATCTTCCAAAACCATGTCTACTCTTGACTTGAAGATACCAAGAAAGGAGGGGTTCAGCAGTTCTCTCAAACACATCTGGTTTCAGGTTCTAACCTTTGGTGCTCACAGTACGTTTTTCAGAATGTGATGCACCATTCTCCTTGATCTATGAGATTTAAAAAAATGAGCCTCCTACTCAATCAAATTTAAAAGATGGCTGACTAAGCAACAGGCTTATTTGTCTAGTCAACCTCTATCTTACAGCTCATCTGTCAAGAAAAGCACAGACTGAATTAACTTTGCGGTATATCCTCATATAATGAAGACTAATGATTCAAGAGAAGATGGGTTTAAAAACTCTAAGGTTTACACAAATCTCCTTCTCCATCCTTGAAACAATAAGTTTACGCATTCAGCTATCAGGTCTACGTCCAGCCAGAAGAGCGATGAGGAGTTAGGGCAGATCTGCGTGAATGCTTCCAAGGAGGACACCTCAGTTAGCGTTTCTGCAGGCTGCTGGAGGCAGGCTGTTCGCACAACTGCCCTCTGCAACCAAGCACCAATTCTGCTCTTCCAGAATAGCAACCCCTGTTAAAGTCATTAAGACCAAAGATTTCCAGATTGATTTATCTGGACAGTTTACGTACAACTGGAACAAAGCTTTAAACATTAATGGTAAAATACCTTGCTATTTCAGAAAATTCTTTCAACTTCAGGTACAACTACCAAAGAAACACCGACCTAATAAAAAAGATGAACCTTACTACAAATCTAAAACATGCTTAGTACCACTGACAAAAAGTTTTACTATATTAGGCACTGTGCCGTAACAAAATTGTTCTTTTATACTTCAGATCTATTAGATATATTTATTTAAAAATTTACTATATAAGCATCTACATATTAATAAAAGCAGTATTATCTCAAAAAATTAGGTCTTGTAAAATTCTTACAGCTGTACTCCTAAAACCCAGCATAAACCATCAGAGACTATCCAAATTACTGCAGAACAAGTTTATTTTAACTGCTGCGTTCAGCTGCAAAACAGCTTCTGTTATAATACCGTGGATTTTTACATGAATGTGGGAATCCTCCTTTTTAAGGTGAATTTTGGAAAAGCTGTGTGAAAAAAAATATGGCGTTTTCAGTTTTAATCAGGATTATCAGATATAAACGGTGATGTTGCCAAGTTAAATGGTAAAAGAACATATGAGACTCATTCTAAAACAGTTTGCACACTCACACTGCTTCCAGGTATCAGTGCAACACGCCATCAACTTAATTGCCACAACACAAAAGTACTTCTAAAGATTGCTGGCAAAAGCAGGAAGAAACATTGAATTGTTAGAATGAAGTTCACTGACCTGATGGACAGTGAATATACCAAAAGAAATAATTCATTTCCCATCAGGTCAACAAGCTGATCCCATTCCCTTTATCATCTCACAGTCACTGGATCAAGCACAAGGGGAAGGAAATACACCCCTGGGATGAGGGCTGGGGACCACACGCTCTTCTCAGAGTTAATTCACTCATTCTCAGCACGGGCTGCTGCTGAAACCACACTTTCAATCTCAGTTTCTTTCTGTACCAAAACTTTCTAATTCATTTCCATCCATCCATTTAGCAAACCCTCCCAGGTTAGTCATGTGAATAGAAAAAGGATCACAGTGCCTGTGTGACGCCCAGCACAGGGATTTGTGACCCTCACTTTACGAGCCCTGCCTTAGCGGGGTGACTGAGGACGTTCTTCATATTGGGAACCCCAAGGAACCACTGCATGGAATTCTACCCATGGTCATTAACACGCTGTGCCACTTGGAAGGACATCTTGACATAAAGTGAGACTGGCTGAATAAATCTGTTCTCAAGTTGACCTATACCATCACCTTTGACTACCAGTAGAATGGAATAAGAATTCTCGTTGTATTTAACTGCAGCTGGCAAATAAACAGCTCTTCCATGACAGTGAAAACCATTTCCCAGAAATGAAATGGAGATGTTCAAATACAGCTTAGATAATAACTCACCAAGAAAACACCTTCATAAACAGCACCCTCAAATTCAGGCTCCCACTTACAAATAGGATCACATATAAATAGTGTAATGAATAGAGATAGCTTATAAATAGTGTAGTAAAACTTTGTTTTATTGTTAAAAATAACTTTTTCTGGCCACAGTCCTGACAAAAAAAAAGGGTTATCAGTTTACCATACTGCCCCCTTTCAACTGTAGTTTCACATATATTAAATTACACTAAAAAGAGGTTAGTCTTGTTTATTCTCCATCCTTATGTTCTGCATGAAAGGATAAATGATTAGTAAAGGTTGTAACCTCAGGCTCTGTTCAGCCACTACGGGAACATCTTAATTACCTTTTGTTTCAGATGTGCCTTCTGGTCTAAATTATGTACATAATTAAGACTAGCAATAACCATCTGTTTTCCAGTGATTCTAAACAAAAAAGATTATATAGAGGATCATTTAAATTCACATATATTTAAATGTAGTTGGACTTACAGCAAGGAAAAAGAAAAACTAAAGGGGAAAAAAGGAAGAAGGAAGTACTAAGTGTTTCACTTTCTTCCCCTGCCTTCCCTGTCCAGATCCTAAATTCCATTTGATTTTGATACTAAAATAAACGGAGTGGACCCTCAGTCTCAAACCATAGCTATTTACATTCTGTGTCACAGTTGCCCTGTAGAAGTTTCAGATGGGAAACCAAAGGTTTTGACAATGAAGCACTGGAAAATTTGAGCATGAAATATTCGAGAATGATCTGGCTTTAGCAGATGACACTTCTCTTACAAAGTGAAAAAACACTACTTCCGCCTTTCACAGGTGGAAGGAAATTATCCTGAGATAGGATAAACACTTCATTTCCCACATTTCCATCCCTTGACAGCAAGGTTTCCCCTTTCGTGGCACTACCTGGAGAAGTAACTGAATAGCTTTCACAGGTGTTTACTGGGGAAGTCACTAATACAGACATTTACACATCACTTAGGAATAGGAGCAGGACAGACAAAGAATCATGTTTGAAGACTGCATACAACTAAGAATCAGAAGGTTTTTGGTGTTTTTTTTTTCATAATTAAAGGTTGCAAATTCCAACTCAGTAAAATATTAATTTTGTCTAACATCTTTAACAGAGTAATCAATGATAACCATAGAATCCACCTTCAACAGGTGGCTACTCTTACCAAAATAATACAATTAGCTTACCAAAGAATGAGAGATAATAAAACAGTTCTCTTTGCCCCAGAAAGTTTCGAATAATACTCTTCCGATACTTCACATCGGCAACTGCAAATAAAGAGACAGTACTTTAAAACATGAACCTTCAATTAAAAAAAAACCTACACTTTGATTCAATTGAAAAAACCCGATTCTTAAATAGCTAGCAACTTGTTCAAGAAACTCAACTGCTATGTTAGTTTGTCTTAATTAAAGAGGGAAAGGAAAGAGTACTATGTAAGTTGTAACTACTGAGATCTTAATATGTCCAAAGATAGAATTTGACGATTGGCTTCTGACAGGTACACGTCCACTAGTTAAGGCCTCTTTTCTGGTAAGGAATAGCTCAGAAATCGTGGCCACAAAGCAATTAAAAAAATGTTTAAAGCTTCCTTGGTACACAGAAGTGAAAAAATATTACTTAGCAATACAAGCTACCAGAGCTCTTTCACAGAATATCCAACTGGTTTTGTACTGATCTTCAAAAGCCTGTTTTAATTTTATGCTAAAAATCACTTTACCCCCCATAAAACAGATGAACACACCTAAATACTGGTTATTGCCTAAATACTTTTGGGCAAAGCTGCAAAACAGCCAAGGTGAACAGTCCTGATATAACATTCCTCCCAAGGCCTATCTTTTTGACTAAGTGCTGTACAATTATTTCCTTAAAAAAAATCAAGTATTTTGTCACAAATATATATTTGTCAAAAATAAATTACATGGATAAAAGATCTGATTTGCCTCATTCTCAGGCAGTGACTTCAGCAGATATTCACAGCCAGCTCCTACAGCACAACTGCTCCAACAGCTTGAGTCACATGAGAGACCAAGTTCTATACTAAAATACCTAAAACCTAAAATTAAAGTTCCAGGCTAAAACCAACCATTCCTACAGCATGCCAGCAGCCAAACTGGTGGAATACCCTCCCTTGTGTCCAGTGTACCAGAGGATTTGCTCTTCACTGTAACTTGGAAACTACCCCATTAGTGTACTGCCTGTGTATGTGCCTGCAAAGTTTAACTTATAGGAACATACAGTCCTGCTGCTAGAAATAGTTTGCTTGTGCTCTGATGTGCCACAACTAGTGGCAATTTTCACGTTCTGACCCATTATAAAAAAGGTCTTTATTTTGCGTTTATTATGTCCTTTAGGTTATGGCTTGTAACAGGAAAAAATAAAAAATACTTTCAGCACACACAAAAAAGGATATATAATTTTCTACTTCATCAGTCCTAAAGAGATATTTTAAGTAGTACAGCCTTAGGCACATCTAGCAAAAGAAATCCTAACTTTTCACAGAGTGGACACACTTCAGGGGAATCTCATGCCTCTCTATATTCAGCTATTCTTTAAAAAAACTGTGATGGGAGGATGCTCTGCTTTAACAGCAAACACCCTATATGAATGGCCCCGGTTGTTAAAAACCACTGCTAATCATGAATTACAATTTTATAAAATAGTTTCTGAACACGACATTTGGTTACCTGCAACAGAGATCAACTTTTTTTAAAATTTTAAAACGTCTCTCATCTCTTCACCAAGAGGCCAAATGCCAATGCAAATAGCTGTATGGGTTGATAAATACGACACATACCTCTCTTTGAGGTACCAGCTTGATCACGCAACAAGTTCAACTTTAGAGCTGCTTGGTTGTACAAAGTCACCTTTGACAGGAATACTTCGCAAGCTCACTAAACAAAAAAAGGCTATGAAGGCAGAGTACGCAACCCTAGAATGACTCTTCAGAGAGTTTTCTGGCCACGTCTGTGTCTCTGCTTTTAAAAGGGCAAAATACATATTTAAGGTAGCAGGAGGTAGACTTACTTTGTGTGGTTTAGCCTCAAGAAAAAACCTTCACAAAATCTCCAACAAGCTTTTTATTGAATTTAATGAGGTTTGGAAGAAGCCACTGAATCTCAAGAGTTTTGTAGAGAAGTTTAAAAACAGGAGAAAAATGTTCCAATATAAACGTTAATAATTCCTCTTTATTCCTGCCAGTATTCAGAAAACACTTCACGACACGCTCATCAGCATTCCTCTTCCAAGGCTGCTAGTCGCAGATAAGCACCTCAAATGTTATCACTTCCTAAGTCAACAACTTGTGCCAAAATAAAAAAAAAGCTGACTGTAAGAAGAAACATTGCTATGAATTCTACTACCACCTCAAAAACACTAATTACTTAAGGTGCAATCCCAAGTACTAGCGCCTAACTTTTTAATTAATACAGCTAAGCACGTCAAAGTTTGCTGCCCCCAAGGAGGGTGACGCAGCCTCCCCCCACACGCTCCCACCATTTCCTTTGCATTAGCTCTTCTGTTTGAGCCACAAAGAACCGCTTCAGCACCATTAGGAGAGCAGAGGGCAGAAGATGGAAAGGGGAACAGGACCATTTCAGTAAATCCTACAAAGTCAAACGTGTCTAGTACAGGAATGGGCTTAGCGCCCTCACATTCTCATACCTGGTTTGGATTTTTTTTTTTTTAAGCACAGGTGTGGAAGGACATGTTAACATCACACAGTTTTAAACATGTAAGAATTCATTCTGTCACAGGGCTCCAGTACTTAAGGTAATGCGAACAAGAACACTTAAACTAAGCTTTTGCTTTGAACCACCTTCTTAGGCTCCTTCTCTGTTGACTATTTTGGGAACTCAGGCATTAGGGGAACACTTTAAATAGCACACAGACCTTGTCTCCACTGTTTTTTTCTTGGAAGATGCTATGGAGAAGTAGCATAGTGGAATGTATATCAATCATACTGTAACTGTGAAACCCAAGTAATAATGTACTTGTAGGGGGAAATGTAGAGTAATGGCTGAGCACTGCAACAGGTTTCTAAGTTGTAGAACCTCCATCTCTGGAAATATTCCAAAACCGACCAGCCCTTGAGCAACCTGATCCAACATCAAAGTTGGCCCTACTCTGAGTAGGGTATTGGACTACGCAACCTCCAACCCAGATTGTACCATGAGCCTGTGACAAGGTTTTTCTTGACATTTATTTAAATAAAACATTGGCAACTAGTTAGGAAAAACTCTCTTCAGAAGTTGGAATAAACACATTTGTTTAATCAGAAGACTGGAAAGTTCTCACATCAGTTTCTTAGCTGAAAGGCTGTATCTAGCAAGAACTGAAGAGGTATGCTTTGATAAGCATAAAGTGAAATAACACAAGAGAATAGCGGCTTTGGAAAAAAACAAATCCAAGTTTTCTCTAGCCACAGACAAAACTATCCTTATAAACAGACAGACAAGGAAAACCAAACCAAACCTTCTTCTGGTAACTGACTATTTTGAAGGTGTATTTTTTTTTCCTCCCTTTGCTGAAATACGGCATTTTTGCATTGGTTATGCCACACCATGTCACAATCTCAGTATTACACAAGTGCAGCTTCTGATTAGAAGTTCCCTATTTCTGTTTACATTTCTAACTTCGCAATATTACTGCTCCCATATAACCCAACACTGAAGTGACCGAACCTCCTCTTGCACCACGTTATCACACACTTACCATTTCGTCACTTCTTAGTCTGGCCTCTTTCTGCTCAGCTTTAGCTCGCATATTGGCTATAGATTTCTCTTGTGCTCTTTATGTCCTTCCTGGGGGATTTTAGCTTGCTTTCCCCTAAAACTATTTTAACCTTATTCTTAGTGGGCTAAGGAATAGGAACAAAGTACTACTATCAGCTACCTACTGCTTGGGATGATGTGGTTAGCTTGGGGCTGAGCTAAAAACCACAGCTGGGATGCAAGCAGTGGGACTGCTACCCTGCATACAGCTGCTCCTGAGGCCAGACCGTGCAAGGTTATAAGTTTATAGAGAGTTTTAAAACACGTACACAGAGAAGAAGGAATGTTGATATTCAAGGAGGTATTTTCTTGTTTATACTGCCATGCAGCATCTCCTCTATCGTACACTGCCCCAAATTAAGTTACATAATTTCCAGCTTGGAGAGCAGTTGAATATGAAGCACAGACATAGATGCTCAGACACACGATAGAATAAGCGGAGATCAGCTGCTGTACCAGATGTCTGTCTGACCCTTTAACACATATGGAAAGTGTCCTACGTAAGAGCATTTTTAAACTGTCTTATTCCATGTTCCATTCTACTTATACTTCTGTGAGTGAAGATTAAAAGCAATTATTAGTCCAAAGCATCAAAGTTTTGTCAACATCTGTCACTGCACTTACTCATACATTAATGGTAAGTAATTTAGTTTCCTGCACAACCCTTCATAGGTAGGCATATTAGCTTCCTTCATCTTCCCACTCAGAACAGGCGTCAATCTGTTTTTAAAGCAGTTTGATTTAGCTGATTATCTTTGCATACTAGTTAAAAAAGAACCCTTATACTCTTCAAAAATTAAATGCAGAGTCAACTGTTTAAAGTTAAAATGAAAACCATCTTGAACAGCAAGCAAAGACTGAAATGATGGAAGAATGTGGTAGGAAGGGCAGGAAAAGCACTGCTGAGGCTGCAGATATTTAATAGCTAATGGTAGTAAAGAGAAATTTGATCTTACATTAGGTAAGGTCCATTTCTCCTTAACTGATGTAAAGAATAAAAATAATTGGAACTTTAGGAGGGATTAGAGTACTAATTATTCCAATAAATAAGAGGGGTTTTTTTTTTTTAGGAAAGAGTGTTTCTAAATAAAAGATTATGTATTATATTCTCCTTCACTGATCTAAAAACCACCCTGGCCAAAACACTGCAGAGAGCTTAAAACCAAAAATCTGAAGAAAATTATACTTTTTCTTATAAGATTTCAGGTCTTTTCTTTGAATTCCTTTTCAATTTGGATAAAACCCTGAGATCAAAACACTGCAATTATTCATACATAAGCCAGGATACAATTTACCCATCAGAGAAATTCTGATGAACCACTGGAAGTTTAAAGTTCAAACTAATAACCCATTCTATCATTGTCCTTTTACTTCAATTACTCTGTATTCCTCCATTTTATGTGCATGACAGACAAGTAACACCTACCAAGAAGGACCAACGAGCTACACAGATCGGTCTGAACTGTGGAGAGATCTGCAAGGACCTGAATCTAGAAGTCATATCTGAAAGCTGAGAGGACACAGAATGCTGACCAGGGCCCAGTCTGGTGGGAGCTGAGTAGATCTGTGGAGGTTCTAAGCGAGAAAGGTGAGCAAGTGTGTTGGGGAGGGAAAATTACATCAAAAGGTAACCAAAAAGCCATGAAAGGTAGGGCAATATTAGACTGATGTTATGAGACAGAAAAAGCAAGTGAGCAAGACTGAGACCAGGCAGCAGAAGTTTCCATTTGAAATGACAGAGCTAAGTAGGAAGGGAATACTTTGCCTCACATACTTCCCGTCTTTCCACTAAGGTCCTCACAGCCCATCTGCCGTGAGTCAGCACTCCCTCACTTATTTCTTCCTTCCTAGAAGAAAAGTAATAAACAAATAGGGACAAGAGGTGTTAATCAAAGTCTCAACAGTTTTACTCATCCTCCCAAAACTCCTGTTCAGCCCCCTTCCCTCCTCCAGTAACATTTTCCTTTAACTGAGTCCACTCTTAACTGGAAGAGCACTGGAACAGAGGCAGCTGCTGTCCTAGGAGAGCAGCACTACGCAATACCCATAAAACAGGTTCCATACATATAGTTCATTGATCATCAATGCAACACTAGAGAGATCTACAAGTAATTAAAAAAGAAAGTTTTGAAAATAGGAGGAGCCAAGAAGCAAATTTGATTTTAAGACTCCTCTGGAGTTTCAGATGACAATCCCATGAGATTTTTTCCCCCATTGAATTGCTTTAGGACAACTTACACACAGTTACAGCTATTAGCTCCTAAGTGTGTAAATTGACCTCATTATTGTTACCATACTTTGTCTGGCACAAAGCTTTTAAAACCTCTTTAACAAAATACCACTCAGTGCTTTTGTCATAAGACAACTTCTAACTGGACTAGTTCTTAAGTTGCATTGAAAAAACCTGTTCTGTCAAGGAGGCCCTTTGGGTAAGATGCATATACACCTTGACTGTCTCTGCCTAGGACTAGAAGGCACCTGAGGGGCTCAGTGTTCAGTGACTCACACAGGACTACCGTATACAACTGTCAAAGTTAGTCATTTCAAATGGCCTAACTCTAGCACTTGGTAAAATTGTGGCATACTCCAAAAATTCCTTTTTTTAATGTGACACTTAAAGTGGTTTTACTTTTAAAATAGACTACATTCACATTCCCTCAAACATGGTGAGCCATCAGAAAAGGTACTGCTCCCACACTCCCCCCAACAAAATGCTCTCCCTTCCTTATCTTACACCAACTCTGACGTTTCAGACCCCTTGTGACATAATTCCTAGATGTAAGACAAAACTAATCCACGAAGAAGTCAGGTTATAGCACCACTACTCCTCAAGGCTGTATATGAGTGTTTCCAGACCAGACGCTGATAAAAAGAAAAGCCTGAAAGCAACTGCACAACATTTAGTTTTCACAGAATTTAAGGTTGCTTAAGAATCGCTTCAGCACCTGCAGAAGTGACATTTCCTTTACAGAACTAGTCAATTAGCTTGCTCATCTCAAACTACTTACATATTTACTTCTCAAAGCATTAAGTAGACCAAGTTTAAATGGCAGAGTTTACAGTTCAAATAGCAATTACCCTCAAAAAGCCCCGATCTGCATTAGAGCTATTAAGCATACAACTGTATCCTGTACCAACAGGAACTGAAGTTGTCCCTGGGTATAACACACAGAAAAGATATTGGGGCCAGCATCCGTGAACTCAGGGATGAAGAGCTCATCTCTTCCAACCAACCATGGCAGGGGATAAGTACATTTGATCACAGCCTTAGTAGCTACTGTTTACTTACAGTATAAACCAGTAACTTAATTCAATACGAGAGAAGCACTGAGGTCAAGTATTTCTTTATTGGTACATGCAAAACAATCCTGATAACACAACTGAACTGATTAATCATATTCAAAGAGCTGACCCAGGTAGACAGCTAGCTTTATTTAGTCTCAAGAGGCCCCTTTCTATGAACTGGCCACCTAAATTTCACATTTCAAGAGTTCATAAAGAATTAGGCTAGTTTTTCTAGGATCATAAACAGCTGTTTTCCAGACAGCAGTCCAACTACTTGTTTGGGCATGATCCACAAGACTGCCACGGTATCAACAGAACTCACTATTCAACCAGCCACTTAATACATGTAAATACGGTAGTCAAAATAATGAAGAAAAAACCATGTCTGCTTGCGCGTGATAAGGAGACCAGCAAGAGCTGGGTAAGGAAATGCTAGCAGCTTAAGTGAGCATAAGGAATTTTATGCCAGCTCCTACTGAGGCAGCAACTTCCAGTTTAAAGCCAGACACGTGATTTAGCAGAATAGGTTGCTGCCTTCCTTACATCTGAGCAGACTAGAACAAAACAGGTCATCACATTAATCTGTTTCCACCTTCAATTCCTCCAAACTTTCAATAGTATGCCCTGTAACCGGGCAAGTTTTCTACAGCAGGAGAGAAGACTCACCCTAGCATCACCTTTCCACTAGGCACAGCAGTAAAGTGCTTTGGCTCCCTACATGTGTTAAGATGTACCCAGAACTCAGATACCTTCCCCAGTTAAGGAGGCTTCCCACATTTAGATCACAAGGGACAAACAGTGTGCTAAATCAACCAGCATGCTGCCTCCAGAAACCTGCTACTTGATGTCCTTTCTTTGGTCAGCTGATTCAATTCACTAAAACTAGGAGAAAAAGCAGAAGAGCAAATACCTTTTCTCCTACAGTTAAATCTCTTCAGTATCTTCCAAATATTGACTTGTATATTCCCATCTTTTTTCCATTCATGGAAAGTCAGTTACTTTCAGAAGCAGAAAAATACCTGGCAAAATGCTACTTTCCATTTGCAAGCTGCACTTAAGTAAGACCTGGAGATGGGACTCCACAACCAAAATAAAAGGCAAGCAAAGAAAGATAGCCTTAAAAAGGGTCCCACAAACATGTAGGAAAAGAACACTGAGCCACGTGCATATCGAACTATGTGAGGAGCTCTGAATAGCCAAGACTTTAGATCCCCGGTATTTGATGGGGCTCTCAACAGCATCTGTACACGTCCTTTGACAGGGGCACCATGAGGCACAATAAGTAGCCTTGCATCTCTTAAGATCGCCTGAAGAAATCTGAACCTAGTCTTAATATGTTTCAATTTTGGTAACTAGTTTTGAAGATCAATGACATACATTGTGAGTATCTAGTATTAACTACAGAGGTCTTCAAATAGACTAAGTAATTTTGTCAAACTGCAAAATTGATTCCTCTAAAGGCACAACAGTGGTGTGTTAGAGCCAGTGGCTTTATTATGTAAATGTTTTAAAGCTTATTTATTTTCACATCCAGTAGCCTTCCAGCTACTAAACCACTACAGTATACTCTGGAACCACCTTGTTTAAATCTTGAACATGTCAAAGGCAAGAACAATTACAATTTCTAAAGTCCTGCTTACAGACTAGCAAAGGAGGATGGGGTCTGTCATGACAACTCCTTCAAATCTTTTCTCTATTTGTATAACAAATCTATAACAACATCCATAATGCTGGAAGTCCACGAGCCTGTCAATTTACACCAAAGTTGCACAGACATTCAGCACCAGGAAAGGATTTAGTTGGATTAAAAGTACATGCTTATTTTAAAAGATCTAAAACAGCATGAAGCCAAAGTTAAACATATTAAGGCATTTCTGAGAGGCACCAAAGAAGGTTTTGTGGTTGTTTTCAAAGCACATATGTATATCAACACAGAGCTTCAGTTAGAATTAAAATTAAGTTCTGCAATAGATTGCAACTCTGCTAGTGAAATAAGGTTTGAAATATCCCCAGTTAATATTTACTAGCCACAGTCTCTCCCCTTCCCACTCCTATATTTAGTTCAATAGTTAAAAATCCATTGACCTAAGTGTTCAAGATTCCTTAGGAAGGTACCAGCAGAAATTTGCCTTATTTGGAAAAAGGAATCAATCCTATATGGTAACTATATCCCTTTGAAATCACTGTTTCAATGCCTAGATCAACCAAACAGAATGAGTTTCCCTAGGGAACATGAAGATTTAAGTCTGGATTTCCTACCTGCTCACTTAGATCAACCCACACCAAGTTCTGTATAGTTGATTAGTACTTACCAAAAAGAGGTGTTACTCCAGTAACATTTTATACTAAATGCCCTTTAAACAAAAGCATGACAAATTAATAATGCAAGACTGTAACAAGCGTCTGCACGTACAGGCAAATGCACTCCTGCAACAATTCAACACTAGAAGCACTGACCTACAGCAACCTTTGTTTCTAGTGTTGAATTGTGGTAGGAATGCACTCACCTGTATATTCAGACCCTTACGTCCTGGTGAACTCTAATGGGACTATCCAGAACCATCTGGTTTAGTGTGGATTCATTCCCGTCAGGCAAACCCTGACTTAAACCCTCTCTCACTTGTTTTCCTAGAGAAGTTCCTTCACATTGGTTGATATAGCAAACCCTGAGAGGAAAAACACTAATAGTACAAAGAACTAAGAGGTGTGAAGTCATTTAAGTGTTTTATCCTTTAGCGAACATTCACTCTTTCCCTGTGTGACTCAAAACAAACCTAATTTAATTACAGCCAGGTCTTTACTAGAAAAGAGATAAAACATTAATTTAAATAAACAAGAAGTTTGGGCTCTTCAGCAATTTACCGAAACACAACGCACCCACAGCTCCCCACCAGAATTGTAGAAGTGAGTGCAGTTCAACAGCTTATTCTTCTATTGATGCACCAGATAAGGTAATTTTCATATGCAATATAGTTTAATCCCACATTTTAAAAAAGATGTACATCAGTATGCAAGAAACTTCAGTTATCCACTTTTTGTTTTGCATTTGAATTTTTATCAGCCAGCAAGACTTAACCTTCCTTTAAAGAAATATGAAAAAGATTTACAACCATCCTTTCAGTAAATTTAGCATGTCCCCTTCGAGTTTATTTTATAAAGACATGCAAGAACATGTACATACTGGGCCATGAGCTTGCTTAAAGATATGAAAATAGTGCAAGTTACGCATTTGTAACACTAATTCTTACCTGTGACTTGCAGCCGTCAAGCTTCAATTAAATGCACAGAAGTGGCATTTCACAGTAAAAAATAAGTAAGATCAATTAGTCTATTTTTATTCTCTACCCTTCAATTTGAAGTACCCTCTATTAACTGACTTAGTAGCAAAAGCAAGTCTGTATTTACTGAACATGAACTCAGATGTCTCTCTCAAACCCATCAGGGTACAATACCCAGGCTGCATTTGCTTAGATACAAAAAGTAAATCAGGAAAGTTTTGGCAAAAAAAAGTAGGTACAACATAAAAAAGGAGCAATAAGAGGTTTAGTAGTTGAGTTTTGGGTCCTAATTTACAGCTTTACTCATGATGAAATTAAATGGCAAAACCCCCTGACCTCAACTGACATCATCTTGTTTCATGATGCATAAGCAGGATGAAGCTGCTGACGACGTATGAACACAATACTGAGAAACGCCATTTCCTCAGGTACTCAAGGATCTCCTTAAAGATCTTATGAGATGTCAACCTTGGTCAAAGTTCAAACTAAAAAGGGCAGGAATTTCTTTCCTTCCCATAACTATAAAAATACAAGCTGCCTGCAGTAAAGCTTGCCATCAGGCCCAGGACCACCAAACTTTGCAGTCCCTTCTGGAAGGAACTCCAATTCAACTCCAGAGATTCCTGTATTGTGAACAGCCACAGGAACAAGATTCAATATCCAATTACAAAGAAGTTACTTCTGCCCCTTTAAGTCTAAACAGGAAAGTATAAAGAACCAGGATAGATACACATGCAAAAAAAATATTCAGAATTTGGGATGAATGGGACAACTGAACATCAGTCCATCCAAGCCCCTATGTGACTTAGATCCGCTTAGATCAAGTTGCTCAAACTTGTCCAGCCAAGGTTTGAATAGCTCCAAGCATATTCTTTCTAGACAACCTGTTCCAAAACTAAGGTTGAAATCTTAAACTAAGTTCAGAAAAATACTCTGAGGCAAATAAAGCCTTTGCACTGAACAAAAACAGGGAAAACAAGGATAAGATGTTCAGAATACTTAAGTCAACTTCCATTGTAAGCCTTTATTTCAAGAGGGTATGCAGTTGCTGTAACGCATCTACACGTGAAGACAAATCTAGAAGCAAATGCTCAGAGCTGAGGTTAAAAAGCATTTGCAATTCAGGTAAATAACAGCTTGCTGTAGGAACAACCTCAGTATTCAGACCTTGTATTTCTGAAAGAGCTTGCATACAGTTCTGTCCCTCTAGATTCAAATGCCAAACACTGGCCAAACGCCTTTCCTGGATGAGATTACATCTTTATGTAGGAAAGCTTACTTGGCAAGCTTAAATTAATCTGTCAACCAAGTACAAGGATCCAAGGTATGTACATTTACAAGGACCACATCTGTGTCATTAGCTTGGAAATATATAACTCTGCATCAGTTTCAGGTCCAGCTGACAGAACTGTTTTCAAAGTCTTCCCCAACAGTAGAGGCTTCCAGAATAACCAGTGAAATCCATGAAGTACCACCTACAGCCGAACTTCTGTATTCTCCATCTGAACAACTTAAAGCTTGACATAAACTGAAGATGTTCTTTTTCACAGTTACCATTACTGTGGGTGGCGAAAAACAGACCTTCCAAGAACAGGTAAGAAACACAGCCTGTTTTGGTATTTTACTACTTTACATGCAATAATTCAAGAAGTCAGAGCACTGGTGCATAAAAGCTGCTGTAAGGGAAGAGATCCTCGACGGGGCAGGCATGCTTTGGTGATGGATTTTTGGACTAGAAGTTACGGTTGTTACAGGCAGTCGCACAATAAAGTAAACACAGGAAGCAAAGCTGACAGCCTGAAACCCATGTATTAATGACAGTAGATATTGTCACTACTCATGCATGCTGTGGAAATCAATCTGTAATTGCATCTTAAAGTGTCTATATACAAAAAGCATGGAGTGAACAATTACACATTAGGAAATGTAGGCACTATGATCACTTGTGAAGCTTTAGTTCAGCTTCTGTTGGAATATGCATGATCCCTAATTCCCTTCTCCATTCTTTCCTTCCCATAAATGCCCATCCTCACTCAGTGAACTAGGTGGACAGTACTCCCTGAATCCAGAACTCTTCATTATATTCATTTTTATTAAACCTTGATTCAGAACTCTACACTGACTACAAGTCCACCTTTTCTACACTGCTCATTTTATAGCACCTCTTCTCCTAAAAATCCACAGCGTTTACCACAGTTTTCACTGTTCCACACAGTTAAGCGGTAGTAATGTATTCTTTTAAAAGACTGAAAAACTAAGTATAGGAAGAGTTCAAGGCATCAGAAGGATCTTCTAGTTTTGGTACCCAGAACAGATATCTAAAGTCTAGTTCTTCAAATACTCCCAATTTTTATAGCACTCTGCTCTGTATTTGGGCAATACAACTCCACTAGCTGGGGGTCTGAGCTGCAGACATGAGCACTCCCACCTGGAGTTGTGTATGTAACACCAAAACCATAACTATGCACACTTGTAAAAGCTTCCAGTAACTTGCCAGGCAGCACCACAACCGGGCAGTGACATATCTCGTTCTCCAGGATGGCAGCCACCTGAGTCACCAGACCACCACCTACAACACCTTCTTCCCAGATAAAGTCACTATTTCCTCACCCAGTGGTTCTCCAAATATCAGGTAATTTAAGATCTTATTGGGCCACCTGGAAGTTCTGGATTTCTTCAGATGTCCAAGGCTACTACAGCCCCTCCTTAAAATGATCTGTTATTACCTGTGGGGATGAACTACTGATGTCACTGCACTCACAGCAACAGGCAAAAGTTATCAGACAGTGCATTAGGCATTGGAATATCTAACCACCATTCCTCCCACAGAAAGCTTAATCTGATTATATTAGTTTATTGGCTCAATTGCACAGCACAGATAAACCTCTTCTGGAGGGAGATGAATGCCCAGCAAGCCCTCAGAATAGAAGAGTACTGACATTTGGTATGGTAGCTTGATCAACAGCCACAGTCATATTTATCAGGAAACCCAGGTCGTCAAGGACTCGCAGCAGAGCCAAAATGAGTCCATATACCTAATTCCCATAGCCTCCTTTAAAACAGTCAGCCCTAAAGCTAGCGGTAGAGTTGTCCACTTTTATTATTTGAACATAATGTTAGCAAAAATCGCTTAGCAAATTAGGTAATCCTTTTCCCCTTTGAAGTTCTCTTGCAGAGGAGCATATAGCAGTTTAACCTTACAAAAGCACGTACGTGAGAGGGAAGAGCACACGACACTAACATGTAAGGGATATTCCAATTCTACAAGTGCTCAAGCTACTTTAATGCTAAAACTAGAAACCCAACAAGGTTCAACAGCCTCTTGTACCAAAATTTTTATACAAATCAGGAGCAGCTGTCCTTCACCAAAATGCTTTTCCCTCCATGTGCTTTCATTGTGGCAGGTCCCCCACCTCACTTGTTGGGCTGCCACACCTGCCCTGAAGCACTGCAGTGCTGGGCTGAACACCACCTTTCTATACAGCCATGCAATCAGGCAAACGCAGTCTCCACATGAAGGAAGACCTTCATCTGGCTTTGGGCACTAGATCTTTCTCCAACAACTTTAGAAGCTGGCTCTTTTCTTTAAACCATTAAAGAAAAGGCATTAAATCAGTTTTAAGGGCAGTACATATAATGCACCACATGCCACCTGCCTCAGTGAGGCATCACTGCTGTGCTTAAACTTTGTCTGACATAGCTTTAACTCTTATCTTATCAAAAGGATGTCAGAAGTCTTATGCAAGTTCACCTCTAACATAGTCGTTATCCTCTTAGGAGCCACTGAATGAAATGCGAGTTAATGAATAACACAGTAGGAATTATATCATTATCCCCATGGTGGAAGAGAGCCATCTAATTCTTGGATATGATGTCAGACTTGAGAACCGGCCAGTGATACTTACGCAGGTTTCCACTGCTCAATCAACTGCTACACCAGTGGTGTTCACAGTGAAAGGCCCGCAGACTGCGCTGGCAGCTCAAGCAAGGCTGCCAGAGGGTGAAGCAAAGCTCTGACAGCAGCCTTGGGAAGAATTAAAGCAGCAAGAGTGAGGAACTGAAGCCTGTCATTTTACCTCCACCAAAGGGAGGATGGACAGGAGGGGGAGGTTTTTAGCAGCATACATTTAATATATAGGCCTTGTATACGTATGGAAATCAATGCAGTAATAGCATGTCAGCTCTTCACATTTTCCTCTTGCTTTACCTCTGCCTTTACAGAGTCTTAGTCCCACTCCAAGTTACCACCTGTCACTGGCAATACCCAAGTCAACCTGCCTCTTGGACACCATCAGAAACCCAAGACACTTAAAGGGACATCTGAAGCAAGGTATAGATCCTTCACCAGTCATGGGCAATCCCAGCTTCTGGCCCTCAAGGCTACCTCACTTCCACTTTTAGTTAAACTAATGCTTTTCACTATAGAACCTGATGCCTTATGACTCCAAGTAGACATTCACCCGTCTGTGAAAAACACACCCATCTCTTGCTAGTATGGGCAGCAAGGAGGACAACTGCAAGAAAGACTTCCTCAGCCTACTAAAGTCCTCCTTCAGGTCACCAAGACATTTGCCTGCAATAAAAACCACAGCTTTAGACTGCCTGAAGAGTTTGTATGTTTAAAAGAATGTCTAGGTCTGCCAAGGAAACCAGGCAGTTTAAGACCATATTTAGAGGGATGATACTTTATTGATTCTATAACCATGGAAGTCCACCCTCATTCCTATCAGGACAGCTGTGCTAGGCAGTGCCCTTCAGACAGTGTGACTCTTGTTCCTTCCTGTCCAGAACACCCCTATATTTTCTTTAAATTAAGCAGCCAAGAGCAAGCTCAGAGACAGAAAGCAGCAGACATTTCAATAGTTCATACCAACCCATTACAGACACTTGTAAGTATTACTTACCAGGTATTCCCCTCTAACAACTTGACCAATGATGAACGAACTAGTACACAAGCAAGCTGCGGAAAACCTAAGTGAGAGGAAAAACCAGAAAGTCTGGGAGACTAAAGCTAGAAGATGGTTCTGTTTTTCTGTCCGCATGAGAAGTCCATCTTCCTGACATGTCATACCCAATGAAAAGGGCCTGGCGCAAGCTTTGCAAGCAGTTTTCTCTGCATGGACTGCAGAAACTGAGACACATTCTCTTTTGAAAGAGTCAGGTTTTCCCACAACCTGCAGTTTGTAGTCACTTCTGAAGAGCCACGCATTGCTGAGTTTGCATAACGCTTCAAAAGCGAAGGATAATTGTACCACATTCCAAATCATACTGAAAGAAACACTATCTCCAAGCCTAGCACATGCTGTTTGACATTCTCGCTTGAGTGCACACATGTAAGATGTGTTCATCTTCAAGTCCTGGCATCACAATTACTCTGTCAAGAATGCAACACTGAAGTATATTTGGAATGGGTCTGTTAATATGATAGGTAGCTTCCATAATGCCATTAAGGTATCCTGGACTCTAAACCCACTATTGTTCTATAAGCATTTACCCTATTCTTCAATAATTGCTCTGGGTACAAGTATTTAAGATCCAATACTAATCCCATGGCAGATTCCGTAAAACTGATAGAAAATTCAGTAGGATACACTATCAAAAGTTGGCTCTGGGGCAAGTTTCTATTATACTAGAAGCTTCTGAACTGGTGTGGAACAGCATCACCACACAGCTCTGCCAGTGAACAGCATCCCCCTGCATGTGAAGAGCATTTGTGCACAGGCACTGCCTAAGCCCTTGAGTCGTCATCTCCACACAGGCACTTACTGCCCAGCACGATGTCTGAGGTGCTTCCCCAGCAGTTAGTGCCCACTCACCTGTCAGCAGAGCAGCAAGGCCTCAGCCTGCAGCACTGGAAATCACTGCCTAAGGGTAAGGACAGTAATAGAGCAAGGTAAGAAGTTTTTGAGATGGTATGCAACTGAAGAGGGTAATGGGATAGAACTGGTGCCCTCACTTGTGAGGCTGGAAGCTTTAACAATTCTGACTTGTACAGTGATACTGCTTTAAGTTTAATCAAGGGCTTACATTCCCCACAGAGTCAAAGCTGTCCTTGCACAAGACACAAGTTCTTCAGAGCTTTTCAGTGGGGCCTTAACAGGCTGTACCCATACTATTTCTATGGCAGTGCTAGTTAACCAAGATTTCATGCCAAGAAAACTGGCTAAGCTGCCTGCAGCCAGAGGAGATCAACCTTTACTGGAAGCATCGTTAGCACCATGTCCACAGCAGCTGTAAAAAAACCTACCCTTCAGTATGATTCTTCTCATCTAAAGCCAGACTGTGTCTGACCTTGTCTCTTTTTGAAAAGGCCCACATTCTGTCACTTTATTGCACAGTTCTTACTGATTTTTGGACACCCACTTCAGGAGACAGACACATGCTTGATTCAACTGTGTGGTTTGGTGAGAGGACAGGACAGCAATATCCAAGTGTCCTTAACTCTGCAGTTTCCAGCTTAAATACATCTGGACAGAATCACTACAAGGAAGTAAACAATGTCATCCAGACTCTCTGTGGAAGCATCAGTAATTAAAAAACATACGCGCACACCACATTCTTTGCTGTTCAAATGGAAAGAACAAGCAGCTCACAAGACATTTCCTATATTAACATAAAAAATAGCTGCAAAGCCACTACAATTCTTCCTACACACCACAAGCTTTTTGCTAGCATTAAGTAGCTGCCAAAGTGAGAATCAGTTATGAAGTTGTTCTATCGCCACCACTTTCCAAAGCTTAAAAACTAAATCAAGTATTCCAGTAATGGAATTTTCATGACCAGGAAGTTGCAATAACACTTATTGCATTATAGTTATTGGTTCGTTCTCCCAATATGATAACTCAATCAGTTCAATGCTTTGAGTTAATTATTGCTTAACGAAGGTAAATGCCAACAGAAACCTGAAAACCATGAAATAAGCAGTAGGAAACCAAGCTCAACTAAAGATAAACTGAATACTTCATGATCACCTGCAAGTGTCAGTAAATTCCCACACAGCTCTAATATGCATGACAAATTTAAAGCC
Source organism: Phalacrocorax carbo (assembly GCF_963921805.1). Classification (NCBI taxonomy): domain Eukaryota; kingdom Metazoa; phylum Chordata; class Aves; order Suliformes; family Phalacrocoracidae; genus Phalacrocorax; species Phalacrocorax carbo. The sequence continues at coordinate 4,435,469 of NC_087527.1, read as the reverse complement.
CTGATGATTAGACTTTCAGAAAATGGCCACATGAGAAATACACAGCAAGGTGAAGACTCAGACTTTCTACTCTATCTAGACACTTGGGATTAGCAATGAAGACAGACTTAAAATATCTAAAAAAAGAACTAGGACATGGATGCAATATTTCCAGGATATTCTGTCAGACTGATTCTCTCAGCAATAAAGCATAAATAAGCAGAAATTATTCTCTGGAGAGCCCACCAAAACCCCAGAGATACTGGTTCTCTAGAGCTTCTTCTGTACCCGTCAGAAAGCACGTTCAGTCACACTCCTCCCATCCAACTGAGGGAAAGGAGGTACAACATCAAGGATCTGGTGGAAGGCAGCAGTAAGAGTCAGCCCTGGCACAGCCTCATTTTACAGAAGGGCTACCTGTTGCCAGAGAAGTTTCACTGACTTATCTGGATGAGGTTGAACTTGGAAATGTTCAAACAAGTACCTCATGTGAAATTGCTAGTATGAGATGTTCAGCCTATAGATGAAAGCCTTTGAACTTAGTAGAAGTGGCTTCTGCGAAACAATGAGCTCCACTCAGCAATAACAGCATGTTACAAAAATAAGCAAATAGACAACTAGAAAGAGCTATTCAAGTGTCAGTCTTCATGAGACTAGCTAGGACAAAGTACTTTTTGTTTCTACCTTTGAGATCTTGACAAATCAAAAATAGATTAAATGTGCTAGCAGACTAGCTTCTGCCTTGCAGACTGATACATGATCTCACAGAAAAGATCTGCCAATACTCACGTAACTTACACCAGAGCAAGCACAGCAATGCGTATGTTCTATTTTCCTTCTAAGAAGTTTGAAGCAAATCATGCCTCTTCAGCATTACAGTAAGCTGACAGGTAATCATTTTGCTTACAGTCAAGATAAAATAAAGCCTCAGAAGTAAGAGCTAGAAGTCCTAACTGTATAGGTCTTAACACGAATAGCAAAATTTTTAGTCGTCTTAGAGCCAGGAGGAATATTTGCTTGAGCACAGTTACCAATGAAGGCTTTATTTATTGCCTCCAGGAACAGGCCCCGAAATAGAGACTTTTGTGGTTTGTACATTTTTCATTTAACCTTGCTAAGTTCACCAGCATTCTTTTTTGCAGCTCAGTGACAAAAGCAGAGTTACTGAATAACTTTCCAGTATGAAGTTTCAGGGCACTAGTTTTCACCACGGAATTAAATACACAGCCATCTTAACATCCACAAATCCAATAATGCAGTACTCCATAACCCATGACTACGCACATTTTATCTGTGGAAAACACATGAGCATTTATCAAGTAGCATATCAAATCTTACCACAAATACTAAACAAAACAGCAATTCAACTGTTTCAGTTAACAATTAATAAAATAGTTCTAAGAAAAAGGAATGCATCTGCTTCCACTTCCTGCATAAATCTCGAGTACAACTCAAGCAGCGCCACAGGTACACAGCCCCGTGCCAGAGAGCAGTAGAGGCAAACCCTAGGAGAGCTGCATGTTCTGCAGGTGACAAATTCAGTTTGACCAAGATGCAACTCCTGAAACTATTCTGTATTTTTGAGGTTTAATTTGAAATCTGTAGTCATTGCTACCCTTTCAGCATTTAGACCTTCCTGTACCAGTTAGCCCTGTGCCATGAGGCAGCCAGTATTCTTAGCTCCAGTCGCATGATCCGCAAAGCAGCCCTATTACTCTGCACCTAGCCTAGACTACAGCACCCTAGCAGCACTCTACCTGCTGAAGGCTGTCGTAAGCCAGCAACTTAACTTTAAGGCAGGGGCCGTTTTACCTAGGGAAGCAAGATAAGCACTGCAGAAGCACTGGTTAAATGCTTCACTTGCGGCACTCTTGGTCTAGAAGCAGTGTATTAGAAAATCCCTCTTCAGAGTCCATCGGTCTAGTCATGCTGAACATGGCACTAAGACTGCAAGTTAAACTCAGAAGATGCAACAGACTGAAGCAACACTGAAACAAAGGTTAAGTTGCAGATTTCTACCTCAAATCTGCTGCAAGGAAGGCTGTGTCGCTTTTGATGATGAGTCAAAATACTGGAAGGAAGAGGAAGAACCACATTTGAGTTATGAACATAACTCCCATCCCACCAGCTCAGTATCAGCAATGTATCTGTGAAAACTTTACGCCAAGCTACCTCAAAATACTGAGAGGATATAATTCGAGCCTATGGTTTTACACAAAAAAAAATCTGCTACTCCTCCATTTGAAAATTCAGTGAGGCCTGAAAGAAGGGCAAACCTAACTGGACAAATTAGAAGACTTATTCCTTACTTCTGAATTGAAGCCTTCAGGCTTCTCCATTCAACCTACTTCATCATCAAGCACTTCATTTTTAAGATATTCCATATACCCAGTATGTTATAGTATTCACCCATTCCTCCCCAAAAAGGAAGCCTGTAAAATTGACATCAGATGTAAAATACATCACTGCCAAGATAAAGCTGAAGTTAGACACTCTTCATCTCAGCAGTATTTGGACAGATCTCCAGTATTTCACAGGCAAAAACTCACCAGCAGACCAACTTCTAAAACCTAACTTAGAAGTACAACACTGTACGTAAATAAAACCAAAGAAGGAAAAAGGTGTAAGAAGATAGGCACAGCTGTCTGTCTGCTACAGGTCATTTACTTCTTTCTCTAAAAGAAAAAACCTACCTACCCAGTAAGTTTAGAGTGACACACACCTTGGTATTTAAATAACTGAGATCTAGAGATGTAGGACATAGGTGAGTAAGTAGGAGCTAGCTCCTTCAACAAATGCAGGTTTTAACAGGATAAATTCCTATTCTATACTCACAGAGGTTAAAGGTTACAAAAAGCTCTATGTTGGAGGAACAGATCAGCACCAGGCAACAAGATTTTTATAACATGGCAAATATGCTCCAAATTCCATGTAGAGGCTGAGCTGTCACTCACACAGCACCATCTATGAATTCCCAGCTTTGCAGGAAGATTCACAACTTTCTCTTCCATGTTCTTATATGCATACGTTATCAGTATCTTGTTTAAACTATGAGTTCTGGTTAAAGTTTCATTAAAAAAAAAGTAACCAAGTCATCAGCATGATTTTTGAGTGGTTACAGGTAAAGCAGCTCTTCAGAAGTCAGCTAATAAGCAGCAGATTCTTTAGACAAGTTTCAAGCCATCATATTTGTTCCAACATGTACAAACTCTGCTAAGTCAAGTCTTTCAACAATATTTAGCATAAAGTCACCCAGGGGAGAATACAATGGCAAAACCTGACTAATTGCTATTGAAACTTGTTTTTTTTTTCTTCTGCAAACATGATGGATGCACCAAGTTGTTTTACCACTACTGATCTTCATTCAGCTGAACAAGCCTTCTCCGAACTGGCCGTAGGGTATTCCTTCACCTTTTGCATTTTAGTTAGCTACAACCAGTTAAGCAGATCTTAAGAACACCAATCCCACATGGGGACCCTACTCTTCCTCCTAAGTTTTCCAGAGTCAAACGGGAAGCTTGAACTTCTACCAAACAGGTGCTACACCACCAGTTTGATGTTTACTGTTCATTAATTCATGAGAGTTCAAAAGCTGACCTTTTACAAGCAGTAAAAAAAACCCCAGCTGGCTACCTCTACAACTGCACTATGAATGTGCTTCAACATCTTCAGGCTCCTAAAAATCCAGCAATAAAACCACCCAGACTCACCAACCTACCTGAACAGACTTGAGTATTCTCTGCACCTGCAGAAGCAGCTACCACACTCCAAACCCAGTCTGAAAACTCAAACTAGCTCTAGGAATTCTTTAATTGTCTTGGCAAGAGTCAGTTCAAAAACTGTGGAGTTTAAACACGTAAGTTTTTGGAGGGATTTTTTGGCATTAGGCCTTTCTTTAACTATAAGCTTAACTAGATTCTCCCCAGCCTACCTGCTTACTTCCAATACAGTAATTCTTGCACAAAAAACTTAAACCCCTTCTTCCCCTTTTCATGATACAAGTCACTTAAGATCAACTTCTTTTGACACGGCATGTTTTAACTTAGCACTCCTTACCTTTGGTAAGCGTAGTCAGTTTAGCTCAATAATAAATGTTACTGGGTATCTGCAGTGTATTTTCAGAAAAATTATTTCTTAACCAGTACATTGCTTGGTCTGATAGGATTGACACATGGTAGCAAGTGTTATGATGAGGCTAAAGCTGAATTTTGTTGGAGGAAACAGAAAAACCAATAACAGTTGTTATAAATACTTAAAAACTGAAAGGGGAAGTGTTAGATTAAGTCATATTGCAATTTTGGGGCCCTTGAAACATGTTCAAGCACATGAGGCTTAGCCCTACCTCTAATGTGAATGCCAAACAATTCAGGTCTAGGAGTAAGAAGTATGCTAGAAGCAAAGGAACTGCACTCAGCAAGGGCTGGCCAGATAATCACTACCTCTGTGTGAGTAGTGGTCTAGTCTCAGACAGCTGCCCATACTGCTACGACAGTTTAGAAAGCTGGACAATAACTTGAAATAGTAACATTTAGAAAAATAAGCTACAGGGCACAGCAGCACACAACTTACTCTTTAGTGAGCTGCCAAAACTGTTTCCTCCCCAACCAGAACAAATTGTCTTATGCAAGAGGAAAAGTCTTCATACCTTGGTGCTGAATAAGAACATGGCGGTCAAAGGAATGATGCAATAGCACTATTAAAATTAATAGGACTGCTCCCTGGGTGTGACCCTCAAAGGATGGGAGCACCTAAACTTGTACCTTATACAAACAGCTTATTAAAAAAGAACCTGTATTAAAAAATGAAAACAAGAAATAGCTCTTATGGTCCTTCTTACACCAATCTTACACTTGTCAAATCAAGCAAAATCCTTTCATCCTTCGACCACAGCTCCCCAGGCTGATTCCTCCTCATGAACACCGTACCCACCCAGTTCAGGCATCAGCCAGGGCAGTGACAGTAATGAACCCAACCACCCTCTGCAGGTAAGCATCATATCAAACAGGTTTCAGAATTGCTTCCTACTCCAAGTTGATTACAACAGCAGGTTCGGTATTGGTTTTTTTACTCTCAGTGAATTACTAAAGAATTCCCATCCTTAGACCCTTCCACTGTTAGGTTATCGCCAGCCTTCCAAGAGTTCATGGGAAGAAGTGCCTATGTGATAAAAATATTGCAGAGGAGTTAAGAGTGACCTAGCAATTGAAAGCTAGACAGCTCTTAAACCAGCCTACCAGTCAACACTTGAGAAGCGAAAGATAATTTGCCTGGAGTAATGAGCTAAGTATAGAGCCACCAGGACTAGAGCTCCCTAATTATTTTTTGCATTTATTTTGATGCAAGTGAAACAGCTTGGGAAGGAGCAGGCTTCGGCTGCTGGTAGAATCGGTTACTGAAGCTACTCTAAGCAAAGCAACAGTGGTCTCGTGCTTAACATACCAAATTCCGCAAAAGCAGCACCAAGAGTCAAGACCAGCATCGTCTAAATTACCATCCTAGTTCATTACCATATTTCAGCATTTTAGGGAACCCCATTCTATTTTAGAAAACCCCAACAACATACTCATCTTGTCTAGTCATAGAATCATAGTCCTCTCACTTGTTCAGTGTTTAGCTGTCACTCTCATCAAGTATCAGCATTCATGTTGCCATTTAAAAGCTAAAATTCCAGTTCAACATGTGCAAGGCATTTTGGTTCCAGCTACTAAAGCCTGCAGAACTGCACGGGGAAAAGCAACCTGGCAGTCACCAGGCATGTTGGTACCACTATGCAGCTATACAAGACATTACTATTTTCTGAAATGATCTGTTAATGAATAGTTATTATTCTTTAACAAGGATTTATGAGTATTATGCACACAGCTATATATCCACTGATATCCCCTATGGTCACAGATTCTGAAACAAGGACCTATGATTAGCTGTACCACCACAGTTTTCCTGCACGGAAGTTTCCATACAAATACCCTAATACATGGTTTGAGCATTTGTAGGTATACTGAACATATAGGTATGCTATCGGTATATTGAAGCGGTAGTCCTCTTCATCATGAACTAGCAGTTTTAGAGCAGAAATCCAATCTCCTTCCTTAGAAGTCTAAGCGACCAAATGCTTCCCCTTGGTTTTGCCAGAACATGACCCAGCAACAAAATATTAAATGCTTAGACATGGACCTCCAAAACTGAAAGCTTCCATGTGGCTTCCTTCTGCAGTCCCAATTTACTCATCTGTTATGTACAGGGATGCTCTGCAGCAATGAAGTACACTAACCAAACACCTCCAAATCATGTGATACTCATGCTTGAGTCTGAAGGGATTACGAGATTCCAGTCCAAAGTAAAAGAAAACAAGCAAGCTATTGTATTCCGCATTAGAAAACAACTATGCCTTGACCATAATACATTAGCCAAATCTAGAAGGAAAGCCTAGCAGACCTCAAAGTATTTACCTTGCTCCATCTTCCTCCTTCTTCCTCAGAGAGTTTGGATTTTCCCAAAGTGCAAAAAGGTGCATTCTTTTGGAAGTTACTCAAAGAAAGGTTCACTGAACATAGACAAAGATGATAATTTAATTATAATGGGTATCCAACCAGAATATAATGCCCTGTTCACAGCAAATTCCTGCTACCAGCAGTGAGAGGAAATTAAGAATCTGAATTCTCAAATGTACTCATGACTCACGACTAGTATGTCCACCAATCAGCATACAATTAAAGAACAGGAATGTTTAATTGTAAAGATGAGCACTTGTTTGATAAGGATTAGTCATTCATTTGATGAAAAGCTTACCCACTCTTAAGAAAACATGCACAATGCTTAGACGGAAAGAAGTAAAAGGTCTGCAGGCAGATGCAATAAACCTGCAAGTTTACATTAAGTACACTTCACTTGTTTTCAGCTTCCATTTATTAAAGGAAAGTAATCAAAATAACCTAGAAATGCAATCTGCTTAGACATTTTAGTCAGGTTTCTTGGATCAAAAGTTCAACAATGCCTACATTACACTAACATATTTGTTCTCAGAAGTGAAAAAAGGAAATATGGAAAACTCAGATAGAACAATAAAAGCAAAGCTACCAGCTCACAATACTTAGAAAAGGTGTTTCTACTCTAGTCAGACCATAGTAAGCTTTCTTGACTGCAGAATGGATAGAGCAATGTCCTCATATTACTTTTAAAGCAAAGTTGCTCTGCAATATGGCAGGTGAGCTTTCTTCTCATAGCTTCTCATTTTGGATCATCTCTTCTTTCTCAGGAGACAGACAAGTATTTTAAAAAGCCTGAACTTACAGCAAACCCACAGAACAGTAAAAGTCAGCTTTGATAACAGTAGTTTGGAAAGTTAGAGAAGACACTGAAGGCTAGAGGTACGCAAAACTGAGGGTGATTCTCAGCTGCAGCAAATCCAAAACTAGGTCTGAAAAGGTCTCAAAGCAAACACCCTATCAAGGATGCAACAAACAGTATAATTACAAACAGCAGAACTTTACAGCATCTCATTTTATCTCAGGGTTAAGTTTCAATGATAGCAATTACAGGCTTACAAAAAGCATTGCAGTAAGTAAAGCTTCCACGGGTACACATTTAGGTCAATTACGGCTACGAGAGATGAAATCGGACAACCACAGCAACTAGCTTACTCCCTCTCCTGATCTACTTGCAGAGAAAACAAGGGGAGTCAGGTGGCAGGTCCCCTTCTAACTACCACATAGGAGATTCCAGGGGAACGCCTTCCACAAACTCCAAACCTAGCTGTAATCACTTTCATGAGCAGCTTAGGACTTAAACTCATTTTGAAAGCATGTAGTGGTAGTGTAAGAGTGATATGGCAGAGCTTAATACTAGATCAACGAGCAGACTGGATCATTCTACCATCTTCTGTACAACAAAATTGAGGCTTCACTTCAAGTACTGAAAGTTACCTTACCCATACAAGATCTACTGTAAGATGTTAAAGGTATTAAAACTCCACAGTCATAAGCAGTTCCAGTGTCACAGAAGATGCAAATAAGTTGTTGGCAATCTCTCTGGGTGCTCACGTTTTTTGTTACTATTTCTTTAATTCACCCCTCAGTTTCACTCATCTCTTCAATGCTTTCAACTACAATTTCTAGCAACTAAATAAGTGAAATCAAAATTCTAGTAGTCTACCCTTAACCTATGAGGTGCTAAGCTCTACCTGACAGAAAGACTTGAGGAAAGCTCCAATTTTCCATCTATTTTCCAAAGTCCAGCCACCAGCTGTACAGAAACACCACCCCCCAAAAAAAAAAAAAGAATCCTACTTGCACAGAACAGTCAAACCACAGAGTAACTGAGGAGTCATACCCACAGGACTTGGAAGGCTTGTGATCGACATCACCCTCCCAGGGTCAAGCTGGGGAGACAGCAAACACAACGTGCCCTGTGGGCAAGCCCTGCATTCACTCATCTCTCCAAGGGTAGTCAGAAAGGCAACCAAGAGAAAGCAACACCAGCGAAAACAGTCTCATTCTGTCAAGAGCCTTCCTTTTCCTAGTTGATACAGGAGCCAAAACCTTCTTTTAAAGGCAAAGAAAAAGAGAAGCTATTTTTGTTTCTTCCTGAAGCTCTGCCCTTTCAGGTAACACTACAGAATTAATGCTTTGATTATAGCCTTGGTTTCTAGTCCCAAAGCTGGAGAAGCAAATGAGGCCCACAAAAGGGCAACACAAAACTGTTCTAACAGTGTTTCTATAAATAATGTCTATACCTGTGCGTAGTGTAAATCTCTGGTATTAGAATGAAAAACTACAAAGACTTAATTACGGCAATGCAGCAGTCTTCCTCCACAAATTCAACTTGAATTGCATTACTTCCCCCATACTGACTATATATTCTAGGAACTAAACCTTGTAGAATACCAAACAATCAAAAATACTTAAAGATATTGTTAGACTCAGGTGCACAAGAGACCTCATCAAACAGACAGGCACTGTAGCCAGAGATCTCTATTTCAAGCTATTTTGTTTTCAGGAGTCTCAGTTAAAGCATGATGCATAGCTTTTCACTCATTTTCCCTAATGAAAACTTTTCCATGCTCTTAAAATAGGGTAAGAAAGACCACAAACAAGAGAGTGTTTAGTAGAAACCTTACCCATGGGCGTACTGTACTCACAGCATGAGAGAAGCACATACAGGTAATAAGTTACTTTGACAATGCTGTTTCCTTGAAAAGTAGGAAGCTAAAATTAAAGCAAAAAGTATTTTCCAATTCTTTTTCCCAGTAAGGGCCAAACAAAGGAGGACGTGAGAGGGTAGATCCTGCACATCTGTTAAGAGATAGCACCACTAAAGAATAATTCTCGTTCTGAAATTAAACCAATACAAAAAACCCAGGTCAAGATATCCAGCGCTCCCTGAGTACATTCAGCAGTGAGTAGTAAACTCACTGTGTTTGCAGAACCACCCCAGCTCAAGAAACCAAGGTCTGAAACCCTGTTTCTCCCTTTCAGGACCCAAGAGGCATGCTCATCAGCCCAAGCCTTCTCCAGGACAGCAGGCAGAAAAGCACATTTAAATTGATTCTTTCTGTAACCAAGTTAAAATGCAGTCACAGCTTCTTATTTTAAAACTCTGCCAGAAGATTAAAAAACAGACAGTACTATAACAGAGCTTGATCATTCATGTGCTTGCCCATGAAGCAGAAGAGCTTTCTAGTTCCCCTCACACTGGAGGCTTGACTCTCCCCAGAAGGACACACCAGCCACCAACCTAGAGGAGACTCTTGGGAGAAGACCAGGAAGAACCCTACAGAAACTATCACTCTGCAGAAAATGCAGGAGCAATTGGACTGAAATCAAGTGGAGGGGAGCACAGAACATACAGCCTGAGATCAATATACTCAACAGGAAGGAAGAAGACAGAGTTAAAAAATGTCAAAGTTCAATTACCAGAACAGTCTTTTCTAAACAGAGATTCGCTGCTTTCTAGGCCATGTTCTGGAAGTTCAGAGGCCCACAGCAGCCTGCCTTGCCTTCCAGTCTTAGAAGTTCAAACATTTGAATGTTCCCTGTTACAGCCCTTACTATAAAGGGCACACCCCAGGCAGGGTGGTGATCTGTTCTGACTGTCCTTCCCAGCACCCAGCTCTTCCTGAGGACCCACGGACTAACACCAAGTTTCTGATTTCATTCTAGCTTCAACCTAATTCCATAGGTGACAAGATAATGTTCCATGCTAAGCTCAGGCTTCACAGCTAGTACTAGTTCTAATGCTTCACAAGATACATAATAGCTGAAAATCCTGAAGTTGACCACCACCATGCTATTTGTACACTGGAGAATAATTCAATGAAGAACTGATGCCACAAAAGTCAGCAAAAGCATCAGCTAGATCACCATCTCCAATGGAAGCCGTAACAGCATGGCCAACTTCATTTTCACAGTAGTTAATCAGTCCATCAAAACGAACACTGAAAATGACAGCGAGATGTGCTGAGCAAGGCAAAAGACAACTTGCTGTGCTTTCTCGAAGGGTTTGTTTCTTTCATGTTCTGTCCACTTTCAACTAACACTGAGCTGCAAAGGCATACTTTAAAGTATTTGCAAGTCAATATTTTTCATTCCATTTATCTAAAAAAGGGTTTTAACACCATTTAAGATCTAGCAACATATGATACGAGGACACTATTTAAGCTATCATTCCATTGCTGGCATGACTAGTAGCTAGCACAACAGCCTGCCCCCGAGCCATCTCCCCAGTGCTGCTTTACAGCTTTTCACTTCGTTCCTGGTCAAGAGGAAAAGTAACAGACTTATTTCTCTAAAATTAAGTTCCACTAGAATCTTGTTCAAAGTATTAACTTTTCCAGAAGTGGTAATACTTCAATACAGCAGCTCATACGAGCTTAGTTGCAGTATCACTTAAAAGGCCATCCAGCTTCAAGTCTTCTGAAATCCAACTCTCCCAAGGAAGGGCAAGAACCACCTATTTCGGCAGTTGTGTTCAAGGTTTTGGTTTTTTTCTTCCTATCAGAGTTTAGAAAGGTTCCATCAGCTACATCATAGGTATTACATGTCATTAGTTGCTTCACTCATGCGTATATACATACACACGCAAACTTCAGAAAAGCTGCATCATACTAAGCTTCCTCTGTTGCAACTATTTTCAGCATTAACACCCACGGGGAAGGACAATGCCTCAGAAGTATTCGGCTGCCCCCCAGTAAGACCTACAGAGCATCCTTCCAGATAGCATCATAACTTTCAGTTACATTCACACATCAAATCAACTGCTGCTTTCTAAACTTTAGATTTTCAGTCAGAGCTGTTTCAGGAGATGAACCAAGTCTAGGTATCAGCAACTGTATTTTAAGTTAAGCCTTTAAAAACAGTACTTTTTGATAGACATCAGTGACTCCAGAAATAGCTTATCGATTTCAATTAACTTTCTGGAAAGCCTTCTGCTCTGCTCTTCTTCCCTAGTTCACTTGGCATGGCGTGGAGCTGCAGTTCCAACACATTTCTATGTGCATATTGCTACTTACTGAAGGTGAGCAGACCACCTTTACCTCATACAGCAACACAATCCAGACACTTCCTAGCAGACTAAAGGTGAGAGATACCACTGGTTTCAACAAAACAATGCCACAGTTCTTCCCTGCTACTACAGGCTGCTCCTCCCTCTAGTTCTGATCAGCAAAGACTGACTTGAGGCTTTCCTTGTGGGATAAAACATTACCTCCAAGAGTCACTACAGCCAGCCAGCATTCACCTCCTTTACACCACTACCAGAAACTATCAAACAGGTGAGGGGAAGAACAGGTCTGGGCTACTCATGCTCTAGCTTACGATTAGATTTCTGTGATATTGAGCACATTCTGTCAGTCCTTCTGTTCACCTCAAAGCAAGGGGACAAAGTCTTGGCTCTTTCTATTACCAAGTACATTCCAAATGAGGGCAGTTGACACCAAACACTGCTGTAGTTTGCGACCTTCGCCCATCCCACAAGCAGCAGACGCAAGAAGCTGACATGGGTGCAAGTCGATACACCAGCCTGGATAGAGCAATCCTGCACCATTCAGGATTAAAGCATACAAGGTAAAAGTTGTAATGCATTGGGAGTTGGTCTCCAGCTCTTCACTGGGCATAGTAAGCGTCAGTAAAAAGCCAGTATTTTTAATTCCTGAATTAGCACTAACTTCACTTTTAGGTTCTTCATGCAAGCCACTTCATCACCCTAAAACTCTGAAGCTCCACAAAAATATAGTTATATTTTAATGATCCAGTTAATCCACAAGAATTACAGCATGAACTTAGCACTAGGCATGTTCCTGAAGTCTTCCTGACAGCACTGGGAAGTTATGACACCAATATCTAGAAGAGGGGTGAAATTAAAAATCATGATGTTCGTTTCTCAGAGAGTTAAAACCCATATGGGACCTATGAAGCAGATCTTTACACCACCAGCTACTCAAGCTAGAAACAAATGCAGAACAGTTGCACATTATGGCTTAGACAATGTAGTACTCAGAAGCTTATTTTGTAAGAAACATAACTTCTATTCGTTTGATTCAGCCAATGAAAGCAACCACGAAACAAGTGCATACTTAAGTATCTTCTGGACTTTTCATTCTGGTTTACAATAGCTGATGAGACTAATGCACTATTGGGAGTCACACGCTCTGGAAGACACTGACAATATCAAGAAGAGCACTATCTCGTTATATCCAGTTACACATGCCAGTAGGAAGCTACCAGAGCAGGAACGGCCACCATATCCCTTTGACCTCTGCAGGTGAAAAGATCTCAAACTTTGTGCTGGATGCTAACCCAGCTCCTCCAGCTCACTCTATGGAGACAATTCCTTCCTCCTTGCTACAGCAGATTTGTCAGGCTTCTCCCTGTTAATCCAGCAGCCTAACAATATCCTTCTCCTTAAGTTACTCCTTTTTTATGGGTTAATTGCCAGCAAAGCACGGCATAGCCACATTCCTCCTACTCTCGAAAGGCTGACAATATACTTCTCTCCTGGGTTGCATGTAGGTGGAATGAGATCTGAGATAAAATATTGCATCCTCTGTCTTCAGAAGCTTGGGCATGCTCTGTTTCCACCTCCTCCAGTGGTGGATGGCCATTTTCACAAAAAAAACCAAACAAAAAAAAAAACCAAACAAACAAACAAAAAAGACCTTATCAAGCTGACCTATTCCACCTACTTGGTATCATTTGTGGGCTGCGTAGCATATTCCTTAAGCAGACTAACATTGATATTTCAATAATTTCTAGCACAGTTATTGTAATGGATATTAACAGTACCCTAGATAGGCACCTGTAACACTGGCAGCAAATGAACTAGCTTGATTCTGAACTTATCACTCCTATAATTTGAAGCAGGACTAGAGCACCTTTTAGTGCAGCCACTCAAAAAACCCCCACTGCTCAACATTATTCTTTCTGCACATTTGGGCCTCCCGAAACTCCAAAGCAGGCACACTTGTCACTGAACCATTTTAGAATCCCATGCCCCGCTTTTGCTTATCTGCGGAGTTTCGACACTTAGAGTTCATAGTATTTCCTGTGCTATGAAAGAAAGCACTTTTTCTATCTTCCAAAACCACTGTGATCAGTAGCAGCTGAAGCAATGCAGATATCAGATGTCAGCCTCCTTCCCTCAAGTCACCTACAAGAACTCCTTCGTAAAAACTCCTTCACCTCCACCAAAAAAAGTTAGTTTTCAAATACTACAATATATGCCTTAATAACAGATGACAAGCACCTCAGCTCTTTATCTAAAGCTTAGGCCACGACAGGTACTACAAGAAACATGCCATAGTTCCGTCAGCCACACTCCCATCCCTTCCCAACAGGCTCACCTAGCCATTTAAATATGCCTTTGTATTCACCATAAAGCCAAGCTGTACCACTACGCTCAGCACTACCTGACATGATTCACTAGACAAGCTCTTCTCTTCTGAAAGAGAGCCCTATAGCACATGGTTACATGGGCTCATCACACAAGAAAACAAGCAGGTGAAGCAGACAGGAGAAGAGCACCTGTCAGACTTCAAGTCTGCAAGAGTTACAAGCTCATACCCAACCTTCCTTCCTTCCCCGCTGTGAGGGAAGTGTGTGTGAAAAGGAAAGAAATCAGTTTCCTGTACAATGAGATGCAAAGGAACCCGAGGTCTCATCTGTTGATTAAACATCATTCCCTAAAAGAACAAACAGAAGAGGGGACAACTGCAATGCAAGAACTTAAACTCAATGTTGGGGGGGGCGAAGCACTACTCACCAGAGAAGGGCAACATCTGCTCAGATGCCGTCAGAAGAACAGGACTGTGAAGAGGAACGCGGGAAAAAGGCACAATTAAAGCCCCCAAACTAGGTATATGAAAAGCCTTAACAAGTCCCGCTTCTAAAGGGAAAGGGAGTTTTGCCCCCAGCACAAGGACAGCTGAACGCGACTGGAACCGCGGCCGGAGCAGGAGGAGAAGCCGAGTACGCCGTGAGGCGACCCCTCGGCGGGGCTGCAGGGGCAGCGGGGAGGCGGCCACCCCGCCGGGCGGGCAGCTGGCGCCAGGTCGGGCCCGCAGGCCACGGGCACCAGCAGCGGCCAGGCGGGGAGCCCACCCTCCGCGCCACCCGGCAGCCCAGGCGCCGCGGCGGACGCTCCGCGCCCGGGACGGCATCCCGCCCGGGGGAAGGCCGCCACCACCCCGAGCCGCCAAGTCGGGCGAGCGCCCCAGCCTGCCACCGCCTCCGCCTCCTCCTCCTGCCGCGGCGGCCCCGGCCAAACGAAGCGGAGCGAGCCGGTGCCCGGCGCTGCCCCTCGCCCCGCGGGCCGAGGGGGCGTGCCGGGCCGCGGCCCCGCAGCTGACAGCCCGGCCGCCCTCCTCCAGGCCCCGGCCCGGCAGGCCGACCGGTCTCCCCCGCCAGACATCCCTTACGCCCCCCGCCGGCTCCTTACCGCGGGGCAGGGCATGGCGCGGAGCCCCCACACCCCTTCCCGGGGCGCGGCCGCCTGCCTGGGCCGTGGTCGCCGGGATCCGGGCTGCCTCCGCCACCTCTCACGGCCACAACAACATGGCGGCCGCACAGGACGCGGGCACGACGGGGCCAGGCGCGCTCCCGCCACCGCCTCTCCCCTCCCTCCCTCCCTCCCCCAAGGGGCGGGGCCGGGCGCGTGCCCTTCCCGCCCTCTCCGGCCCCGCCACGCCCCGCCCCGGGGTTGGGGGAAGCCATGGCGGGCGGCGCCCACCGCCTCAGGGCTGCCCGGGCGATCAGGGGCGGCCGGCACAGCCCCGGCCGTCGCCGGAACCCGGCCGTCCGCAGAGCCACAGCCGTTGCCACAGCCCGGCTATCCCTGGGGCCCCACCAGAGCCCCGGCCGGCACAGCTCGGCCATTGCCAGAGCCCGGCCATCTCCGGAGCCCTGCTGTCACCACAGCCCGGCCATCGCCACGGCGCAGCTGTCCCCGGAGCCCGGCCATCACCACAGCCCCGGCCATCCCCGGAGCCCGGCAGCGGCTCTCCCTCAGCAGGTGAAGCCGACTCGCCCACTCCTCCTTTTCTAACCCTGTGAGGGTGCTTAACCGCCCGTAGCTGGCTGAGGCTGGCCTTGGCGGCCCCCCCGGCAGCCCAGAGCCATGCTGAGGCAGAGGCAGTATCCCAGGAGGTTTTGTGGCTGCCTCGGCCAACCTGTGAGGCAGGATATAGGTGGAGGTGCGCTGGAGTTGGGCGCTAAGGGGACAAGGGGAGTGTGGGAGCCCAGGGGCCTCACGAGCCGAGGAAGCCACACGGCGCCCACTGGCAGTAGGGCCTGCAGTCTGGGATCCTCTTTAGGAGTCCTCCAAAGCCTGTGCGTCCCTTGGAGAAACACCCTGTCAGGCTATAAAGGCCACGGCTGCACACAAGGCCTTCTGGCCGATGCTTTCCTCCTTTGCTTTGGTGACATTCAGCTCAGCTGTAAGAACATGTGTGGCCCCATGCCACCAGTAGACGTACTGTCCAAGCCACCCTGAGCAGCCCGCAGCTCCCAGAGCATGAGGTAATTAATGGAGAGCAGGGAGCCAAGGCAAGGCGTGAGAGCCAAAAAAGACATGGAAATTGAGAGACAAGTGATAAAGCAAAGGGATATGAGCATTAAGCAATAGGAAAGCACAAAAAGGCTGGAGAGACAAATGGCAGCAGTGTCAGAGGTAGCAGGGTATGGTTGATGGGAACCACGGAGTTTCCAAAATGAAGCTTTAAATGAGCCTTGTGCAATGGAGTTCCTTTTGAGCAGGGAGATTTATATCTGGCTTTTGTTGCAAGTGTGATGGATCATTAATGCGTTATTTTCATACATATCTTAAATTTACGATACCGTATGTAGGTCAGGTTGTACTTTTGAGAGATATTTCCACCTGCTCCTCACGTTTGCCTTGATCTGAAATGAAATGGCTTGTTTGCAAGTAACTATAAAATGCACTCCTAAATTATCCACAGGACTCTCCCTCTGAGTTCAAGGCTAGTCATTGTGACAGATGGACTTCAGTCTGTCATTAAGTCATGTTTAAGCTAGAAGTAGCATTAATGTTCAGAGAGAACAACACAAAATACAGGATCCCATGTCTTTAAACTCAGATATAAGCCACACAGTGAGTTGTTTTCTAGTTTCGCTCCCTTGGTCGGGGACAGTAAACACTTGAAAGGAAGTTAATCAGCCCCTCTAAAGGGATTTTTTCCAACAACAAGCCATCATCTGAACGCAGATGTGATCTGAATGTCAATACCTACCTTCAGAGGAACTTTGAAGGAAATACAGGTAACTGAAGGGAAAACCAGGATTCCTGGCCTGTTTATACCCAAAAGCAATGAAAAAATGTTCAGCTGGTATAGCTGTATCTGACAAGGAAGTATGTTAACAGCATTAGGAAACAATATGAATTTTGAAAACTCCCTGTTAAGTAGTTGCCTTTTGCAGTGTGCCTGGACAGAAATCAAATGTGACCTACTTCAGGAAGCTGAATCCTGGAGACCCGGGGTTTTGGTACAGCAGAACCTGCTGGTTGTTCCTTCTGTTTTTTAAAGAGGAGGAACTAGCTAGAGTGCCATCACTGTGATAGGAAAAGCTGTGCACTTCCAGCTGCTTATTTCAGTGGCACAAATTGTCTCCTTTGGCATTATCTTTACCGATATGGTTAAACACGTTGCACGGAGACTTTCCACGTCTCCACGTCTTGTGTTCCGAGCCTCTCCATTTCTTGTGTTCCAGTCTATCTTTTAATAAACATTAGGTACGGCCCCATGTTAAATGACTTTTACCTCTATTTTCTATGGCGATCGGGGCAAAGTATGATAGCTAATGAGAATTTATGGAAATGGAAATTACTGTGCTCGAAGGGAGAGCAAGGCTTGTGAGAACCTGACACGCAGCTCAGGGAATGAGGGGTTGCCAAGCCCACAGTTCTGATGGACCTCGACTGTCTCCCCATTCACCCAATACAAAGTCTTCATTTGTCAGATTGAGGGTGGCAATGAATTACTGAGGAACTACCAAAGCACTGTCTGTTTTTAAGCAGGAGGAAGAAAAGCAAAGCAGTCATTTAGACACCTGTTAGTCTGACCTCAAGAACATTAAAAGCTTAGAAAAAAATGTAAAGGAAAAAGTAGTTGGGGACAGACAAGGAAGTGGAAATTAAGTAAAACACAACATAGCTTTCCTAGAGGTAGATTACATTTGACTAAAATTATAACTTTGATAATTGTTTTCTAGAAAATGGACGTACAATGGATCTAATCTAACTGGGTTTATAGGATATTAAATACAATGCCACATGGCAAATGTATACTTTATCTGGGGAGCTACTTGGTAAGAAAGAAAGTAAGAAGCTAGCTAAGGACAGATGACAGTAGTTTGGGTGGAAAGGAAGACTGTGAGGGTAGAGCTGAGCTCCTTCAGAACTGACTCAGAGGCATCAGCACGTTCAAAACTTTATTCAATAAATCAGTGGAGAACAGGTCTGTAAGAAACAGCTACATGGAAGTCACCTCAAACATACACAGCCTGTGGATGCAGAGGGAAGAGACAGCAGGAAGCAGCTGGTCTCCGGCGCTCTCCCTAAACAGCATTGCTGACTGCCCCTCTCGGAGACAGAGCACTGGACCACAGGGACCACAGGCTGACCCAGCGAGGCATGTCTTAACGTTCTTTTGATCTTGCACAAGATCTTCAGGCAGGCCTTGGAACAATGGGTAGGAGCGAGGGGACAGCATTTAATGGTGGCACAGAGTTGGGAGGCACCAGCACTATAGAGGGAATATCTGTAGTGCTGGAAGAGTTGGCTAACATTGCTGGCACATTGGGAATGGGATGAAATTTGATAGTGGAAAGTACAAGGTCATGCACTTGGGAATTACTAACAAGAATCTCTGCTGCAAGCTGGGAGCTCATCTGTTGGAAATGACAGGAGAAAAATCTGGGTGTATTTGTTGATCTCAAGATGACTGCGAACCCCCTATATGAAGCAGCTCTAACAAAAAGCATCAACTGACGTATTTCCAAGAGAAGAGGAAAATGTTAATACCATTCTACAAAGCTCTGCTGCAACCTTCTCTGGAATTATGCATGCAGCTCTGGCCACTTTTAATCAAGGGAGACAAACTTAAAATGTGACTGGATAATAATTATAGGGTAATCCTGATTTTTCTTTCTTATGTAAGGATCTTGAAATAATTTGTTTAGCCAAAAAAACTGAATGCCAAGAAGGGATAAAGTTGTTCTCTATGAAACTTCAGGGAGTAAACACAGGAGTAAACACATTTCCCTTAAGAGCAGGGGTGATGTTAGTGTAAGAGAAAACAAGTATCCAATGGCCATGAAAAGTCTGGGCTGAAACACGAGAACGCCAGAGCTTCCAACAGCTCAAGTCCTGAGGCTCTGTGTCATCCTTCCAGAGCTGCCTTACCCTAATGCAGTTGCCACCAAGAGCTGAAAACAGACCCAACAAGTCCTTCCCAAACCTCTCTTACTGTTTGAAGCACAGCCATCGAGTTACTAGTTGGCTTCTTATAAAAAGGGATACCTGATGTGGAAAGATATTCTTTGGGCTGCAGTGGCAACCCAAATGTCATTTTAGTTATTGGCTATATTCAGTAAGGGCATGTTTAAAATCTGTGTGTGGTCATGGTGGAGGCTGGTAGCATCCCGTTCTGGATCACCCCGGCCCGGTCCCTCAGATCATCACTCAGCAGAGGCCAGCTCTTGTGCACATCCTGTACGTGAGATGAAATCCTTGAGCCATCTGCCCCGGCACAGCAAGACACGGCAAAACCAAACGTCTGTCGGGTACTTCCTTTCCCGCGTTACCATCCAGTAACCTTTAATGCGCTTCAGTCTTGTGACCCAAACAGCCAAACTCAGATGCTGGGGGCTGTTTCTGTTATGATGAAAAACTGATGGTAAGGTCAGATATGTCTCAAGAAAAACAACACACCAAGTCCTGATTCTGTAAGGTCAGATCACGAGACATAGGGTAATTTCCCTTCTAAGGACTCCAAACTGGAATCTTTGGCCAGTTTTCCACCCAAAAGCAGCTCTCTTCACCCTTTCTCTCCCATTTTGTTTGTTTTTTTCATCTTTTACCTTACTTTCATGGTTTACTCTCCATTTTTTCACAAATGCCTGAACAGGGTGCTGCACTCAGACCCATCTCTGACCACTGTATTTTTACTGCATTCCTCTTTGTGTAGGTGCTTCCATTCTTTCTGCTCCCATCAAACAAGCAGTTATGTCATTGTTCCTTTAATCCGAACAGTAGGCGGTGAAGACATCAGGGTCAGCACAGCGTGAGGCTTCCCCTGACTAAAACATGCCAGGTGAGAGCACCCACTCCTGAGGGGCCCCGAAAACCAGATGCTCTGACTTATCCCCTTGAAGAGTAGGTAAATAATTTGAAAATAATGAGATTTTTGTTACCTCCATACAATTTTTGTCAGAACATTTTCCAACAGTCTCATTTTAGAATGTTTAGAAGGGAAGCTAGCACAACGAAGGTGTCTTGGCTACGGCTACACATCAGGATGATTGCTCAGGGACTAATTAAATACAGTGTTTTGGGGCTGTGGTGGTGCAGCCCCCTGGGCCACCCTGAGATCCTGGGATAAGCCCTATCTTGCTGTTATCTTGGTCATAAGGACTTGGGTGCCAGGCAATCTCTGTCCACACCTGGGCCATCTGCTCCCCGCCTTGTGTACCAGAATTGTGGCCAGAATGTAAAATATTGACCAAAGCCAATCATCTCAATCCTATAACTAGCAATCCAAAAGTGACACCTTTTGAGCTCTCCAAAACCGCAGTGGGCTGCGTGACCCTCTGTCTCCCCCTGGGCTGGGACGCCTCTCAGGGTAGATTTCGTGAGGATTGAAAGATTGTCTGATGATGATTTCACAAGGACTCAAAGGCTTGATATTGCAAGGTTCACCAGCCATGCGCTGATAATGCCAGCACATAAATGTGAGTAATTTGTGAAACTCACGAAAAGGGAAATTTTATTTGCAGGTTAACCTTGGGGGGTGGGTGTGTGGAGTTTGAATATATATATATATGTATATATATAAAATCCCATTCACATAAACCCTTGACCAAGTCTGGGACTAAGATTGGACCTAGCCGCACGTAGACTTCTCTCTGAAAGGATTTTAGAAAGCAAGGGGGTCTGTTCTGAGCCTTGTGACTCAACGGGAGGGTCCTCCTTATCGCCTGCATCCGTGATCCCTCTGTGAATCATTCTAACTTGAGCATAACTGAATTTTCCTTTGTGCAGTTCTATGTAAGTAATAGAGTGAACCTTGCCATTCTCAAATCTTTAAGTTGCTATGTTGAATGTAAAAAATTCCAGCAAATTGCTGTTTTAAATTGGCTGATGCTGTTAAGAATTATACAACCTAATACTGTGATCTATCTCAAAAATATTAATAAATCTTAAATCGCTAACTAAAGTTGTGTAACAAATCATATTCCCTACAAATTGGTGTAGTCGGCCATATCGACAAATCTGTATTTGTGACAATTCGGTGTAGCTGTCAGGATCCACAGGGATTTATTTGCAACAAGGGGACTCTGAAAACTTCAGCAGAACAGCTACATTTCTGAGCACGTACGGAGAACGGCATGGGAGGCAGTGCTTCCAGGTAGGGGCACAACCACACAAGCCTGGCTCCGCAAGGACAGGGACACGCTACGCCTGACTGAGAAAGGCAGGACAGCGCTTCATTATAGAATTCCTATTGAGTGTACTGGTTCTGCTTGGGCTCGTCAGCACAGAGCATTGCTGTGCCGATGACGGATGGCACTGTGTTTGTGCAAGGCACTTCTGTGCCTGGAAGTAAAAGCTAAAGACATCAATATTGAAGATGTGCCAGCAGTTCGGTGGAGGCAGTGTTCAGAAGTCTTGTTTTATGTCCGCTTATATTATTTTCTTATACTTAAACGACTAATAATCCATATGTTTGCCTAGTGAGCTAAAAATAACCAAAATGTTCAAAGTGTTTTATACCGAACGTGTCTTTTCTTTGGAAAAGTTGACTGACACAACTTTAAGCTGTCCTGTACTACGTTGCTACAACGATGCTGCCTGAAAAATGCTTTTAATAATAAAGCATATATCTTTTTCTTTATTTTCTTTCTTTATTATTATTAATAATAAAGCCTATAATTATTTTTCTTAATAAGCACACTTCAGATCCTTCGTCCTGAAGCTAGTTATTATCCTGTTTTGTAAAAGACAAACACAAGGCAGCGAGAGGCTAAGAAGCTGTCTGATCAGAGGAGCTGCTTCAGAAAATATTATTTTAACCGATTATCTTAAGTGATAATTCTTTATAATGTAGAAGTATGCTGGTAACCCACTCAGGACTGTGCCCGCTGTGGTGCGCCGGTGTCGGAGAAGGGACGTCCCACCCACAGGCACTTGCACTGTTAAAGCTCTTGGAAGTTGAGCAACTCCTTTGTTCCACCAGCCAGGGGAATGCAGCACCAGCAGCCTCTCAGGGAAAGAGGGAACTGGTGTTCTGCCCCGGTGCAGATGCAACGCCTGGCAGAGAATGGACTACAAAGTGTCTGGGGCCACCCCTGGGGTCTTTGGATAAACTAAATCCGATGATGAGACATTATGCTGAGAATATACTTAGTGGCGTTTAATTGGGGAATGATGGAAAATTGAAAAGATGTTTAATAAATTACTGTAGGATCCTTTCAGTCAATAGCTTAGTGATGATACTTCTGTCTCTATGACTATGAAGAACTTGCTATGGAAGGCTTATGACTTCCATTAGTCTGTGATAAGCCAATGTACATAGCATTAAGATAAAATGTAAAAAAGGAAAAAGTGGAGCTGGGCTGAAAAATTGCAAAGCCCAGGGCCATACTGATTCATCGTTATTGTTGTAATTGCATTTCAGCTGCTTAGAAAATATAATGGCCGATTTCGACAACTTTGCAGTTTAATACTACGGCTACGTCGTTTTTTAGATTACACTGACATTTTCCTCTGGTCATTTCATAACTCTGTCATTTTATTTCTACTTTTTAAATGTGTTTAGAAGTGACAGTGCTTCTGGGTTTCCCACACCCTTGGGCCTGCACATAAGCAGCACGGGGGCAGGCTGCCATCTTTAAACCCTCCATGATGTCGCTTTGGAGAAGAAGAGGAGACAGTGGGCACACCTGGCCTGGCCTGCATGTGGGCAAGAAGGTCATTAGGTCCAGTAACCGCCGAGACAACTGTGTGTGAGTAGGGGAAAAACAGCTCTCTTCCATGACTGTGCAGAAACAGATATCCTAAGCAGCCCCTAAGCTGCCATTTGGGACTTTGAGGTGGAATTTGAGAAAATGCAGGAACTGTGGAAACCTTGCTGCTGTTCTGGAAGCAGAAGCCACACTGCAGTGTTGGTGACACTCTGACCAAGGAAACAAGACTGACCTCCTGGGGTCGCGCCAGCGTCTCAGTCCTCCTCTCAGTGCTCTGTGTGCTGCTTGAAATCAAAAGGCTGCTTTTGTGTCTTACGGCCAGCCACGTCAGGAGTGTCCTTACTGCAAAAACAACATCAAGGAGATTATGGGTGTAGATCCGTCAAAACCCTGACAGCACTACCAGAACGAGGGTGCTCTTCCCAGCCTTTGACTCGTGACATCTGATAACCTGCACCAAACAACTTCCTCCAGTCTGTGAATCATACTGAAGAAGGATCCTTTTAAGAAAAGCTTCTCTTCCAGAAGATCTTGTCTGGAGAATTCTCCACTTCAGATCCAAAGCCCACTTGCCCAGTAACTTCAGATGGCTCGGGGTCAAACCCTGATAGAGGGATTTTAAAGGAGCAATTGGTTTTAATACTTTGCCTTACCCATGCAAGAGGGGCCAGCAGTCACCCTGCACGGCTGGGTTCAGGAAGCTCCAATTTGCATTGAGGTTTCAGATTTTACTTTTACTGTTGTGAAGTGTTGAAGGTCTCTGGCTTCTTGTACACAGGTGAATGGATGCGCTTTTTGGTTGGCTTGTTCAACTTCTATTCTTTTGCCAGATTAATCTGTACACGTATAACTACGTAACTCAGTTACACACACAGTTAATATCACCAATGTTTCGGGCAGAGGCTCCAATAGTTCACAGTGCTTTAGGGAATCAAATACATAATGCACGATTGGTAAGGGAACAAAAAAAGTACCCCAAAAGGAGGAACAGTGCTTCAAAACAGCTTGCTGACAGATTCGAAGCCCAATGAGTCACTTGGAGCCTTGCCACTGCTGCTCTGGAGGGAGGTTGGCACAGGAGGGGAAATAAACAGACGCCCTTGCAAAGGAATCACGTTTCAGTTGCCAAATGTTATCCTCCTCTAAACAATCAGAGCAAACCCTGGATCTGACATAATTACTAGAGTTTTGTTCTGGTAGGTTGTTTTACAGAGTGTGTTGGTGCTGGGGCTCCAGTCTGAGGGTCGCATCGCATACGTGATGTTTGACAAATAGAAATAATAAATCATTCATTTAAAAATGAGTAATTCAAAAGAAATGGCAGAAGAATGGTGAAAATGGCAGGTTCTAGACAACCCATCATGACATTTAAAGTATGAATCAACAGTACCCTACCAAATGTGAAAGCAGCACGGCCTCTCTGCATTGCACGAAGGTGTCTGCCTGCGAGGAAGTAACTGTTGGCCAGGAGAGCACTGGGAGGAGCTGCCTTCTACCTCTGCCGAGCTGCGGGAAACACTCAAGTCCCTCCTGCCCCTTGGGTCCCTCCGGCAGGGTCACAGGCACCCCAGTGCCAGCACACGCAGTCGGGAGTTGGGAAGTGGCAACACCGACCGCCCAGGGTCTGCGAGGGCTTGGACTGGGAGCTGGAACCTCGTTACAGTCCCATTCCAAATTAGCCACGTAATGGAGGGCACGGCATGGCTTCTGTTTTAGGCCACTTTGCCATCTAAACCTGGACATCAGCCTAGACTTAGCAGCAGCTCCCTGTGGTCAAGGGAGAGAGCAGAGACCCTTCAGGGCACCTCAGTTAGCGGCAGTCAGGTGTGTCCACCCCCGTGTCCCTCTGTCCTCCCGCAGGCCAGGGAGCACGAGCTTCGCGGGGTGTCGGTGTGGTGTAAGGCCACACACCCAGCCTGCTCCTCATGCCAGCTGCGCTTGCGTTGATGGACAAGACTCACACTCGTCCTGCAGCGTCCAACTGTCGCAGGCAGGGATCTCCCTAACGAGCAACGAGGAGCCGACGCCGAGGGCACCGGCGAGGGGGCTGCGTGGGGTCCCGGCCGTGAGCACCTGCGGGGCCTCTTCCCGTCCCCGGATGGGTCAGTACGATGAAGTCGGTGAGGTCAGGGGGACTCGTCGAACCGGCGGGTGGCCTTTCTAAGGAAGAACACCGGCCTCGGAGGCAGGGGCTGGCTTCCCGCCACGGGACGGCATTACAGGCTGTGACTTCGAGCCCACGGCCGGACCCGGGCACGGACGGTGCTGCGAGGTCGGAAATGCCCCATGGGTGCCTGCAGCGGCAGCGCCGAGGGCCGGTGGTGGGGCCGGGGGGGACTCGGGGGTCCGGGGGAGTGGGGAGGCCCCAGTGGGTCCGAGGGTGCTTGGGGGGGCTCAGGAGGGTCCTGGGGGCTCGGAGGGGGGGGAGGGCGAGGGTACCAGGGGATCTCAGGGGGGGTGGGTGAGGGTACCAGGGGATCTCGGGGGGGGGGGGGGGGGCCCGGCGGGGGCCAGCAGTGCCGGTGTCCGGCGGTACCGGCAGAACCTGCCGGCGGAGGCGGGTCCCCACCAGGCTCCGCCCACCCGGCACTTCCGCTCGGCACCGGAAGGGCCGCCCGGCCGCGGAAGCGCGGGGCCGGCGGTGCCGTGGCGGCGAGACGTGGCTGCTCGGTGAGGAGGGCTCGGGTGCTGTGGCGGGGCCGGGGGGGGGGGCGGGCAGCGGCTCCGGTTCCAGTTCGGGGGGTGTCCGGGGTGGCAGGGCCTGGCTTGTCCGGCGGTGGGGGCAGAGAGCGGCGGGGCGCGCGGTGGGGCCGGCGGGGCCGGGACGAGGTGTCAGGGCCTGGGGGGGCTGCAGGGCTCGGGGAGGACACATGAGCCGGCAATGTACCCTTGCAGCCCAGAAGCGAACCGTGCCCTGGGCTGCATCCCCAGCAGCGCGGGGAGGTGGGCGAGGGAGGGGGTCCTGCCCCTCTGCCCCGCTCTGTGAGACCCCCCTGCAGCGCCGCCTCCAGCTCTGGGGCCCTCGGCACAGGAAGGACATGGAGCTGTTGGAGCGGGGCCAGAGGAGGCCACAAAATGATCCGAGGGCTGGAGCCCCTCTGCTGCGAGGCCAGGCTGAGAGAGCAGGGGTTGTTCAGCCCGGAGAAGAGAAGGCTGCGGGGAGACCTTATTGTGGCCTTTCAGTACTTAAAGGGGGACTGTAGGAAGGATGGGGGCAACCTCTTTAGCCAGGCCTGGTGTGACAGGACAAGGGGTGATGGTTTTAAACTAAAGGAGGGTAGATTTCGACTGGATTTAAGGAAGAAATTTTTTGCAATGAGGGTGGTAAAACACTGGCAGAGGTTGCTCAGAGAGGTGGTAGATGTCCCATCTCTGAAAACGTCCAAGGCCAGGTAGGACGGGGCTCTGAGCAACCTGATCTAGTTGAAGATGTCCCTGCTCACTGCAGGAGGGTTGGACTAGATGAACTCTAAAGGTCCCTTCCATCCCAAACCGATCCATGATTCTATGATACATTGCCAGGGCCTGGGGGTGGTGGCAGCGGGTGGTGGGGTGCTGGAGTATGGGTGGGCTAACAGGGCTGGTGGCAGCAGCTGGTGGGGTGTTGGGTGCTGCAGGAGAGTGGCTAGGCCTGGCGGGGTGGTGGTGGGGTGGTGTCACATGGAGGAGGGTGTGTGGGGAGAGCTCAGTTCGGTGCCTGGCTTGGGGGCAGGTGGGAGCTGGGGTGGGTGCCTGGTGTTGGCCTGCTGGAGGCCCTTGATGTGCCAGAAAAGGGGGAAGCCAGGGCTGGTGACTTCCAAGCAGGTAAAGGGAAGAGGGCTGCTGGGGCTTCGGCCAACTCTTTAGCAGTACGTCCAAGGTGTGCCGCTGTGGTTAGCGAAGCTGCAGTGCAGCACCCGTCCTCTAACAATGGTGCTGTGGTGGGTGCCTTGGCCCCAGCAGCCTGCACCTCACCCTGGGTGTCCCCGTGTCTCTGCGCCTCAATGGGTGGTGGGAACAACAGGGCAGAGAACACTTCAGATGCTGTGGAAACAAGTTTCCTTGGAAAAAGTCTGGTTTGTTGTATTCTTTGTCAGGGCTGTTGGGCTTTTGAGTTGCATGCCTGAAATCACAAGGTAGGATGAATTAGTCATGTCCCTGTAGCACAACAGCACAAAGCTGTTGGAGGGAAAGCATACGCTAGTGATCAGGGATGACTCTGCGTTGAGGACACCCCATGCTCAGGTTTAGTCTCCTGATGAGAATAAGCTTTCTGTCAGGGGCCTGTCTCTTCCAAGATGTTTTTGATTTACACTGATAAGTTTGATGCTTGGTGGGCTTGAAATGAGACACTTGACACTTTTTTCCTTGTTGCCAACACACACTTCTATGGCAGTTTACAGAATGACTCCAGGAACTCTAAGAGCCAAATTAAATATATGATGAGAACAGAAAAACACCTTGGCTTATTCTGCTGAAAAGTGTGTTTTTCCAATAAATTGTTTATCATAAAAGAATTGAAAATGCTCTTGTCAATATTCTAACCTTTAAACTCCCTTGGAAAGACATAAGTTTAAGTTTTCTAAGCTGTCCAATATATTGGCTTTGCTCTAGTGTAACTTTTTCTATTGTTTTCCATGGAACATCAAACTCTAAAATGTTAGATGACACAGTTTTTGCCTAAGTCCACAGCTGACAAATTCTCTGGAACCAAAAATGTTACTCTCTTGCTTGCTGTCTAAGCTGTGATCTTGCTCCTCAGGCAGTACTGTTGGGCTGTAGGGACCCTTCTCTTGTTTGAATTGTTGTTCTGCCCAGGCAATGGGAATGCAATTAAATATGCATCTAGGGAGACTTGTGATCTTAGATCTTAACCAGAACATATCTTATAAGTACCATTTCACAAAAATCATAATACTCTAAAACCCCAAGAAACGAAAAGCTCTGTTAACCTGCAGTTTTCACTTTTTGTTAGTATCTGACCTTTTTAAACATTGTACATAATAATTTCTTTTTAATTACTCTCTGAAATTCACTGTAAGTCAAACCTGAAAGTTAACTGAAATATTTCTGAGCTTAAAAATGCTGTTGCAGAATAAAATGTGGTTTTGTGAGCATGTGGGAAATTGGCAGGGGAAAGGAAGGCTGTGTTTCATAGGCTCACCCTTCGTGCCTTTTCTGGATGAGTTCTGAGTGATTCTGCCACGTAAGCACCAAAATTACTCTTTTAACAGTATGTTGGCAGGACGTCTTTTGATTGCCTCTCCAGTTTGTAGTGTCAGGAGATAGACTACAAGCATTAAAAGAGACTGCAGAAGCATAGTTCAGCCCAACCTTTCAGGAACCAGATTTAAATATCAAGCTCCCATATTAATGGCCCAAAATGCTTTTTGTTGTCCTGGAAGGAATCTATGGCCTCTCAGTAGGGAACAGGGATGAAAGTACAGCACCACGGTACAGGCTTCTTCTGAGGCACGTGCAGCTGGCTCGTGGGTGTTCCCTCGAGGTTTGGCTTTGCATAAATGTACTTCCAGCCACTGCGTGTGTATGTGTTACAGTAAGGCTGTAGCCTCTTTTATGCTTTTGGTTGATTGACCTTGTAAAATGCATCCTGTGCTGCTTTTGTTTTTTTTCTTTGCTGAAGACAGGAGCAACTCATCACGATGCCAGCCTTGCCTCTGGATGAACTCCAGCTGACTGAGAGGGATCCCAAGACAGGGAAGCTGAGAACTTTACCAGCACTGGTGAGCTGTGTTTTTCCCAAAAGCCAGACAAGACCTTTAACAAATAATTGTCATATCGTCAGGCCTGGGCAAAACTAGCCCTTGGTCTAGGATATAATGAAATTTAGTCAGCTTCTGCGCTGAAGAAATTGTTTTCTTTGTGTTTTAGTGCATCCAGATAGTTGAGGGTTTTATTTCAGTGACGGGTAAATGAAAGCTTACTGTGTTCAGCATCTATAGTAAACTTTGTTCTCCCAGAACTCCTTTTGAGGAGCAGCCAGATTAGCAATGTAAACTTTGCTGCAGTAGAGAGAATGCTTTGGGAGCTTTTGGAGACTCTGTGTGAAGTTTAGCTATGAGCTGTAGGAGTGGGATAAGTCTGTCCACTTACTGCATCCCGTGACCTCCTGCCCTGTGGCTTCAGCTTGGTGAAATCAAAAAAGTCCACAGTTACCCTTTTCTCCCAGAAACAAGAAGGTGTGCAGAGACCCTTCAGGGCATGTTGCAGAAGCAGGACCTGCAGTTAATGCTGCTTGCTTGCGAGGAGGTTTACGCTGTGGTAAACCTGTGGTACCCTGTGTGGTTTGAGACAGAGCTCAAAGCTGCTGCTCGCTACTCAGCGTGATTCTCATTCTAGAATGGGAGTATTTGGGCAAAGACCGCTCAGTAACCCTCAGGAAGGGTAGTGAAATGTTTCTTCTCTGTATTTGGTGGTCATGTTGGTTTGACTTCATGGAATGTTGTGCAAGAACCAGTTTGGAGGAAGAAGAGAGTGCAGTCTGCATTTCAAAAGCAAGACATGAAGCTGTTGCTGTTTGTTTCGAAGGTGTGGGAGGATTGCTTTGCAAAGCTTTTGGTTAAAAGAATGCAGGGAGCAACATCTACCATGTCATGAAGGTCTGAAAATGTTGCTGATAAATAAGGACACAAATCCACTGATCTGCTGCCTTGAAAGATTAGAAAATGGGAGGTTACCAGGGAACTGAATGTCAATTTGTATTAAAGTGTGATTTTGTGTTGGCTTCCTAAGATTCAGTGAGCAGTGCAAATGGTAACTGGGCATTCCTATCACTTGCTCTGTGTTTTTAATACAGTATTTTGGCTTTCTGCAGAACCCAGAAATAAAAGCAGATCGGTCTTTTGTGCTATACAGACCGCCACCTGTTGTCAGAGACCCCGCTTTAGTGGAAGAATTCTTGGAGCGAGCAAAATTCATTGCAGATGACCTGAACTGGCTTCTGGCTTTGCCTCATGACAAATTTTGGTGCCAGGTAATAATTGTTTTGTGGACACTGGAGAAAAAGCATGAACAATCTAAATGCTTGTAAAAGCTGCGAACTTTAAAGCGTATACAAGCCTTTATGGAAATGATCATTACGTCATTTGTCAAGCATTTTAATTACTGCACCGTAGAGTGCAAACAAAGCAGTGTTTCCCTAAATATTTTTTTTCATCGTGGATTTTAAGAGTTTGCTTGTATTTGATACATATGTGTATCCTTTTAGCACTCTCGAATGTTTTAGCTTGCTCTTAAATTTAACTGGGCTGCCCAAGAGTGCAACCTATGAATGAGTGAAGTTCCCTTCTTTCCATTTTCTTGTTTCTCGTTGTGCAAGGTAATATTTGATGAGACGCTTCAGAAGTGTCTGGATTCCTACCTGTGCTATGCCCCTCGCAAGTTTGATGCGTTGTTGGATTGCCATCCAGAGGTGAATGACATGCAGAAACGTCTTCATCGGAGTGTCTTCCTGACTTTCCTCAGAATGTCCACTCACAAGGAGTCCAAGGTAGATATTTCTTTGCCTTGTGGTTATCTGAACCACGCAATGATTAGCACTAGATCCAGGCAATCAGCTAAGTCATAGCAGGTTAGCCACGGGTGGTGGTACGATACATCACTGTAAGAGAAAAAAGAGCATGTTGGCCTTTGTATGGCTGCATGAAACCGAGGCTCCTCAGGCCACCAGTAGCTGAGCGGTCGCTGCCTCAGCACCACTTCCTCTGTGCCACGCAGCATCACATAATCTGTGCTAATACTTCTCTCCTTGAACTTTCCCCAAGTTTTGGGGACACAGTGAAATTGCTTTAAATTACTGTTTTCTTGGCATCATAATTGAAAGACATGCTCGGCCCTAATTGTGTGAGCACCACTCCCACGAGGAGCTGTGGAATTTTCACAAGGCCTTTGGGCAGGATGAGTGAGGGATCTTGTGCTTTAGCAATTACTCCCTTGATATCCTCATTGGTTCACGATCTGTTATTTAGTGATGTCCTGATATTCTTGCTTATCACAATGGTGACACTCGGGACATTTTGAGGAAAATTCTTGGAGTGGGAGCTTGAGGACTAGGGTGGGAACAGGTAGAAGGAATGCCGGAGCCTGCAGCTGGCACTGCTTCAGCAAAGTACTCGACACCTCTATGGTGTCTTTCATTCCAGGATCTGATTAAATCTTACCGCTCCAGTGAGGCATACAAACATTTGAAACCATTTCATAGTTGAGTAATTTGCAGAGAATGAATAGTCTGTTGTCACGCAGGCAGTCAGCGGGAGTTCTAGAAGTTGAACCCAGCCAGCATAAAGCCCTGTCCCTCTGCTTTAGCGGGGAAAATGTGCATACTACCTTTCACTGTGACTGAAAACACTTGCTATCATAGGCAAACTTGTCTTCTGAAAATCTGAAATCACGTTTTACCTTGCTTGTTTCTCAGTGTCAAAGATGATGGAATTTTTGTCATCTAGAATTTTAGAAGAAATTCCTTCAATGTTGAGAGTCACATGTTTTTGACACAGTCTTCTAGCAGTGAGGGTACAGCTACAGTTGCCGGGTTTTCTCCCAGTTTGTTGCTGATGCAGTTGTCTTTGGTGCCTTGATTCTACTCTTCCAGGCTACCAGTAACCTCAGGCTGTGATCTCACATGTGTTTTTCCAGTGTCAGTGCCAGTTAAGCTGTTCCTGTGCCTGGTTACTCATTCCTGCTCCTAAGCTGAGCCATTCTTGTGTAAGCTCAGCTGTTTATTTGGCCATATCATGAGCCAGGTCTGGAACAGAATGAACTGTAGGTAGCTTTTTGTTTTAACTCTTAGGTTGATGGGTTCACTTAATGGTGTGGCCTGGCCACCTGAGTGGGGTGGGTGGTGGTGTGGCAGTGACAAGCAGCTGGGAATGTGGGGATGGAGGGCTCTGCAGAAGCTGGTGTAAGCAGAGTTGCTGCCTTCTATGAAACAAAATACTTAGTACACCTTTGAGAGGTGTTTTTACAGGTGTTATTATAATGCCAGAGCTCTTGCTGAGTAAGATACGGATTATCCTTTAAATAACTTTTTTTTCTTCATTTGTAGGATCATTTCATCACTCCCTCTGTCTTTGGAGAAATTATTTACAATAACTTCCTGTTCGACATCCCTAAGATTCTGGATCTATGTGTGCTTTTTGGGAAAGGAAATGGTCTCCTGCTCCAGAAGATGATTGGTTAGTCAAAGCCATGGAATAACTTGTTGCATTTAGGCTTTTGCTTACTCATAGAGTGCCAAATGACAAGTGGGGTTTTATACCATTGTTACTGCTCTGAAAATGACTTGTTCAGTAGCAACTAGAACCCCTAATTTCTAGATCGGCTTCTAGATCAGATTACTTTTTTTCTTGTGAACTTTCTCCTTTGTCAAGGAAATTGTGGCCTGCCGCTTAGCTGTCCTGAGCTGGGCTCGTGGCATTAGGCATGAACCAAGGCTCAGTTATGCCGCAGCAGTTGTTTCCCATGCCAATTAAATGTGCCTTCAGCTACTGTAAGAGGACTGTGAGGGCTCTGTAAAATCCTGGTAGAGATGGGAAGGGGCAAATAACTCGGTTCCTGGGCAGGGAGGGAAGAGGGTTGGAAGATGGGGCACAGTCCAACTGCTCCTATGAGTGCTTTTGTTCCCAGCATTGGGAGCCGAGTGAAACCTGTGACATGAGGTAATTACTGGTCTATGAAGTGGGAGAACTTGACATTTCAGTGCAGACATTGATTTATGTAGTGCCTTCAAATCACAAAGCACTTCAGAGCAGTGCTCAAGCTGTGCTTATCCCTAGATTTCTCTGTGACTATACAGATGGTCTTAGTGGCAAGTGCATATTAAGTAACATCTCAGCCTTGGACACTAGAACCTGCATAATGAAGACAGGGCATATTGGTTTAGCTTCTGATTTATCCTGTGCTCGTTTCACAAGGGAACCACTTGTGATCTTCAATGCTACGGTGTGTTGACCCTGGCTGGATGCCAGGTGCCTGCCAAAGCTGCTCTTATCGCTCCCCTCAGCTGGACAGGGGAGAGAAAAAAATAACAAAAGGCTCATGGGTTGAGATAAGGACAGGGAGAGATCACTCACCAATTACTGTCACAGGCAAAACAGACCTGACTTAGGGAAATTAGCTTAATTTATTATTAATCAAATCAGGGTAGGGTCATGAGAAATAAAACAGAATCTTAAAAACACCTTCCCCCTGCCCTTCACTTTTTCCCAGGCTTAACTTCACTCCTGATTTCTCTACCTCCTCCCCCCGAGCAGCTCAGGGAGACAGGGAATGGGGGTTGTGGGACAGCCTGCCTCACCATGGTCTTCACTACAGGCTGCAGGGGAATCTCTGCTCTGGCGCCTGGAGCACCTCCTCCCCCTCCCTCTCCACTGACCTTGGTGTCTGCAGGATTCTTCCTTTCACATATTCTCACTCGTCTCTCCAGCTGCAGTTGTATAGGGTTTTCCCCCCGCCCCCTCCCTAAATACGTTATCCCAGAGGCGCTACCACCATCACTGAGAGGAGGCTCAGCCTTGGCCAGCGGTGGGGCTGTCTTGGAGCTGGCTGGCATGGGCTTTGTCAGACTAGTGAAGCTGCTAGAAGCTTTCCCACAAAAGCCACCCCTGTAGCCCCCCTGCTGCCAAAACCTTGCCATGCAAATCCAATACAAACATCCACCTGAGCACAGATGGAATAGTACCTAACCTTGGATTAAGTGAGCTCTTCTTCCTAAATTCTCACCCATTTTGTCTGCAGTTCATGTAATAAAACTTTTTCCTCTCTTTGGTAGTTATTTTTGTCTCATTTCCGAGTTGACTAACATGGAAGCATTAGAGATCATGTGATGCAACCAGATTTCCAGACCAGAAAAGCTTAGATA
Source organism: Phalacrocorax carbo (assembly GCF_963921805.1). Classification (NCBI taxonomy): domain Eukaryota; kingdom Metazoa; phylum Chordata; class Aves; order Suliformes; family Phalacrocoracidae; genus Phalacrocorax; species Phalacrocorax carbo. Next base: position 4,401,941 of record NC_087527.1, on the reverse strand, counting down.
AACCTTTGCATTTTTTAATCCATTTATCCTTTTTCAGTAACTTCCACTCTAAATTCATCTGTCAAGCCTCAGAGGTGGGAGGAAGGCATGACAAGATAGTTCTTTTTCAGATGTGAAGCTTAAATTATCTGGGTCTTAAATATTCCAGAGAAGACCTAAGTGTATGGAACCTCATTTGAATTATACATATGCTCTGGAGTGCAACACAGTAATGCTGCACACGAGTCACCAATGATTTGCTCACCTGTCTGCATTGCGTTGTGACAGTAATGGCATGAGCAGTTCTGGTGTGTAATTCATAACTTGATAAACTTTAGGTTCTTCTCAGGGTATAAATTTTTCTGAAACCTGTCTCGTAATTCTTACTTAAGCTCTGTCCTTGCTGGAGAACTCTGTTAGTTTTCATCGTCTGAACAGTAATTCACAGGAAAATAGGCAGCCCCTGTGCTTATTTGGTGAGAATTTATGCTACGCCATTACTCAGCAGTGTATTTTGTAAAGATAATGAAGTCCTAGTAATATAATAGCAGGTATTACTACAGCCTCATTACCTTTAAGAAAAATTCTGCAGAACACTTTCCAGTATGTGCTGAACTGTTGTCAGTAATTAAAAGTCAACTCCAGTTGTCAAATAAAAGAACTAGGAATGTTTAGCGATAGCATTTGCATTATTCATTGATCCAGTCTCTAGGGTGTGAATCATCTAACATCTCATTTGCTCTGCTCTGATGAGCATATTCTCATTACCAGTTCTCTACTTGCACTGAAGAGTTGATGGGCCAGCTTTACAGGAGTAGGCCCTGTGCACGGGTTGAGAAGTGAGCCTCTGCCCATGTCCTAAATGATTATTAGCTGTGTCTGGAGGCGGGGTGTGTGTCAGTAATAATACAAGTACGTCTTCTGGTGCAAACTTGCTTGTTGGCATGAATGTCTGAACTAATGGGAAATGGTCTCCTTCCCCCTCTCTTCTCAGAAAATATCTTCACTCAGCAACCGAGTTACTTCAGTGACTTAGACGAAACTCTGCCCACTGTCCTCCAGGTACTGCTTTCCTGCTTGGGCCAGGGCTCTGATTTAATCTGGAGATGTGGCATAGCTTAGAGGGTGGAAGGGAGCAGATGTGGTCATAGGCAGGCAGAATGTATTTACTATTGCTTACTTCTAGTTTATGCTAGTGTGTCAGGTTTTGAACCTTTATCTAAAACTATTACGTGATGACTATTTCCTGTTACCTTCCTGCAGCTTCTGGCCTTCTCTGTGGAAAATTCTCAACGAATTTTCATTAGGCAGATCAAAAAGTGTTCTTTGTATCCTTCCCCCCACCAAGTGGAGGAATCATTGAAACTTAAAATGACAAAATACAGACCGTGAGAGGTAGCTAAGACTTGACATAGATTGGTTTAGTATTAACACTGCAGGTTCTCAGGAGTAAATGAAAATCTGTCGGAAGGGGTTTGCCGTACAAAAGGTATTTAGCACCTCTTCATGTCTAAGCTTTCATTTTTATAACCAGCTTTTATATTCCCCAGACTCAGTAAGCAGGATTCACATTTAACCTGAGAGGGGAAATCAAGGTGCCTTGGTATCTTTGGGCCCTGAAAGCGTCATGTTTATGTCCTCAAAAAGCTCACCTGTGCAGAAAAATAAACAAATCCAAGATACCGTTTACCCCAAGACATCTATAATGTCACTTCACTTTCTGAAAGCCCACATTCTTTTTTCTTCTGTGTGTGAAGAAACTGTCAGAGGTAAATCTCGGAGGTAATACCAAGTTAAAAAAAATATTCTAGTATGTAAGGCCAAACCTTCAAATGAATTACTGGGGAGGACAGCAGAGATTCCATTTGCTTTTCATGCTGAACCGTGTCAGAGCAGTTTCTCTGCAGAACACTGGTTTGTTTACTGTGTGTTTTGGTAACCGTTGCAGGGTGAAACCAGTGTCTCCCAAATGAATGGATGTAGTGGCTCAAACAAAGATGTGTCATTACTGATCCATAAAGCTACTTATGTGCTTACGCTGTCACTGAAAGGAGTTGATACCTGTGCAGGGTTAGGAGCTTACAGGCCCTGTAGAATAGTGATATTAACCCCAAGTATACGACTTTTTGCCACCCATTCGCATGTCTCTTGGAGGAGGGTTTGACTCAAGGTGCAAATGTAGAGGAGTTGCTTTTAAGTTAGTCCTCCACTGAAGGTTGTTAGCAATCTGGAACCTAATTATGTCAGCTTCTCCCCAGGTTCTTTGTTTATAAACAAGCTACAGAATCTGCCGTGCTAACCTCAGGGGAAAGGGCAAGAAGGGTTTGGGACTAGCTTGTAAGGAGGAGGTGGTGTTAACTTCCCTGTTGTTCCACTGCTCCCTTGTAAACAGGGATCCCGGGTGGCCTCCCAGCATTGGCCTTGCTGGCTGATTTTTCTCACATAGCTAAGGGTTTGGATTAGCTGCAATCCCTGTCTCAGCGCCACAGCCACATGCAGCTGCACTTAAATTACTTGCAAGTTGCATGGAGCTTCAGAAGTGCAGTGTGGCCCTTCCCGCTGTAGCCCGCAAGAGTCTGTTGTGGCTTTCATCTTACGCAGCTCCATGCTGTATGGAAATGGTCCCATATTGCATATGTGATCATAGCAGTGATTGTTAACAAGATAAAGCATGTCCTGCTGCTTTCTCCTGTCTGTTTTAACACTGTTCTGACCTCTTGATTTAGGTGTTCAACAATATTTTGCATAAGTGTGGTTTGCGGTGTGGGGGAGCCTCTGCTGAGCCCCAGAAATTGGAAGAAAAAGTAAATGTGACTCCGGGGAACATGCCTCTCCAGGTAGGACTGTTGCTTCTTGCACTTTACGGTTTGTAGTCCTGCAGACTGAACAGTCGTGGAGCAGTAAGACCACAGAGGGACATTCTGTTCCCAAATACTGGTGGCTCATACAGCACGTGGTTCCATGTCATTGTTTCACTGTTTATCATATGACTTGATGATAAAGCCTTTCCACCATGAGTTGGTTGCTTTGCTCATGTGCATTTCAACGATATCCATTGTATCGTAGGTTCATTTTAAACCTGCTGTCTTTTTCACTTACTCTGGCTTATAGGTAACGTAACAGAGTATCTGACAGAAGTCTCCATGTAAGCCTGACAGTGATCAGGGTTGGATTTCTTTTTCTTCAGAAATGTTTGCTTAACAGTATACTTTAATTAATTAAGAGGGGGTTTTTTTGTGCTAGGTGCTGTATGGGCAGGCCCCATGACAGTGACCACGGTCTACAAAACCTTAGCCATATAGTTTGTGTGGGGGAGTTGTTACAGCTACACTGAAAATCCATCTTGCGCTGGAACGAACCACTGAAATCATCCCTTTAATTCCTGTATTGCTGCTAAGCAGTGCTTCCAGCGAGATGGGGAAGAATACTACATGTGGAGGATATATTGAGGACAAAGCCACTGCCCAAAACAGGATACGATGAGGATTCTCCTAATTTCACAGGACCTTTACCGAGAGTGAGCGGTTGGGATTGCATTATAGATCTTTAAAGGACAGAAGTTTTAGTAGAGATGTTGTGTCTGCTTCTAGACCCAGTAACATGTAATGTGTTTATGATCGATAGCAGACTCTCTTTGTACAGTCAGGAAAAAGGCTTGGTCTGAACGTGATGTGTCCCTGTTAGTGAGTTATACTATGTTCCTAGGAAAACTTGCCTGGCTTTTTTCTCAGTAATTGCTTTTTCTCGCTTTTTCTCTTTCAGGAGCTGAAGGATATTGTGCTGTACTTATGTGACACTTGCACGACACTCTGGGCATTTCTTGATGTCTTCCCAATGGCTTGCCAGACCTTCCAAAAACATGAGTTTTGTTACAGGTACATCTTGGACTGCAGACAGAGCTTGTCTTGGTGAAGTAAAAATACTGACCGTGCTGCTGTGTCCTGTCCCAGTCCTTTCATCATTAAGATTAGACAGATTTAATGCAACTAGAGACTGCTAGGTTCAAACTGACAGGAATACAGAATAATAAATGAATTAATATAGGGGCATCGAGAGTTTCTGTTACGTATTCACCCTTGTCATTATCTATGAGTGATCCTAGAGCCAGGCGACCATGACCACTTCAAAACCCAGCTAAACAGTACTTTGTGTGCTTTGGAAAGGGTGAGGAGGGACAAGCAGAAAAGAATTGTGGACAAAAAGAGCTTCCTGCTGTAGGACCCAAAGCAAGGGAAGTAGATAGTATTTCGGAGTGACAGGCCATCAGGGTCTGAAAATAAATGTTTTAGTTTGATGTTCTGACTAAGTTTTATGTTAGAGAATATTATTGAGGTTTGGCAAAAGCTGAGTGCATGGGAGAGGACGACAAGCCAGCACTATCACAGCTGGGCTGACAGCTAATTCCCTGTCTGACTCGGGATCACAGTGTCAATGAGTCAGGACAGTCTCAAGGACCAGACAGCAGAGTATGTTCCCAGAGAGGCTGCAAGTCCTTGAGTGGCACTTACCCAGCTTGCTCTGTGTGTTTTAAGCTCCCAGATCATCTTGTAGTGTCTTGCCGCAACAGCCTTTGCTAGGATGAAGTCAAGTGTTAATTTATTGTCCTTATGTCCCATTTTGTTTGCTCGTTAGTGTGAATGAACACACATTTGTGTTTTGCTTTTGTTTCCAATCATGTTGCAGGCCTCTGAAGTCTTAAAGCTGCCAGTGGTTTATGGACCACAGGTTGAGTAATGCTGCTCTAGGGTGTGTAGGTTTCTGTCCTCTTTGGATGTTGTTGTCAAGTTGGTTATTGAGAGAAGAGCAGAGTGGAGGACTGCTGGTGGCTGTTTGGACTGGCAAGCAGCACTGCTTACATGCTTGGTTACACGGAGGAGGAAAGCCTTTTGCTCTTAATGGTACCGTTGATGTCAGAGATGTGCTGAAGTAGCCTTGTTGCTGCTGTCCCACCGCACAGAGATCATTTTCATTACTTCTCAATACAGACTAATGACTGGGTCTTTGGAGTGTGGGGAGGGAAAACTGATTTACGTGTAATCTTTTTGGAACCTCTGCGAGTCTGAATCCATCTGCTGGCACTTGCTAATTTCTCTCACTGAGTAAAAGCATCAACCAGCTTTTGCTACATTTGCCTCAAGGATACTCATTTAACATGTTCAGCTCTTAATATGAGACACGGACATAATGTTCCTAATGGGGCCTCTGCTCATCAGTTCGGCAGGCTTGGCTTTTGTGCAAAGTGCTGTAAACTGTTATTTGTAACATCTAGCTACTGATGAAGTGGTATTGGCTGTTATTCTGTGAGAGTGTTTCTTTGCATCTCTGGTGCTCTGTCCCTGAAGGAAAGGGCCTGTGTGGGCTGCCTGGACCAAACGTGCAACTGGACCAAACTCACCTTCTTCGCTTCTTCCCTGCCCCATCTTATTGACGCATCCTCTTAGGTTTTCTGTATATTGGATACTTTCATCTAAATGCCCACCTAGAGCAGAGCTGAATAGCAAGACTAGTAAGACTTTACTGGAAATCACGTCCTGTTTCATATCCAGTTTTCAGCATACAGTAAGATAGGGCCATAAGGATATTGGGGTGGGAGGTGATGTTTCAGAATGGACTCAAGCATATCAGCTCTTGCAGACTGCAAATTGTTTGGGGTGTTTCTCGGTTGGGCAGATCGTTCTTCTGTTCAGTAGCATGATGCTTGTCAAATGCATTTCTTTGCCTACGTCTTCAAAGACACCTCGATTATGTCTTTGATTCCTTAGAGTGCTACCCTTTGTCTAGTGCATATTTGCTCATGTTTCAGGGAAGAAATAATAAAATGGGATAATGCTAATGAGGTGCTGCTTGTGAGGAGAATTTAATGAAATTAACCATTTGATTTGTCTTTTAGCAAATGATTTTTGAAACCTCAGTTGAAGTTATTGTTTTGTTGTCCCTTCGTACAGATTAGCTTCGTTTTATGAATTGGCAATTCCTGAGCTGGAATCTGCAATTAAGAAGAGGCATTATGAGGATAACAGGTGAAAATGGCTGCAAAGGCTTGCTTTTTCTTTTCAATAAAAAACTCCCAGGGCTTAGTTAAAAATTCACTTTGGGTTGCTTTACCCACCTCTGTGGAGTCTTTCTGTCTTTTTTTTTCATGCTGCTTCAAAGAACTCTGAAGAGGTGTCTTTTCTAATTCCACATTTTCCTGGGCAGTGGGGTGACTAATGATTTCTTTCACTGCTGTCTAAGAACAACTTGATGGGAGATGCATTCAAATCGTAACAAAGTGTGAAAATATGAATTATATCTCTTTGTACAGATTGGTCTCATTTTAAGGAGCATACTGTGCTGGTACAGTTGAGATATCCTGTGTCTAGCTGGTGGGACAATTGGTGATTGAGACCAACTTTGTCTAGAGCATGCATTTTTCCTTAATGAGTATGAAATGGCTGTAATCTCTGGTTCGTAGTGCAAATAAATGATTCTACTAATGAAATTCCTCCTCTGGAGGGATAACTCTGGAGTAAAGGTGTGTTAAAGATTCTAATTTCTTGTGCTGATGCCAACAGTGTGTTCTTTTACTCTCTCTGAAGTGTTTTTGCTGATTTGTGGAGAAGAATTTCACATTCCAGGAAGAAGATGATAGAAGCTTTCCACATCCTCATAAACCAAGTCTGTCTGCAGCCCATCTTAGAAAGCAGGTATTGGCACTTGGACTCCATGGTGCTAGCCAGTTATTTTATTGCCATTGTGGGGGAGATTGTTTCCTCGTTTTCAGATTTACTGGAGATACTGCTATTTGTGTTGGGGTTATAGCCAAAGACTTTGGCTAAGATCAGAATTCTGTTGTCCTGCATAGCAGGAATATCCCAGATGAAGCTATATGATCCAGAATTGGTGTGGTGAGCTGTGTGTTGACTCCACTGAAGTGGGACAAGGCTGGGGTCCAACAAGCTTTCTAACCTCAGTTATGGCTAAGCTGCAGACTAATGCAGTGTGTAGACACCTTGACTGAGACACCACTGTAAAAGCAATGCAGTGTTACAGAACACTGAAAACAGTAATTTTAAATCTAGATACCGGTGCCTTACCTAATTCTACCCCTGCTCCTGTTGTGAACATTATTAACAGGTAGCTCTGTGAGTAATCTGAAAATGAAGGCAAGTATAACTGTCCTTACTTTAAAATAGAGAAATAAAGAGAAGTTAAATGACCCAAAATCACGCTGTACATTGGGGACAGAGACAAGAACCTGGATCTTGTGCTTAGAACCGTAGACCAGTGCTGTCTTGGGCTGGTCTGTCTTTGCCTGTACTTGTTACAGGTTTCGTAGATTACTGGTCTCTGGCTCCTGTTCTGCTTGAATATTTTCCCTGGTTTGATATCAGGAGAGTTGTCCAAGAAGATGAGGGTCTGTTGGTGGAATTCCTTATTGAGAGACCTGGAGTTGCTTCCTTGACTTCCTCTGTGACATGGACTGAATCTCCCAATCCGTCTGTGCTAGAAGTCCAAGCCTTAAAGGAGCCATAGTAGCCTTGCCTTACCCTCTCTTACCTGAGTATTGCCTTTCAGTACCCACCAGAATATTGGAAGTATAAAGGAACCAGAGTGTAATGCATTCCAATTCCACAGTATTAAGGACTGTATAAACTTCAGAGCTAGTAAAGGACAGCTCCACACACTCATTGCCAGTTTGACAAGAGCTAAAGCTACTGTGGAAACGATATGTCTGGCTTCTAGGGAAATATCTTTTTCTTAACACTGATCTACTGTTTGCTGAAGCCATAAAAGAAACTTGTTTCCATTTGACCAGTTGCTCCTGTGAAAGCCAAGAGTGGACTGAAATCTATTTTCAAATGGGATTTTCCCTTGATATGTGAACGTGACTAGTTTGGCTAGTGAGGCAGAATGTGGAGATTGTGCAATGCAGTAGGCTTACCGCTGAGTTTTTTACTCTGTTGTGCCATTGTTTTCTGCAGCTGTGAGAACATTCAGCCTTTTATTGAGGAATTTCTACAGATCTTCACTTCGGTGCTTCAGGAAAGGAGGTGAGTCTGGCTGAAAGAGGCCCAAGGGGGAGGGTCAGCTTGCCTTCCTCTTCCATTCTTTACAACAGAATTGCCCGAGACATTATTATGAGGCATTATGATGCATTTGGGAGTTAGAAATCACTCTAACTAGTTCGGAGAACTGCTGTGAGAGAATTTCAGACCACAGTACAGACTTTATTGCGAAGGTGAGAAGGATGTTGCATGACGCTGGAGAATGTTAGCCTTCACTCTCTTTAATCCAGGCTTGCAAAGTGGAGGATAGCAATTTAGCCATCCTTGACAAGTTAGGCTATTATTACTAAACTGTGCTTTTCAACTGGGGTGACCAGAGCAGAAAGATGTTAAGTGCTAATACTGAAGACCTGAAGCAAATAAGTGGCAAAACTGGGAATTTGATCTTGTCCTCCTGACGATGCTGTCATTCTGATCATGTTCAAGTCATAAACCGCATTCGCTCTGTAATGCGGCACTGGGTTACAGGTCGCAGCATCATGAGTGTTGCAGCTGGCTCTGATGGCTTGGGGGAAGTGTTGCTGCAGTATAATGGGGGCAAAATCAGACGTGGCAACCCGTGCTGGAATTCAGTATTGGGTGATAGGTTGTACATGTTCCTGCCTGAGCAGTGAGGAAGTCAAAAGTGGTGTAGCAGGGATGGTAGTGTGACAGGTCTGCTTGTAATTTATTCTTGAGTTTGACTGATTAAACTTGCTTCTGCAACTCCAGATTTCTCCGTGACTATGATGAGCTGTTTCCTGTGGAGGATGATGTCAGTCTGCTTCAGCAAGCATCTTCCACACTGTATCCTTTGCTGTCACCTTGGGGTTTTGCAGAGCTGGGTGCTCTTAGATACCTTCACGCCAGTGGCATTTCCAGTGTTGCTGCTTCTGGTTAAGCTGCATGACTGGCAGTGAGTGACGGAAAGTTTTTCCTTAAAAAAAGAAAGGGGGGAATGTTAATGTAGGCACAGGCTTGTAAGTCACTGAAAATGGCATAGTTGCTTCAAGGTGAGGTGTGAATATGTGCATCTAGAAACATCCTTAATGCTGTTCTCGTAGAGATGAGACCAGGACAGCCTATATCCTGAAAGCAGTGGAAGGTGCGTGGGAAGGGGTTGACAGGAAAAAAGCACAAGTCGTTAAAGACCCAACACCACCAGCAGCATCTAATGGAGCATCAGCAATAGTGGAGAGCACCACTGAGGACATGGAAGAGCTCGGGGCTGCATATGCATCAGGGGATGAGGTGAGGAGAGGTGTATGGATAGGGCTGGGTTCTGCCCTTTCTGCCCTTACTTCATTTGTCCGTGAAGAGAGGATTGGTTTGCACAGTTTGGGAGATTACATGAGATTTTGTCTCATTTCTTACTTTTGCTAGATTTCAGTGCACCCCCGCGTGCCTGGTGAAATGAGAAGCAAAGCTACACCTGAATCCCAGCTTTATCTTTTGAGCAAATTGCTTCTAACTCCTGTTGGCTTGGGTTTCCTGTTGCTGAGGTTTATTTAAATACTGTGCTTCAGTGGTGTAGTTCATGTGCATATTTTTTTAAATACACAGTTCCTATGTTACTTGAAGAAGAGCTTATCTGGAGTATCCTTGCTGACTCAGGGACAGACAAAAGTAGTTGTGTGCCCAAGTCTGTGTCAGAGACCTTGTGTAATAGAAACAACCTAGCTGATTTCTCTTCTTTTGACTTCAGTCTTCGACGACTTTGTGTTTAAATTCTGATAACCCAGACTGCTCCCTTCCCTTTCTTAACGTGCATACCTGCCATCCCTCAGCTGCTGTCTCTTCCCTGTAATGCCACCGTTTCTGTTTCTGTTTGGTATGTAGTGTGCCGGCGCAGCTGCTGCGCCTGTTGTCAAGGTGTCAGGGGTGGAGCTGGACTCTCTCATCTCCCAAGTGAAAGACCTGCTGCCAGACCTTGGTGAGGGCTTCATCCTGGCCTGCCTGGAAGAGTACAGTTACAACGCAGAGCAAGTGATCAACAACATTCTAGAAGATAAACTGGTGCCATACTTGGATAAGCTGGACCGAACAATGCAAAGGTGTGGGGCAACTTCTGGCACAGCTTTGCCTTTTAGGTTTTTGTTTGTGGGTTATCATTTCCCATCATTCTTACTGAAGTTCAGACACTTGTAGAGCTCTAAGTAGTTGCATGTGCATTTTCTTGGGGTAGACAGCTGCAGGGAGAGCTTCTCATTGCCATCTGCCACTAGCTTTCTGCCCTCGTTGTGTCCCTGCAGAGGACTAGAACATTCACTGTTCAGCATTTCAGTAGAGCGGTTGATGGGTTGTGTTTTGTGATGGGGGACAAAAAAAATACTTGTACATTAAACACTCAAATAAGAACCATTAAAATTCCATCATGGGGACATGGGCTTAGCCTGGACTGGGCAGCAGAACATGTTGCCTTCAAAAGTTATTTTGCTGCAGAAGACAGGGTCATAGGTGTCAAAATCCCAGCTGTCCTGTGGGAAGAGGCATTTTCAAAGGAACTAATTCAGCTGAAAATCAACCTGCAGTGTCAAATACAGTATTTGAAAGGCTGCTGTTTTGTCACTGAAGATAAACCAGAGAGAGATTGTAAACGGCAATTTAGATCCCTTTTTATCTACCCTTTGACAAACTTGCCAGGCTTTTGCTTGCTTCTCTGGGATGTAGGGTTTATAGCTGGCAGTGGAATGAGTTGTTTTAGTCTGTCTGCAGCTGCTTGCATGTGTTTGTGCTGCAACAGCAGTTTCTGACTGAGTGTCAGGATGCGAATGTGCTTTTCGTTCACATTTCATGGAGGAACGGGCAGACTGTCCCATTGTTGCATTAAAAAAGGAAAGGATCTTTATCAGAAAAATGATGTAAAAAAAATCTTGGTTTTGCAACAATCTTCATGCTCCCACAGTCAGATCTGCTGTCTTTGGCACGAATTATATGGCTTTGGAAGGGTTGTTTTTTTCTGCAAAGCCAGCAGTACCAGAAGATAGGGCTGGATTTTCTTTTTCCTGCCTTTTGCATCTTGAAGCAAAACTGCCAGTTCAATAGCAAATGTAGAATTTTGATCACTGCTGATTTTAGAATTGAGCACAGCAGTGTCTTCAGATGCCCAGCTGAGTTAACAGCACCAACAAAATGAATGTAAAAATAATGGTCTTTTGACTTTTAAGTTGAACAAATGTAAACCTGGAACCCTGAGAAAGAATTAAGAAGGAACCATAGGGAGATAAATATCCTGAAATCAACAGTGGCAAATTATTGGAATTTTTTCCAGCATGTAATTCATCATACTTAGTGTTTGGTTTTACTGAGTCACTGTTTTGAGACCAGGCAGTCTGTTGAATATTCCTTGTACCTGTACAGTTTTACTTATTCTTAAATGAACAGAAAATTTTCTTTTTGTATTTCTGTAAGTTGCTTTAGTTTCCCAACAAAGATAAGCTTTTGAAAACTGTGCCTTTTATCTTAGACCAATGCTGTGTAGTGGTCGTGCACATACTATGGTGCAGCTGTGAAATGAAGGAGTAGCAACCTGTGACACAGTCAGCCCACACCACAGAGAGGATCTTGGCATGCTGTGGACGACCTTGAGACTGACAAATAACAAACCAAGGTCTTAGGAAGGAGAGGACTTGGTCTTCCTCAGTTCACCTTTGGTTTTATACTCTTTTTTTTTTTTAATTTTTCTTTTAACAGACAGCTGAAGCCAGACCCTACTCCTCTAGTCACTTCTCGCTATAATGTTTTCCAGAATGATGAGTTTGATGTTTTCAGTAGGGATTCAGTGGACCTTTCTCGGATACAAAAAGGCAAGCGGTGAGTATCATGCACCCTTAACTAACCCTGTCTGTCAAGAGGAATAAACATCTGTGAACCTGCGAATTTACTTCCCGAACAAACCTCCTGCAAGAATTTGTTGGCAGGGGGTAAGGCTTATCAAAAATCTTCCCCACCTGTTTCTTTTGTTTCTCTGGGAAGGTAAAATGAAATATTATTAGGGGGTTGGTGTCAGTGTTTTTCCTAATTGGCTTTTCTCTGTATGCTGCTAGAGATTGCTCTGCCAAGCTCATTTGTAATGTTGGGCTCTTGCTTCTTGGTCTTGTTAAAGTTGTACTGAACAACAAACCTTGAAAAGCAACCATCTCTACGAGCTTGGGATTGTGACTCAGAACTGAGAATAATGGTTTGGTGTAGATCCAAGTGAAGCTTCAATATCCATCTACTTCAAAAATCTGATAACCCTTAGTGACCTAGACTACTTTTGTTGTTCCTGCTGCTGTAAGCTTCCTGCAGAAGGGCAGTTCCTTTCCTTTCTGCCTAGTTTGGTGTGTTGTGCACGGCCATGCTCCCTGCAAATTTACATTAGGGCATTATCCTGGTGGCTCTCGTGGATGTCAACTGTATCTCTACAATAGGGATGACTTGTTTTAGTTTCTTTTAATACACTTTCTCTAACCAGCTAAGTCTGATCTTTATGTTGGTATGTATTTATGTGGAGCATAAATAGAAGTCTGGGTGGAGATTGAGCTGCATGACCCTGGGAGCTCCTGGTTCGGGTTTGGTTGCAAAGCTGCATGAAACTCTTGGGAGAAAACCACTTTTGTCCTAAAGTCCAGTCAAACAGTTCAGCAGCAGTGCTATAATGCTTGTATTGGCTCAGCTATGCAAGAAAGTAAATTTTTTTCCCTCTCGGCAAGACAGTGACTTTTGAAGGGTCCATAGCTAGGAATTCACAGGCACCACCTCTCTCCTTTCTCCTCATCATGTTGCCTTGCTCAGAGAGCAGGCAGGCACCTTCTCAGCAGCAGCCTTGTGTGCAGGCACGCTCAGTTATCTCCCACCTCCCGAATGTTTTGCATGTATGGGTGGCTGCTGCAGTGGCTGGACAGGGCCAGAGAGCACTGTCTGAGGTCAGCACAGCACACCCAGTCTGTGGAATAACCCTGCTGGGAGCTCCCTCTGCAGATCACTTACAGAGCTTTGAAAGTTTGAAGTCATCCCTGAGCTGGGTTGTGCGACCCTGCTCCCAAGGCGTTGCTCTCCGGCTGCTCCCAGGGAGGCTGTGCCTTCTCTCAAACAGTAACAACATTCCTTGAGAAAGCTGTCATCTCTTCTGCTGTACTGTTACGTGACCTCTTGGGATTATCCTCTTACTGCTGCTGTTCCTGGTGTCTCTTGGCCTCCCTCAGGCAATGTCTTCATTTCGAAACAGTTCTTACACTGAGAACATTCTCTCTGCAGGACTCCAGACATGTTAGTGATGTTTTCAGTGGTTTTTGAAACCTGGATGTAACTATCTGGGATCAGCAATGTACACCCTATGCCCAAAGTTGATCACATCTAACTAAATCAAAGGATAAGCTAAGGTACCTTGCTCTCTAGGATTTAACGTTCAGAACTCCATATGTATGAAGAGTGTGTCCTTTCAGCACTGGAAGTGCAACTTCCTCAGTAGTTCTTGATCTACAAGCAAGAAATCTTATGCTTCACCCAGGGATCTGGGTAACAGAGTTCTCATAGCCTAGTTTGAGATCTGCTTTGAATTCAAATTGTATCACCATATATTTTTTATTTTTTCTGTTGGTTTTTTTTTTGTCTCCTTAAAATCTTTTGCTCACCAAATTCTGCTGGTGTTTAGAGTGGTGTTGCTGGCTAAGCATGATGTTGCAGTAGTGCTTCAGGAGCCAGGTCAGGTTGGGTCCCACTGCACTAGCTGCTGTGTGGGTAAGGGTAAGCAGTTTGGGGCAGGGCCTGGTAAGCTGAAGGAGAAAGACACTCCAGGATGAGGAGAGAGACAAGCATGAGGAGATGAACATACTAGCACGATTCTTTGCTGATCCTGAAAAGTCATGTAACCTGTCTTTGCCTGTCCAGCCATAATTGCTAGCTGAATCTATCTCTTGAAGTCAGAACACGTCCTGAACACTGTGGGACTGGAGGAGTTATCCCACTGTTTTTCCTGGAATTGGTGTCTGAAACATTTCATTGCAGCTCTTCTGTAGTCATCAGACCAGCTCAACAGGAAACAATTATCAAATACTTAGTTCAGCCTCATGCTGAACACCAGCAGAAGATGCTATCCCAGCCTGGGTATGTGTGAACTAACCACAAGCTTCGTAGGGCATTTTGCAGCTGAATGCAGGCATGTAACTGAGTGAGTCATGGAAGAGAGGGGAACCACATCTATCTGTCACGTTACTTTGTTTTGAGATCCTTAATGAAAATCAGGCTGCTTAGATCACTTCCCCACTGCTTGCTAGTGTGTCACATAAGCCTATCCATTCTTGGGTCACCGACAGCCTGCCTTGGATGGGTTCTTTCTCTGATAATATCCAGATGCCAAATAGACCACTGATGCATGTTCCTCCTAGACTTTGAGGGCTGCAGATTGTCCCGTGAATACTTGTCAGTGGAATCCCTTACTGCTTTGCTGTAAGCATATACTTGGCTAGTCTGAAAAATCGGGCTTCAAAGAGTTTATGCTTGTGCAGCTTGAGACGCAGCATCTCAGTAGCTGCTTTTTAATACCTCTGTCAAAATTCTGTTTCTTGGTCTTTCATTCTTTAAAATTACTATAGTTTACTTGCCTCCTAAGTTTTTAAAAAAATTGTACATGCAGTGCTTTGAGATAGACTAGTGATTCTGATTCAACCTAGTTTGTTCTTTTCATTGTTAGTTGTGCTTATTCTAATCCTTACTTGCTGCATTGGTAATTTTTTGGCTCTCCCCATCCACATTCGTATTTTGCATCTTATATTTGTAAGCTGAGGTTCTTGGCTATAGGAACATACGTGTCTGTGCAGCAGTTACTCCAATGCAGCCCTGGTGGGTGATTTGCAGCTGTGCGTGCTACCGCAGTGAGACGATACTGCAGCATGGTGTTAGAGGGCACTCTGGACCTGGCAGAGCCGTCTTGTAGACTGGAGTCTTAGCCCTAACAGTTTGCCATTCAAGATTCATGGGATTTCTTGTGTTGTTTGGATCTTGGCCAAATTTCAGCTTGAGTATAATTGCATGTGGCCTCCTGTAAAAGCTTCCGTTCTGTCTCAGATGACAGTGGTGGTCTCCAATTCCTGTTCTTATCTGCTGCGTAATCTTGCTGGGCTTCTGTTTAAAAATGACTTTGTTCTAAGCCCGGAGTGGCTGTTTTTAGTAGCCAGACAAACAGCCCTGTTATAAATGAGAGGGGAAATAGGTGGGCTTAAGTAGTGCTTGTGGAGTTTGAGATGAGCCTCTGTTACTTCAGCTCCCACTTACTAACAGGAAAAAAGTCACTTTTAGAGAAGATCTTCACATACTGCCTTTCTGTGTCTGCCTCCCCATTTCCATGCTGTGGAATGCAGGAGGGAGAAGGACACGACCAGGAGTTTGCTGAATGACAAACGCCTGATTGCTGAGCAGAAGGAGCGCTACAGGCAGTACAGCGTGATTGTGGAGGAGATCCCTGTGCCGCAAGGAGAAGCTCAGCTCTACAAGGAGGACTATGAGGATGAATATGATGACACCTACGATGGAAACCAAGTGGGGGCAAATGATGCTGACTCGGATGATGAGCTGATTAGTCGGAGGTAGGTGCTGTGGCTTCAGTGAATGGGAAGTTGATGGGAATCGCCACCTAGAGTTGTCTGGCTCTCACAAATCTGCTCCACACTGGGTTTTGGCTCTGTTTCTCAATAAGAACATGCTTCAAACCACCCCTTTTGAAGGAGGGAGATTTGGCTTCCTCTTCTCCTGTTGGTAGGGAGTGTTGCCATGGCATGCACCCAGGGTGTTCTCAGTCTTCCACTTTCTGTGTCTGCAGGACTCAGCCATCGCCTCAACTAACCAACAAATCCAAGAGGGGAATTTGCCATTGTGTTGAAACTCACACCCAGCGGTGCTTCTGCTTATAGAAAACTGGCCTGCAGCAGGGGAAAATTGGCTATCTTGAATAATCGGGATTGAGTGTAGCTGGGTAATGTAACATGGCTGGTTAGCAAAGGAAAACTTCAAAATTTGGAAAACTGTACAACCGGACTTCTCCTTGCCAATCCCCTCTGACATCTCAGAGTGATGGCCCCTGGAACTCAGTCCTTGATGGACTGCACAGCACTCTCCACAATGACTGACAGCTGGAGACAATTAGCTTATAGGAAGCAAAGGGTTAGTTCGGGATGGGGGCTGTATAACATTTATTTTAGAAATAAGAGCTAGATATAGAAAACACATGTTTTAAGAGCTGGTTTAACATTTCTGAAGGTTGCCTTTTAAATTCTGAAGTATTATGAAGAAGTCGCTATTTCTAACCTCAAACCAAAATGCATCTTTGGGGTTCTTTTGTTCCTTTTGCCTTTTTTTCCCCTCCCCCTCCTTAAGTGTGGTAAGGCTTCAATTTCAATCCTTTTTGTGGTTTGCCTGTTACAGTGTGGCACTCAGGTCTTTTCCCCTACTTCAGGTGCTCAGTGCTCACTGCTCCTAGAGAGGCAGTAGGAATAATTAGTGAATGTTACTGCTGAAAACTAGGTCTCTAGGTTTGAAGTAACAAAGGCTTTTCTGGTTTTACATTTATTGCTTCAACAGTGGAACGATGGATCTGAATTCAAATAGAATTTAAGTGCACACACACACCCACCCCCATATATCAAAGATGAGCTGTTGGCATGTAGTAAATTCTGCCTCCACTCCCCCAGGCGCTTTGCTGCTCTGTGTGTTCAGGGTGATTCATAAAGCTTGATGGATTTTTTCCAAGTATTTCCTCCTGTATGAAAATGGGGCACAGCAATGAAACTGGGGCTCCGTGGATAACCGCTGACTTGTCGTCGAGGTTCTGGACCATAGCATTTTCTGAGTATTAATGTTTCTGTCTTCGTCTGAGCTTGAGGTTTGAGGATTTGTCTTGGTACAGGAGGTGCTCCCTGACTGGCGAGCTAAAGCCTAGCTAGGTATACTCCTTACCAGTACCTTGTGGCTGTGCCTGGATCCCCTCCTCCCAGAGGAAGCAGTTGTTTCCTTGGAGAAATTCCTTGTGAGGTTTCAGGTTTTTCCTGACCTCCTTTTTTCAACTATTATTATTTTCAGTAACAACTTCATAGTGAACATTCCTCACTAAAGAACATGTGTTCGTTAATTGCCCGCAGTAAACGTGTCATTAGCTACTGGGTCTCTTTTTTTTTTTTTTTTTTCCTGAAGAAAAAAAAAGAAAGTCCATGAGATTTGTAGCTTCTCATTTTTGGAAGACATGATGCAAACCAAAAAGGATGTGCTGTTCAGTGAAACATTTGTGGCTGTACTGTCTTCATTGCTGACTGTTTCTGTCTCAATTCTCAGGCCATTCACAATTCCTCAGGTCTTGAGACCTAAAGGACAAGAGGAAGGAGAGGAGGAAGAGGAAGAGGATGGAGAGGAGGAGGAGGAGGAAGCGGCTGAGAAGGAAAGAACAAAGGTGACATTTAGTTTGTTGTTGGATGTGCATTAAGATTTACCATATGTCTTATCTGCTTCACGTGCAGAGTGATGTGGAGCAGATTCCCTCTTTGAGAGTGAGTCTTTTAAGAGTAGCACAGAGACTGAGCTGCTTTTCAGAGTGGCTGCTTCTGCAGTCTGCTTGACTGTGAAACGTCCTGAGTACAGCTATCCACTGCTTCCTAGGCTAACTGTACTGGAGCAATGACACTTACCCCGTGGAAAGGGCTTAATCTCCTTTATTCCCTAGACGGACAATGCCAGCAGAACACTATGAGAGTCGCTAATGCTCTGTTGTCATGGATGTACTGGAAATAATGATGTTGATGGTGTTGCTGGCAGAGGTAGGATGTGGGAAGGCGTCTCAGTCAGGTTTTCTGCCAGGTTTTGTGTTTAGAGTCACTGACACCAATCCTGCTGGCTCAGCCAGAAGAGGTAATGAACAATGAATTGACTCTGTTCCATGCTCCAGCGGAATCAGCTCCTGCTCTAGCCTTTTGCATGATGCTGATGAGTCTAATGACCTCTTTCCTTCCTTCCTATGGTAGGACCATTTTGTGCAGGACCCAGCTGTACTGCGGGAGAGAGCTGAAGCCAGGCGACTGGCTTACCTTGCAAGGAAAGGGTAAGTAAGCATCTCCCTCCGCGGGGTGAAACCGTGGCTCTGCAGTTAGCAGATGTTTTGCTGCTGACTGGAATTACTGAGGGTATACCTGTTCATTAACATTCCTGTATGTCAAGGTCACTACTGTGGTGGTGTTAACTTCCTCATCCAACTTCTACTTCACTACTTGTTCTATCCCATCAAACGGGTAGGCATGTCCCTTTATCATAAGCAGCAGAGCCCTGTGCAAGACAAGATCTTGGAGAGTACAGCTTCCCAGAGCTTGAACAGCTCCCACAGGGACTTCAGGACAGTTTAATAGCTGGCTTTAGCTGACAGACTCAATGCGTAGAAGGACGCAGCCATTGTGTGGCTAATGCTGATGCTCTGCTATTGCAGAAGCCCTGCGGAGGTGGGGTGAGCTGTGGCTCGAGGCCTGCTGGCTGAACTCCTCACACCCAGTTGTTTCTTGGGATCAGTATATTATGTCCCCCAAGTGTGCAGTGTGCTTGTTGTGATGTCCTTTTTCTGTGTACTCCAGGCACAAGCACGACAGCTCTGCTGTCGTTGGGAATGTGAAGGGCCATGGGCAGAACCGCGAAACAGTGCAGGAACGAAGGAAGAAGGAAGCAAACAAAAGCACAAGAGCTAACCATAATCGACGAGTCATGGCTGACAGAAAGCGGAATAAAGGCATGATTCCTTCCTGAATGACTCTTAGTGCAGGTGTTGCATCATCCCCAGTCCTCTGCTTAGGAGGAGGCAGTTGTGCTGTTCCCTCAGCGCTCCCTTTGCTCAGGGGACTGGATGTTGTGGTTCAATACCTTGTACTTCAGCTCATGCGGAATTGCACGCCCTGTGGGAGGGTTGCCCGTTCATGGAAAGGAACTGCCCTCCAGACAGATCCTGACTGCTCTTCACTTCATAGAGAGACATGTGTATGACGGTGGGCTGCACCGCGATGCATCAGACAGGCTGCACCAGCCTTTCATTTCCTTTTGTACTATTTATAATTCTGAGAATTTTATTTTCATACTGGCTCCATGCGCCCTCTCTGCAACTCAAGTGGGCTTCCAGGCCATGCAGCGGGCAGCTCTGAGAGCGAGGCTTCCCTGGAACAGCCCTCAGCTTTCTGCTCCACTGAAATGCCTTATCCTGAAGTACAACTTGAAGGTTGATAAGAAAACGCTCAGGCTATTCCCATTGCTGACAGACACACAGGAGTTCAGGTGAATAAGACCTCATCATAAATTTATGTCCCTTGAGTGAGGCGTGTGAAAACAGAACGTGCAAATAAATGATTTAATTCTGTTAGTTGGTGTTTTAGGCTCTTGCGAACCGTATTGATCTTTAACTTGGAGGAATGTCAACAAGCCTTTTAATGTGCTGTGTCTGCAGGCAGTGAAATTCAGCTGCTCTTTTGTGTTGGTTTAGTGTAAGAAGATCTAGCCACCGCCACGGATACTAAAGACACTTGAACATCAGGATCAAGGCATCCTAAACTACATGACAGTAGCATCGAAATCAGAGTTGAAGGCAGCAGGGTCAAAGTCCCCTGGGGAGCTGCCTCCACAATAACCACTTGTCACACTCTGTGAAGCAGAATTGCCCTGATCATCATGTTTGCTGTTGGGAAGGCTGGGAGTAAACAGTTTGTAGTTGCTGAAAGGACTTTCCCTACCCAGGGAGACACACTTATTACTGAGTTTACTTTGTAACCTGTTTGTAAGGTGCTCAAATGCCATGGCATTAGCAGCTATGCTGTGCCTAGGTCAGCCTGGAGTATCCGCCAGCAGCTGGTGATAAAACTGTTCCAGTCGCTGTTGTCATGGAGCACTAGCATGTCTTTGGAGTGCTGTCCCCATCACAGAGGCAAACTTCCAGGTACACAAGCAGGCTTTGCTTGGTAAATCTGCTTTTGAGTACCCTCTCCCACCACCCCCCTCTGTTTTTTCTGGTATTGTATAAAGTCAAGCATGCAAAGGTGCCTGTGGTTGTCATCTGTGTGCTGAGAAAATCAGCAGTGGGTTTTGTAGCGTTAGAGCTACCGTTTGAGGGTAAACCTAGTGCTGCCTTCCCACTTCGGAACGCTGCAGAAGGAGCACTTTGGAAATAAGCTCTGTAGGCACATACATTGCTGCCTAGTTTTACACAGAGGGCGGGGACTACAGGACTGTACGATTAGTGCTGCTGCCAAACACTATTGTGAGAAAGTGCAGAAATGGCCGTCACCGTTACGCGAATAAGGTGAAGTCCTGAGTGCTCGGAGGACATGATTTTTCTTTGTGTATCAGTACTGCCCAAACCCCCTAATGACAAGGCATTGGAAAAAGGGAATTTTATATACCAATTTCCCCCAATCCACTGTTGAGGGAAATCACCTGCCAGGATAAACTAACTCTCTGCTCTTCTCTAGCTACTCTCCTCTGGACTAATAGCTTCATTTACTCTCTGCCAGTCCACCACAATGCTGCCTCTCCCTTCCTAATACTGTATTCATCTTCAGTTCTTGCTTCTAAGAAGCTGCAAATCTCTATCACCCGCTCAGCATAGCGTGAAGCTATCAGCTCTGCAGCCAGAGCAGGTAGTAAAGCAGGCACTTATACTGTACAAGATTATCCCAAGAAAGCTTAAATGGTTCCTCTTAAGCGTCTCTATAAAAGCACAGCTGGGACTGTGAAAGCTGTGGTTGGTTTTTGCTCAGAAAACACAAGCACAATCGTTTTTAAGTCCTGTGTTCTTCGACGTTTTACTCCTGACACCTATTTACAAATCCAATAAAGCTTCTTTCATTAGTACTGGCTCTAATTTGCTCTGCCTCATCCATTGCTATAATTCCTCCTTATTAGTGAAAATACAGGAGGAGGGAGAGATGCAGCTTCTGGGCTGGCACTGTGGGAAAGTAAGAAGAGCAGGAGTCACTCAGCTGGATCTTCCTACAGCCACCTGAGAGCACAGAGCAATTAACTGCATCATTACCCCAAACAGCACCTGAACAGGCCTTCCTGGTGAATGGAGATGCATGTGAAGTGGCCACTGAGAAGAACAGGGGGGTGGCCTCTTCAGTGAAGTTGCTGAGAAAGAGATTCCTCCTTCCCCTCTGATGGTCAGCTGCTGGAGCAGAGGCTGGAGCTGCCCACCCAGCTCCCTGCAGAGCCAAGTGCTTCCTCTCCCTTCTCAGCAGCTCCCCTTTGATCAGAGAGGATGGAGGCAGGCTTGTAGCACACCACACAAGCCTGACAAGACAGTTCTGCCCCTCAAGCTGCCTGAAGAGCCATAAGGCACAGAAATAGCTAGGGACAAGATCTACATCCCATCCCAGTAGGTTCTGGACAAGCTAAAAGTTACACGCCATCCCTCGTTTCAGCCCAGCAGACCACTGGGCATACACCAGCACTCGCCTGCAGCAGTTTGGAGGCTCAAAGGGCCAGTGGCGAGGCAGATCTCTCCTTGGTTACAGCAAGGTGGCAGCAGCATCTGCTGCCACTGAGAAAGGATGACAGGCCAAGAACCAGTACAATCCTGCATCAAAAACATAAATGATTTACAAAAGAGCATGTAAATTATTTTAAGTCGCTTTTCTTTGATCAAGACTAGGAGAAAGCAGTCAGCTCCTTACCCCTCTCAAAGTTCTCATCAGGCAGAAACCAAGGGTGGTGTCAGTGGAGCTTTCAAGTCTTTTGAACCATTTTTTAGGATGTTGTGATTTATTACAGTGTCTTGAAACAAAGGTGTAGGGCCATATTTAGGCATTCTCCATCTCCTCCTAGAGGAGGAGAGGTTACAAGCAGGCCAAAGGATAAGTCAGGTGAGAGGCATGAGACATGGACCAATAATTTTTTATTTTAACACAGTAAGTTTGAGTACAGCAGCAGAACTCCTTGAGTCCATCTTGGTTTACATCATATCAGTAGGTGGCTGACATAATCTGGCTCGGAGCTGTTCAGTCAGGAATCCATTTCTATTTCAAGACAACCAGTTTCAGGAGACCAAATCCTTCTCTGCAGTGTCTTTTGCCACCCCAGCCTGGATCCTGCTGCTGAGCGTTTCAGTCTTCACTTAACTCATACTTGTGCTTGATGTGTTTCCACAGTTTCTGTATGTAAAATAAACAAGCCCAAATGGTAATCTTAGCTAGCTTTTCAGTAGTCCTGGGATAAAGCTTTACTTTAAAATGCAAGTTATCACAAAGCCTATGTCTGCAACAGGCAATAGCAAGAGAGGAAAGAAGAGTTTGTACAAAAACATATCCATAAGTACCACCGGGTTACATGAGAACGTGGGTACCATCATCCTGCGTTTCCCTGCTATGCGGCGCACACCCTGCTCCACAGCAGCAACGATCCCACACAAAGGTTTCAGGAGGAACAGACAGCAGCTGAGAAGCCACGAGCCCACTCTGGGGGAAAGAAGCTGCTTTGTGCTGTGGAACAGGCACGGTGGAACAGTTCATCCTCTTACTGCTTCCTCTGCTCCCTCTGCATTCCTACCCTTTTGGGGCTTAGGGAGACCAGCACCCACCAATGCTGCTGTGCCTCAGCCCCCCACACCCATCCTGCCCATGGAGGAGGCAGCAGAGGGAGTCCTGCGCCCGGGTCTGCAGGACAGGAAAGGCACACGGGGGATCCATGGCCTTGAGACTAGACAGGAGGAACCTGCAGCCATCCTACTTCCCCCATTCCCCTGCTCTGTGAGCCAGAGATTGTTAAGAGTATTCCAGTCATGCTGCCTCGGCTTTGCACTCAGACTGCAGAAAGTGTTTCTGCTCCCAGAGATACAGGATGCACAGAAAGATCCTGTTCCAGGCACTGAAACCAGCCGGCACGGTAGGTACTGAGGGAAGTGCTGCGTGAGAGCCAGGTACATGCTTGCTTTGCTGTTTGTTGTAGACAGTGCTTTAGATTTTCAAAAAAAGTTAACTTTCTTGATACTTTGTTTTCAAAACCTGCTTGAGAAAACATCAGCAGATAGAAAATTAATGCTAAAATTGAAAAAAGGAGTGCAAAGCTACAGTTCAGATGTGATTTTACGTCAGCTTTTAACGAATGACTGTTGCTAAAAGGAAGAGACAGAGACCCTGGTCTTGCTCTTACTGGATTTCCTCAGCTCACCCAGCCCCTGGTGAGTTACTTCAGGGCAGTGAAGCTGCCTCTGTGCGGTATCAGTTTTCAGCTGGTTTCATGCCCAGGGTCAGGAGGCCAAAGAGCAGACATTGTGCTGTCAGGGAAGGTGCAGGGCAGCTCTTTTCAGCATCAGAGCCATCGAGATGACCCAGCTATCCTGGGAAACTGCACCCTGGGTGCTTCGAGAGATCCGAGGCCCATCAGCACTGCAGGACAGGGAAGAGGACTGCTGTGCTGTGCATGGGAACATGCAACACACTAAGTTTTTTTTTATACTCAATGCAAGATGGAAATAACACCACCTTTTCTTAGGGCACACACTGCATCACCTCATCCTGCCCAGGACACTGTTACACGTCCTGTCCATGTGACTCAGCATCCACGCAATTATTATCCCATCACAGCTCTGCTCTGAAGTATAAGGATGGCTTGATCCATCTCATCTAACATTCATGCCCAGGACAGCCCGCTCTCCTGTCCTTTACAGCGCTGTAGCCTGGGATCTGGGTAGCCTGGATCAATGGGCCAAGGCCAATTGTATGAGGTTTAACAAGGCTAATGCCAGGTCCTGCACTTGGGTCACAACAACGCCATGCAGCGCTACAGGCTTGCAGAAGAGTGGCTGGAAAGCTGCCCAGTGGAGAAGGCCCTGGGGGTGCTGGCTGACAGCCAGCTGAGCATGAGCCAGCAGTGCCCAGGTGGCCAAGGAGGCCAACAGCATCCTGGCTTGTATCAGGAATAGTGTGGCCAGCAGGAGCCGGGCAGGGATGGGGCCCCTGTGCTCGGCCCTGGGGAGGCCCCACCTCGAATGCTGGGCTCAGGTTTGGGCCCCTCGGGACAAGAAGGCCCTTGAGGGGCTGGAGCGTGTCCAGAGAAGGGCAACAGAGCTGGGAAAGGGTCTGGAGAACAAGTCTTATGAGGAGCTGCTGAGTGAGCTGGGGTCATTTAGCCTGGAGGAGGCTGAGGGGAGACCTTATCGCTCTCAACAACTACCTGAAAGGAGGTTGTAGCGAGGTGGGTGTTGGTCTCTTCTCCCAAGTAACAAGTGATAGGATGACAGAAAATGTCCTCAAGCTGCATCAGGGGAGGTTTAGGTTGGATATTAGGAACAATGACTTTACTGCAAGAGTGGTCAGGCATTGGACCAGGCTGCCCAGAGAGGTGGTGGAGTCACCATCCCTGGAGGTGTTCAAAAATCATGTAAACATGGCACTTGGGGACATGGTTTAGAAGACCTGGGGCATTGGGTCGGCAGTTGGACTCGATGACCTTAGAGATCTTTTCCAACCTTAATGATTCTACAGTTCTATGTCCCAGCCACCCCTCGCAGTGCTGCACACTCGCCGGCCTCATCCCCTCCCTCTGCCAAGGGTAGGTGGTAAAGTGCAGAGGACTACAGGCCTACGGAGCCCAAATCAAGCTCAAGCCATTTTAACCTTCCTGCATCTCACTCTCTTTGAGGCATTCGCAGCCAGGAGAGCCAAGGACCTGCCGAAGCCCCGAGCCCACCCAGCACCGCGACACCAGCGAAGCCTCCGCACCGAGGCAGCTGCCGCAGGGCAGCGCTGAAAAGCGGCCTCAGCGCTCGGGGCCTCCTCGGGGAGCCCAAGGTCGCGATTCGGCCGGAGGAGCGCCCGCCGCAGCCGCGGGGACGAGCCCTAGGCGCTCGCGCCGGGGCCGGGCCCAGGCGGGACCGGCCTGACCTTCAGGGCCGGGCCTACACCCGAGTGGGCCCGCGTCGCGTCGCCGCGCTCCCTTACCCCCTCGTTGAGGTGCTCGAAGATGGCGTCGGCGCCCTGGTCGAAGGCGCGCTCGAAGAAGACGGCGCCCAGGACGATAGTGAGGGCGAAGGTGGAGGTGCGGCGGAACAGCACGCTGTACGCCTGCCGCAGCAGCGCCATCTTGCCCCCCGCGCTCTGCGCATGCGCTGGCGGGGCGGCGCGGGGCCTGCCGGGAGGTGTAGGCGGATGACCCGTCCACCGCGGGGCATGCTGGGAGATGTAGGCGCCTCCCGGCCTAGGCCCGAGGTGAGTGTTGCCGGGGTGTTGTTTTCTTGGGTTTTTTGAGGTAAAATCAGCAGAGTTAGCGCAGGCCGCTGGGCTGGAGTCCTCATTTCAGCTCCAGCAAAGCAAGGCGCGTTGGGTGAGTCCGTCCCCGGCTGCAGGAGACGCCTGGGGCCGGCGGGCCTTGCTGCGGGGCGGGAGACACCATCGGTGTGTCGTTGCTGAGAGTGTTTCTGCTGGTCAAAAGAATTTAACCCAGTAGTTTATGTTGACAGATTTTAACCTACTGGTAATCATTACCCGTTCAACTGGATTATTTACCTGTTGTGTTTGATTCGGCATCTGGGTAAACGGTATTTTCTGCGTTGTCTAAGTAAATGATAATGTGAAAATTGAAAAAAAAAAAAGTAATGAGGAAGACATGAAAGGCAAATGCTCTCACTTGTTTCAGGTGCTTTTGCCTGGCTCAGTGGAT
This sequence comes from Phalacrocorax carbo, assembly GCF_963921805.1. NCBI lineage: Eukaryota > Metazoa > Chordata > Aves > Suliformes > Phalacrocoracidae > Phalacrocorax > Phalacrocorax carbo. Next base: position 4,376,292 of record NC_087527.1, on the reverse strand, counting down.
GAGCAGTCAGAGGTACAGAATCAGGGTCCCCAGGGAGGCATCACGGCACCAGCCTGGCGATACTCAAGAAGCACTTGGTCAACGCCCTCAGAGACACGGTGTGAATTTGGGTTTGTGCTGTGCAGGGGCAGGAGTTGGACTCAGTGATCATTGTGGGTCCTTTCCAGATCAGGCCATTTTATGATTTTGTGATTCTATGACAGAGGAGAGGCAAAGAGAGGAGAGAGGGGTTTGTGTCAATGTCCTCTTCTCCTAGGGGAGGGTGGGGGCAAGCTGGGGGCGTTCTTGTTTGGGCCAGCTGTGGAGGGTGGCGAGCATCATCAGCATAGTCTGAATGGGAGATGGATGCTGCAGCTCCTAAAAGCCAGAGGACACTCAGACGGCCGCTCCAGAGGCCTCGTGAGGAGTGTGACGTGGACACATATGCCATTGCTGAAGTGGGAACATGCCCATTTGCACCCTTTCTCCATGTATTTCTTTCTGTTTAACCTCAGGGGGTGCAGAGGGATCCCAGCGTGGCTCCAGCACTGGTGAGAAGGAGGGATGGGTCTGAGTTGGGAAAGGCAGGGCAGACATAGCAGCGCGGGGTAATCTTGAAGTCATCCCATGGCAGGATTGTTGTTAGAATGAGCATCTACATTAAATTTCAGAACAGATCCTCAAGTCACACTCACTCTGTCACTTCATTTGTCTCAGCCGCTCAGGAAGAGCCTGGCTGTGTAGTCATTTCTCTTAATTTATTTATGTTTGGTTCCCTGCATATAGCTGCTGTGGGATCTCTGGGGTAGGGCAAAACCTCTGCTTGTGCTGGAAGCTGGTACAGAGGCTGGAAGGTGCCTAATGCATTCCCATGCCCTGAGTGTAGTGTTATCCCTCAGGCCGGCCTGCTGAAAAGATGAATTATTATTCTTCAAAGTTAACTGGTAGGGATTGTGTCTAAGACAAATCTCCCCAACAGCCTATAAGCTGCTACCACTAGGATGGGTTTGTGTAACGGTCAGGTTGACGTTAATGCTGAACTGAGCCAGTGGCTCTGGATTTACACCGGGCGTAAAGGAAATTGGAATCAGTCCCTCTGTCATTGTGAAGGTGCTGGCAGACTCTGCTGGCGTTTTACGTGTTCCCACAGAGATATGAGCACTTTTAAATTGGCAGCTGAGTATCACAAGCTTGACACTTGGATTTAATTAACTTCACATCTGTCTGCATACCCAAAGTGGCTGAAGTGGCCCCAGGCCTGGGCTATAAGAAAGCAGGAAATTGAGGTCAAGGCCCAGCAGCAATTCTCAGGGTTCAGCACAGAGAAAAAGCAGTTGCACCCAGACGAAAACAAGTCTGCTGCATGCCCGTTTCTGGGTCACCTTCTTCCCTCTGTCCACATTGCAGGGGAGACAGTGAAAGAACCCCCGGTGAGTCCTGCATAAATCCATAGCCAGTAGAGCACAATGTGGAGTGTTTTGGCAGCAATTTGAGAAGGGAGAATATAGGATGGTGCACATGAGATCTTGCCTGGAGTTTTACCAAGCACCTCAGCTGGATGAGTGAGACACCTGCTAGGTGTCTTAGAACATGTTATTTCTTATAAAACATTGCTCCAAGAGGCTTACAGTGGAGGATTTTTTTGTTAATACTTTTAAGCATCAAGATACGACAAAGCCCAAGGATTTTTTGTATTTGGATTTACGCAGAAAGACTTTTAAGCTGGTACAAAGCCTGTCTGAAATCATTTATGGCTGCCTGTGGGTCCAGGGGTCTATTAGCCTGAATTCAATTGCAAATTAGGGTCTAGAAACGTTAAGAGGAAATGGCTGAGCTGAAGCAGTTCTTTATAAGGCAGCTACATTTACTTTATTTCATAATGACTAAGATGGATTTAATTAGAAAACATCTCTGTTTTCAGCTGAATAATGCTCTTTGTTTACTGTTTGGCCCATTTGGGAAAATGGAAATAGGTTAGCCAGTGTTGCTCAGAAGCAGCTTTTATTCCTACATACTAGTTCAGCGCAAAGCACTGTGGATACCGATACTGCAGAGAGTTGTCAGAATCCAGCCAAGATAATCCAAGCAATTGAATTCTTAAAAAGATGGAAATCTGTGGAGGGGGCGATCTCTGGGAGAATCTGATGCTCCTCTAATTGCTTTTCTTTATTCTGTTCATCCCCTGCAATGGAAATTGCTGGGAGAATCTGGGAGCCGGCACCTCTGGGGTGTGGGATCTGGCTGCCTGAAATCTGTGGGAGCTTTCTGCCCTCGTTGCTGGGGAAGGAGGGGGAATGAGCTGCTGCAATTATTGCCGAAAGGGTGATGAAAGGAAAAGTTTGAAATACGATTTCAAAGGCTGGCTGCTGCTGGGCTTCTGCAGGCAGAATTCCCACTGAGATCTGTGGAAACTTGTTTGGGACCACTGCAGAATCTCATTTGTTTTCCCCGTTCACAGCAGCCACTTCTGCAGAGATGGAGTGCAGGAGCCAGCAGCTGAATCAGGAAGATTTTATGTTACCAGAAACTTGGGGAGACTATGGCATAAGATGCAGAAGGGGGATTTTTCCATACTTAAGAGCCACGGCAGAGCCTGCCAGTGGGCCAGACACTGAGGGTAAGAGCATTCCCTCTGGATGCCAGCAGCCCCACCACAGTGCAGCAGAGCTGGCTGCCAGGCTGTCTGCAAAGCTCTGGGATGATCTAGCAAAGGAGGGGGGAAATTATGGCTTAATGTTAGTTAAGCAGCACTTGGTTTTGGTTTCTTGGGCTGGAGTGGGACAATTTCAGACCTCAGGCCCTACAGAGCTGAGTTACACCTTCCAAGTAGGAGCCAGGTCTGACTGTATTTGCAGGTGAAGCAGTTTGCAGTCGCATCAGGGAGAGATGGCCGGCTGATCAGCACCACCTCCCAACAAGGCATTTCACCTGCAGAAGAAGGAAGGGACCTTAAACCAAAAAGATTTCAGGTTCAGTTGCGTCTCTGAACATTCTACCTTCAGTGTGACCGTTTGCAAGCTGATTAAAAAAAACCTCAGAAGATCTTTTCGTTGAATGCAAATGGATGCAGATGGAGGAGACTACGTTAACTTGTGGCGCGAGGCCCAAGAGACCTGCAGGGGCTTGATTTTGAAGCAGGAGTTCCCGCGAGTGGGGGAAGGAAAGGCTTTTGGCGCAGATGCTCATGAGGTGCCAGGATGGATGGCTGGCAGGAGAGCTTGGCAGAACTGCCTTAGCTCAGCGTGCTTGAGCTCTGAGGGATTGCCTGTTGCTGCTGCTCTTCCTGCTGATTCTGAGGAATCGTTAGGGAGGCTGTGATTGATTCTGACCCTGTTTTATTTATAAAATCTTTATTTCTTGCACTGGTCTCCATGCCATTTTTTAAACACATTTGGCTGTCAAGGTGTCAAAAACTGGAGAATTGCTTTTGGAGTTTATCTCCCAGTCCATCCATCTTTGGCATTTATCAGGTACCTTTATATTCACTCAGGAGAGAACTTACAGCTCCTTCAGAGTATCTGTTGCACCTCTGGCAAGGACAGCTGATGTAGAGACAGGGCTGTACTTAAAATTCACCTGCCCTAGCAGGGCCTGGGCTGCTCCAGGTCCAGCACAGATGAGAGCACCCAAATGCTGTCCTGTTACTTTTTGATACTCCCCAGCAGAGTCTGTGGACTACAAATACAGGTGTGATAAGCCCCTCTTCCCTGTGGTAGGAGAAGGACTGGGCATCTCCAGTGACTATGGAGTTGGGGGTTCTTTCCTCCTGGCTGTAAGGCTGTTGTGATCTTAGTTATTGCAAGTGCTGTACTCGGTGAAGCAGGCACATTTTGCTGCTGTAGCCTGGGGAGGATGAGGAGAGCAGTCCTTAATGTACAGGAGTGAATAGGTGGTTAGGTGAACTGAACGAAGTGTTATGTAATTTAGTGCTTGAAATGCAGCTTCCCCCTTGCAGTATAGATGAGGTTAGGTCTTCTTTTCATCTTTGAGGAGTCACTGAGTTTCCACCTTACCTTGTAGGGATGGACATGGGGGAATTTCCTTCCTCTTGCTTGGGAGCTTGTGGAGGTTGTCAGTGATCTGGGGTTAAAGCCCTGGGGCCCCAGGTGGAGGCTGCGGCATGGGCCTTTAGCTCCTGTTTCACATTGGATGGTTTCTGCTGCACCTTCCCTGCTGCAGGTGGTGGCTGGGAGCCATTGGCTCTCTGGGGTCTCTGCTTTGTGTCATTGAACTCCAGCACACTCAGGGAAGGAGAATTCTTTCAGCAGAGACATTGTTGCTTTGGGTAATGGAGTTAAGAAATGCAGATCTGTTCGCCCATGTACATGCTGCCTTACCATTCTCTGATGGACAAGAATATATACTATTGGGTCTCACCTCTTTCTCTGTCTGCCAACCCTAAATGATTTGAGTTCTTCTCCCTTGGAAGCAGGTGCTGTAAATCTTGGATCCTCTGTCCCCAGGGCAGGCATGGCTGGGTGCCGAGGATTTGTCTGATGGTTCCCAGGCCGTGCTGATGCTGCTCTGCCAGAAGAGAGATGGGGAAAAGATACTTCTGTGATTACTGTGACAGGTCCTTTCAGGACAACCTTCACAACAGGAAGAAACATCTCAATGGAGTGCAGCATCTCCGGGCTAAGAGAGTTTGGTACGACTTATTCCGAGGTGGGTGTGACCGACTGTCTGCCACTCCCTTTCTGGGACTGGGGAGGTGATGAATGAGGTGGTGGTGGAATAGATAAAATAAATCACCAGTGATGGTGTATATTCAGATTGTCCGTGCCAGTACATTGTAGGCTTGATACTCTGGCTGTCAAGCAGTCTCAGGTGCAAAGCCTTCATTTCTCTGGATGTCGGAAGGGGAAACTCTAGATGTCAGCTGGGTCTTGAAATGAGGTAGAAGAGACAGGGAGGTTGTTTCTGAGAACATGAGTTGCAGATAAAGCTCTCTTGGCATCATGGGCAAATCTGAGACAGGAGACCTGAGGGAACAAAGTGAGTTAGTTTCTGAAGGTGAGTTAGGTGCCTTTGACAAACCAGAGTTGATCTCTGATGTGTGAGGAGGAAGGACTATGGGTGTGTATGTGTGTAGATGGAGAAAGTGGGCTGGAAGGCAGGCTGTACACACGTGTTGCGTGAACGGGAAGCTGGCGGCAGTTCTCTGCACTGGGTGGAGGTGTTGATTCTCAGAGTGGCCATGGGAGAGGCTGAGGATGCAACTGCTTGACTGGAGATCCCAGTTGGGTGAGAGGGTTGGGGGAGCAGCTCAAAGCATGGTGTGCCCAAACCTATCTTAGCCAAGGCAGGGAGCAGAGGAGGAGGGCTAGATGAATTGGGGCTGTGGCAGAGGAGGGATTGGAGTTCTGGGGCTGGAGGCTGGAGGAAGGCTTTGTGTCCTCTGCGGGTTTAACAGGACTCCTCTCACCCAGCTCAGCGCTCTGACCTGGCTTGCCACACAATTACATGTGTCTTAGTACCAGCCTGAGGAATATGGTGGGAATGTGTGTCCCGGGTCCTGAGAGCAGGACTGTGTATTTTGGCGGTAGCAAAGACTTAGTTTGGGTTAAACTGATTGTGAAACATTGCCTGTATGTTCCTCCGGTTCCTCAGGACTAGGAGTTGCAGGCTGTGTTTGTCTCCTGGCTCGGTAGGTGAGGAGTACCCTGTGGAGCTCTGGGTGGCTCTGCTGTCTGTTTATCCATATGTGGAAGTTGGAAAAGCTCACCAGTGTGGAGGACCAAGAGCCCCAGCCCAGCACAGTTCTAGCAGGGTCAGTGATGGTGAGGCAGATTGCCTAGCACTTTTCTTCTCAACAGGCTGCAACTCTTGATTTCTCTCTGACTGATAAAATTCCTCATCCCATCTCTGATTAGGGGATTCATTTCCTCTTGTCTCCAGACTCTGTGGCCTGGCATCAGCCAGTACAAGTTCTTCCACAGTCTATGGGAGCTGCTGTGTCTTTGGGGCTCGCTTTCCCCAGGACATCTCTGGGAGGTGAAGGTCTATTTCAGTGGTGTCCACTTGAGACTTGGCACAGGGTTCTGTGAGGCCTCGCATGGAGATTTTTGAGAGCTCTGTGAGTCTGCCTGGTCTTTCTCTGCTGCACAGAAGTGCTGCAGCATCCTTGCTTCTCTGTCATGCATCTTTTCCCCTAATGGGAAGAGAGAAAACATGAAGCAGAAAGCAAAGAAGGTGATATTTGCAAGCCAGTGAAAAGCTGAAACCAGCGGTACAGATAGGGACTGCTAACTGTCAATTTGTCTGTGGCTTAAGTTCATGGTTGTCATGTAAAATGACTTCCCACTAGGCAGCTGACCTGTCTGGGACCATGATACGACAGGGTGTTGCTGTGCAAGAGAATCTTTACCCTATGTTGTCTCCGCTAGATGCTGCCGCTATCCTGCAAGAGGAGCAAACCAAGAAACCTTGTCGGAAATTTCTGCAAACAGGTGAGGATTTCTGAGGTAGAAATAGCTGCCTGAGCTCCAGCAGCTCCTTTGTGAGCCAGCCCACGGTTGTTCTGGAGAGCCCTGCTCTGTATGTTTGTCTTGGAGGCAGTGAAGGGCTTGGGTCTGTATGTCCAGCATGCAGGTGTAATGGATCTTGGATTTGCATGCATGTTTACAAGGGAGAACCTTGTGTGTGCAGCTCTCATGGAGCTCCGTGCCTTTTGTTCCAGGACAGTGTGACTTTGGGTCCAACTGCAGATTTTCCCACATGACAGAGCAGGACCTGGAGAAGCTGAGTGCCCAGGTTCAAGGTGAGTCCTCAAACAGGAAAATGTCCGGGGGTCTCTGAGGAGGGGGAGTTGCTGCAGGAGTGTGGGCTGCAAAGGGGCACCCGAGGGGTTGTGCAGCGAGAGCTTGCAGTCCCATGCTGCCTTTACACAGCAAGCTGAGCATGGATCCCTCCCGCCTGCCTCTCTGTGCCATGTGAGCCTCTAGCGCGTCTGCAAGTGCTGCAGTTTTTCAGATGCTTGCTGCTCTTGATCTGCTGGCACAGACACAAACCTAGAGTTGAGCAATGCTGTTACTACTCAGCAGCAAGCATCTGAAGCAGAGTGGGTCTTCTGAGCCCTTGGGGTTTTGTTCAGTCAGGGAATAAAAACTGTCAGCAGCAGAGGGCACTGGTACATCACTTCCCCTTAAATTTATGGATTTGATTCCCCCCCCGTGTGTCTACTATTGCCAGGGAGCTGCTGCTTCCACTCTTAGGAAGAGCTAGCCTGCCATCAGTTGTGTTGTCCTGAGGAGAGGACATGGGGTCTTGGATCCAGAAATGGCCTCTGCTCACATGCCTTTGGGTGGGACTGGAGTTTGGGCAGAGAATGCTCAGCTGCTGTCCTGCTGTGAGTCTCCAGAGCACTTTAGAACTTTTTCACTCTGGGAGTACTGCCTCCTTGCCCTAAAAGGGGTGGCAGCTCTGTTTTCTCCATAGGATTCATTACTTTTGTGGTTAGAGGAAATGGGAGTGAGGTGTTAGTGAGAACTTATGGAATGGTTGAGGTCTCTACTGGAGATAGTCTAGTCCCAACCCTACCTTGCTCAAGGCAGGGTGAACTGGAGCAGGCTGCCCAGGACCACGTCCAGTTGTGTTTTGAGTATCTCCAAGGCTAAAGACTCTACAACCTCTGTGGGCAACCTGTTCCAGTGTTTGACCATGTTTGCAATAACTTGTTTTTTTTATATTTAAATTGAGATTCCTGTATTTTGGTTTGTGCCTGTTGCGTCTCACCTTTGCTGGACTCCATCCAGTATGTCCCTGTCTCTGTGGTTCTGGGGAGCCCAGCGCCGGACACAGCACCCAGACATGGCCTTACTAGCGCAGAGCAAAGAGAGGAAGAATCACTTCCTCGTCCTGCTGGCAACGCACTTCCTAATGCAGCCCAACTTCCAAGCAGATCTTGTGCCCACACTGCCAGCTGAAGCCAACTGTTGTTTTGCCAATAGTCTGGCAAAAACAGGCTTAAGTGTTGAAAGTGCGTGTGTGTACGTACACACATAGATATGAGATTTGGTGTGTGCGTGGGGTAGAGACTCTCCTGGCCTTCCGAGAGATCAGATGGGGGGAGGCAGGGCTCTGGTGAACCTGGGGGAGCAGGAGAAAGGCAGGCACTACGGAGTTATTCCAGTCCTCGCCATTGCTGAGTCAGTCTGCAAATCCCCAAGGTGACTCTGTGAATCAAACACTGAACCACACTGGCAGTCAATAAAACCCGTCTTGTTGGGCTGCGTGGGAGACGGAGCGCTCCAGCCAGCCCTTCTCGGGGCAGCAGTACCAGGCTGGCAGTCATGTTCCTCTTCCCCGCTGCTAGCCTAAACCTCTCCCCGACCCTTCTCTGCTGCGGGGTTTAAGCGCTGGGCTCCTGAGAGGTGGCATGGGATGTCAGCCTATTTGCAGGAACCTGTAGTGTTTCCAGTCATTGAAGGCTGTTTATTGCAGGGGAAGTGAAAGCTCTTTGGAGCAGAGCGGAGCTGCAGGGGAAGGCTGGCAAGCTCCTCTGCGCTTGGGCAGGTTTCTTTGCCAATTACACTTGTTATTGAATATTGACTTCTGTCACATGGGTCAGGTGTTAAGTGGAGAATTGGCTAGCAAGAGAGCTGATTCCTGGGAGATTACTTGGAAACCTTGCATTTGTATTACCAAGTCAAACAGTTAATTAAACAATTAGACCTCAAGGAGCAATGGCCAGGGGACGGCAGGGTGCCTTGTGCTTGGCTGAGCTGCTCTAACACAAATGCCTGGTCGTAGAGTTAAATCCTGCTCACCTCTCTCGCGGTGTTGCTCCACGGAAGTCCCATGTGAGCTGAGCGAGCAGGCTGAGCATCACACAGACCTCTAAATCTGATCTGCTTGAAGGGGTTTGATGGAGAGAAGGGCTCAGCAGGGCTTGGTGGAGAAGAGGTGCAGCCCATAACACAGTAGACTGGGTGGAAGGAACAGCTACAAAAGCCAAGCCACTGTTCAGTGTTTGTGGGGACGTTTTACTGCTCCTTAGGCTACTGAAGCATCAGTGTCTCAGTTGGTGGGGCTTAGGGCAGAGTTTAAGGCAAGCTCCAGTGATGGCAGGTTGGACTGCAGGTGCATTAGTCACGCGGGAGACCTGATCCTTGTAGCATGTCCGTCAGGCGCCTCTGTCGGTAATGTCCCTATATGCATTAGCACCCAGTCCTGGTGTTTCTGTGCTGTGAGGCATGGCAGGCCGCTGCAGTGGGATGATACAGTACAGCTTAGAGCAGTGGTCTAGATCAGGCTGCCTCTCCCCGAACTGTCAGCGTCCTCAGAGATTTCCCATCTGAAGCCACAGCCTCTGGGAGATTTTGACAAGCTTGCAGCCTGGGGTGGTCGGCGGTTTGAGATGAGCTTAGAGGCTGGAAGCTCCAGAGCCCTCTCACCGTTTTGTGCAGAGCCTTGTGTGACCGTGCTGGAGATGACCACGCTCTGCCTCTGTTGGGGTAAAAGTGGACGGTCTCCTCAGCTCTGGTGCATGGGTATAGAAGCAGAGATATTGGACTGTGTTGAACCCATGTCTCCCCTTGTCCAGGGGCAGATGCTTCAGAAAAAGTTGCAAAGAAATCCTGTAGCAAAGTGGTGTAGCTCACTAACCTGTGGTCAGGGGTGGTCTTGCATCCTAAACCACTACAAAGTCTTTTCTAATGTTTTTTAACATTGCCAAACCATGATGGCACTTTCTTTGTCATATAAATACTGAACCTGTCCCTGAGTCCCTGTTAAGTGTTTGGTGTTGGTAGTTCTTTGTCAGTGAGCTCCCCTTGCTAATGACATGTTTTTGTTACAGCCAAAGGAAACATTACATTATTCTTAACATTTGGCCTTATTAATGCAGGGAATTCACCCTGTTGTTTGTGTTAGTCTTGTGGGTTAAGTAGGAAAATTTCTGGACAATTCGCTGATCTGTACAGCTTAGAGCATGTGCTAGTTTGGTTTCAGCATTTCTGCACCCCGTAGCATATACTCACCAAGAAGCAACAGCTTCCACCTTCAGCAGGGAGAGAGGCATATTCCCAGCTGTTACCGCATCAGAGCATTAGCCTTCTGCATCTGCTGCATCATTCATCAGCAAGACACTTCCAGGCTGTCATTTTAAGTACAGTCATGTCAGGAAAAGTCACTGTCAAATTGCCATCTTCTTGCTTAAAGTTATTGGCTCCCCGCTAATCTGCGTCACTTCTGCTGGTAGTATTGACACAATCCAGCCTCTTTGGTGAGCTCCAGCTAGCTGGAGCTGCAAGGGGAGAGTCAGGGCACAGTTGGGTGAGTGTTTGCAGTATATCCATGTGATTGAAAGAATATGAGTGACCCTGCCGGAGGTGGCTGTAGTCAACTGGTTTAACTTAGCGATGAGCAGGAGAAGGAGCGTTCTCGCAGTTGGCTGCCACTTCTTGGCTGCGGGGCGGTAACTTCTTAAGCCACTTATATTGCAGGGCCTCATCAACCTCATCTCTCGGCCACAGCCTGCTGCTGTTCACATGCTCTGGAGGAGTTTGGGCTGCCACGTCTTGTGGCCCTGGGAGGGAGCTGAGGGTGAATGACCTGCTTGGTGCTGGTGGTTGCATCTCCCATACGGTGGTGCCTCATTCAGGAAGAAAACTCATGGTAAAAGTTGCACGGGGAGAGAAGATAAATCTGGACTCCCACTCTGGCATCATTAGAGAGGCACTTCATGACTACAGCTGCTCTTTTTAATTGTCTGTAATTAGACTTTGAAGCAAATACCCCAGTGAGAAGCAGGGGGGAAGCACCTTCACACCTGTCTTGCTGCTGCAGTCTGGCTGGCTGCACAACCAGGTATGAGGAGTAATTGTGGTTTTGTGCTGGTAATTGTGTTTCAGAGTTGCATCTTGGAATACCTGTTAACATTCAGGGGCTATTTCCAATCTCACGGTGGTTTTGGTGGTCCCCAGATGGGACACATGTGCTTCAGAGGAAGGTGAGATGAAAGATTTGTCTTTTTGATGGGCATGTGTAAGGGTGGGCAGAGCCAGACAGTTGCCCATACCTGCTGCCTTACTTCTCAGCCCAAGGGTTGGAGTGCTTTGGAGCAGTAGGTTGTGGAGCTGTGTGAATGGGGAGCCAGCTGGATGTCTTTCTGAGCTGGACACCTGGGGCCTCATATAGGCCAGCGTGAGTCTGGAGTTGCTACACTACAGCCAGTGAGCTTTTCTGGATGAGGTAGTGAGTTGTGGCTGCTCAAGACCACGGGCTCCCTCCCATTTCTAGTGTGGCACTTTGAATCAGTAGCCTTGGTGCTCCCTGCTCTAAACAGAGAGGCTTTGGCAGTTTTTGGTCTGTTCTCTGCTGGGGCCTGGAGAGGGATGAAAAGGAAATCTTGGAGGTAGGTAGAGGTGGGAAAGGTTTCTCTCTGTAATTTTCTTCCCTGCCGCATCGAAGCCTCTCACAAACATTGCTTGTCCCCTTGCTGACATGGGATGTGCCCAGGCGCTTGCTAGGTGGGGAAACCTGATACAAAAGGAGATAAGGTGGCTGTGTGCAAGGTTGCCAGGGAAGTCTAACCTGGGAGCTGAATTCTGGTATCCTGAGTCTGAGCAGTGCCCAGGTCACCATGCCAAGCTTCTTGCCTCCCCAGTGCCCTCACCTGGCCAGGCTGTTGGGCTGACCCAAAATAGCTCTGCTGGGGCTTTGCTCCTTGGGAACAACTGTAGGAGACTAGAACAGTCCCATCTCTGACCGTATCCTTATTGCCGGGTTGCAGAGCAGCACCTCGACATCAGGACCACAGCAGGCTGTCTTTGTGGTGGCAGTGAGTACATCGTCACTCCTCCCAGCAGCAGCAGATGAAAAGGCAGGATGACAAATTATCCATCTCCGGCTGCTCATTGTGTAGCACATTTCTGCTGCCCTTATTAATATTCAACAGGCAGATGAATAATTGGTTGCCACCACTAGGATGAAGTGATCCTTCACTCTGCCCAAGCAATATTAATTTCACACCCTGTCTGGAAACGTATAATATTTTCCTTAAATATGTGACATATGGTGGGTAGGTGTGGAGGAGGCCTCTGGTGGGCACAGCTGCAGGTGGGGTGGGACCGCTGGTGGGCTGATCTCTAAATGGAATCAGGGTTTCCCCAGAGCGCTTGTCCCCAGAGGGTTTGATGAGTGGGGCAAAGGGGAATGACACACAGCTGCCTTGGCTTCCTTTTCATTAATATCAGTGTTTGATTTTCAAAGCATCACGTTCCCTTTTCTGCTAGGTGGGAACTTTCTACTAGTCTGAAGATCTAATAGCTCAGAGCATCTCCTCAGCCCGCTCCAGCTGACATGCTGTCAGGAGCATGACTCTGTCACTCGTGTCAAGGACTTGTGCTAGGCCCCGTTCTCTACTAGCATCCCTTCCTGTTTTATTGCTGGTGTGGAGGGGGAACAGGGAGCCTTGCTAACTGGGCAGCTGTGAATTTCTGCCCAGTAGGAGGGACGGGTGAGTGCTGGGCTTCCCACTGGCTCTGTGGCTTTCTGCCCAGAGAGGACAGTGCTGCAGGATAGGGTGCCTGCAGGTGTCTGCCCCGCACAACCCCCCTGGAGCGATGGATGGTTTGAAAGCTTGAAAGGACCTTGGGCTGCCCTGTCTGTTGGTAGAGAGCAGAGGTTTCCTGCTGTTTCCTTGCTCGTTCCTAACTTGCATGAGAAGATGCAGGAACTTGTTTCCCTCCCTCCGCCGCGCTCTGCTCCCATTTTGCACCCAGGCTGAGCAGGGGTGGGCGACAGCCTCCCACCCTGTCTCTGCAGGGGCTGGGGATGCATCACACAGCATGTGCCTTAAACAGACCTGACAGCATTTCTAAAATCCCGTCTCTCAGTTGTACGTGCACTCTGAACCTTTCAGACTCTCGTGGCCTGCCAAGTCTGCATTGATCCGGACAGACATCCCTGTCACTCCCACCTAACTGGGCAGAGGTGGCAAAGTCCCTCCTGACAGTTGGAGGGACATGTCTTTGGAAACAGCTCAGGGCTCAGGGCCAGCAGAGGCTCTTTCAGGCGAGGATGAGGATGATCTAGCCCAGGGGGAGATGTCAGACTCCCCTCAGTTAAGTGCCCAAACTGCCGCTGTGCTCGCTGGCTTGGTTCTTGTTCCTGGCTCTGGCTGGCTGGAGCTGTCACCAGTGAGGAGGCCAACCATCAGATGGCAGGTGGACAGCGGAGGAGGAGGGGCTGCTGCAGGCAAATTGCAAACTCTCCACCATAAGAACCTACGCAGGGTAATGAGCAGTGGGTTTAATGGAGTGAAAGGACTGCAGCGCGAGTGTCTGATAGACCTCTCTCTCTCAACCAGGGGAGCAGAGATTGAAGGAGCTGCGGCAGGAGGGAGCAGATGTCCCACTTGGCACCATAGAGGACTGGCTGGAGAAGAGAGCAAAGAGACTGAGCACAACTCAGAGTAACAGGTACTGGTGGCTGGGAGCATCCATGTGAGGGCTGGCTGCTGCTTCTGGCCTGCACGATGCAAAGGGTGGATCCCACAAGGGGGTTGTGAGTGGGATAGGAGAAGTCGCAGGTGATCAGAGGTCCCAACTCAGTGGGACCCTCCTGAGCTATCATTTACCACTTGTCCAGCCAGCACTGCACGCCTGCTCTTAGCACACCCTCCGGCCACATGTATGGATCCAGTCTTGCATGCCCACATCAGAGGTGCGTGGATGTGTCTCCCCATGTCACCGGGGGACAAGCTAGGCCTTGCTGCCTGTGGCTGCTTCCCTGAGGAAGGCAAGCAGAAGGGTACTGCTGTGCTCTCTGCAGAGTGCACAGGCATGCCTGGAAGGACAGTGCCACCACGGTGCTGGGTTATTAATGCCCAGAGTCCAGTGCCAGGAGCCTGGTCTCATCTGTTGACAGCTTCCCCATCCTGTGCCTGCCCTGTCTGCACATCTCTGCCAGTCCCTGCCAGTGGGAGGGTAGAATTAGCTCCTCCTCGTGGCATTCATTCAGATTCAGGTGCCTGCTGTTTCCTTGCTCACCTGACTGTGCCGCAGGCTTAATTGGATGACATTTGGGCAGGTGCCAAATCTCTCTTTTGTTCTTTTTCTGTTTGCTCCTGTCCTCTCTGTGTTTGGTCTGGGCAGGATCTTCCTTCTGGAGCTTGTCTGGGCTTGTTGCTTTCCATTTGCTCCATCCATCAGCTTGGCTGCCCTTAGCCTTGCAGTGGTGCTCACTGACAGCCATAACCTCCCTATCCCATACATGCCTCACTTGCCCATTTTGCTTGTCCTGCCCGTGAATCCCTTGATCTTGGGGTAAATCATCTCTTAGAGAAGATAGCCATTGCTATACCCAGAGGAATTTCCAGACCCTCATAGCTACTTGGTCCCTGCTGCCTCCAAAGATGCACAAGACCTGGGATTTCTAGGGTTGTTGCTTTCTACCCAGCCTCGCTGTTCCTGCAGGCTCAGAAACCATCTACTGCAGGAACTAAACACCAACTATTCAAAGCTGCTTTTCCTCTATCTGGCCTTGATGACGTGTGTCTGTATCATTTCTCTTCTCCCCTTGTGCTCTCCAGCCCCAGCATTGCCCTTCCAAGCTACTGTGTGTTTTGCTTTGTCTGCCAGAGGTGGTGTTTCTCATTGTTAGGGAATGCAATGCCCTATTGCTCCTGGTGCCTGCGGAGTCCATGTTCCTCCTGAAAATGCTTATATGCAGTCCTTGAGGTCCCTGAAATGTGGTAGAATCTGGGGCAGGGTCAAACGGTGCTTTGGGGAATTTGTGGATTTGGATGATAACCTGCCCAGGGGCTGCCTTGCCTGGCTGGTGAGTCAATAAAAACTGTTAGTCTGCACAAAACAGTAGAGAAAGTGCTCTTGAGGGCAGTTGTCTCCAAAAGGAGATTAGCTAGAGGCCCAGCTCCACCTCTGTCTTCTCTGGCAGCACTGAGGGGGAACGATTCAAGCTGGGATGGAAGAGGTCTTGGAAGCATGATCTCCCAGAGCACGATGGGAAGCTCTTGCTGTGTTAAGCCTCAGCCTGCGAGCGTAGCTGAGTTTCTGTCTCTGCCTTCCCAGGGGCTTTCCAGCAGGATACCTGGCAGGCAATCACAGGTGGAGCTACTGCCTTGTGTGGTCTCCAAGTACACCACAGTGCACAGAAGCACCGTGCTGGACTAGAATTGGCCATGTGGCCAGGTACCACCTTCGCTAAAGGGTAGCACTTTCTTAAAGGCAGTAACTTGAGCACCATTTCTGACCATCACCTAGTTTAGCCCCAAGGATGGAGAGTTGCCATGCTACCTTCCGCCCATCGTTCATGCAGCCGCTCGCCCAGCCTGGCTGGGCTCAAGGGGACAATCTTCATTTGGAAGCCTCCACCTGAGGCATATTTTCAAAGTCATGCTGTGGCATTGCTTTCTGGAGAGCTGGGCTGGAGTTGGATGGAGTCCGTGTAGTTCTCTTAGTAGTGGAGCTCTGCCAGGGTGTGATTGATTTTTAACCTGATTTCCAAAGGAAATGGAGCGTGTCAGTGCACATGAGCGTGTGCTTCTGCCATAGCTGCTGTGGAGCCCACTTGCTCATTTCCCTCAGAAGGGGGTCTGAGGCCTCAGAGGTACTGAGATACTATAAGTTTCATGAATGTGGAAGTGGGTGGAGGGATCCCATAAATGCCTTCGGAAGGGAAATATTCTTGACCCTTGCTAGACACTGGAGAATCCACATGGAACAGCCATTGTGAATGCTCCAGCTGGAGGTAAACCTTTGATATCCCTTGTATCTTATGAGACCCCAGGGAACTGAGTGCCCAGACAGCATCCTTCCTATTGATTAGTTCTGCCGCTCACAGAACAGCTCATTAGTTGGCAGCGGTGCGGTTCCACCTTGCAGCATGCCTGTCCCGCTCCCCACCCCACCGTACAGCTGCTGCGGGGACTCCCTGCCTGCCTGAGCGACAGTGCCTGGACATAACAAAAAATATTCCTGCCCGAGAGGGGCTTGGTGTGCGTCCTAGCAGTCTTGTCTCATCCTCAGCCCTGAAGAATCCCCATCAAGGGGGTAAGCTTCAGACCAAATGACTTTGCTCTGTGTCGGTTGCCTAGAAAACACTGCACTCAACTTCTGTAGCTGGCTTTCGGCCACGTCGTCAGCCCTCCAGGGAGAGGAGGGTGCTACTTCTCTGGGGCATTATGTAAGGGAGTTTGATTAGATTTCTTCTGGCATAACAATTAAAAAGATTCATCAGGATCGGAGGTAGAGGCCTGAGAAGCTGGAAGGGTGCTGTCAGGGCTTCTGCTAAACAACAAATGAGTTTCCTGCACTCAGGAACTCATGGAAAAGGTATGTTTCCCATGAATTTAAACCCGCCCCAGCCAAGCACTGTCTTCAGCTGGAGACAAGGGAGTGATGCTTCTTGCTTTTGCAGTTCTTCAGTCAGGTGTGTCGTTTGCAGCAGCCTGAACTAGTCAACTTGAGGGACAGAGACAAAGTGTTTCCCAGGCTGTGAGTTGGAGGAGGAAGCCTGTTCCCTCTGCTGAAGGGTGCTTCTGTGAAAAACACCCATCGTTTTGGCAGTTTCTCTGTTTCCGAGGGGTCCTTGTCCTCTGGGAAGTGCACAGCTGGCTTGGGATTCAGGCTGCTTGGAAAGAAACATCTGCTAATTTTGTTTGTTCTTCTCGAAACTCAGCTGTGTGAAGAGCCGAGAGCAGCTGCGGGTGGGAGGGGACGGGGCCAGCCCTGCTCCCAGGATGAGGCCTCTCCAGCCGGCAGCTGTGCCTGGGGCTGGTGCTGCTGCCCCTCTCAGGGGGCTGCACCTGCTCTCCCCCCCAGCAAACCCCTTTACCTTAGTGCTCCCACCTTATTTTTCAGTGACATGCACCGCATTTGGAAGCACCAAAAGCTTCAGTGGGCTAGGGGCTGGTTAATTGGCAGTTCTGCAGCTGGATTTGGTGGGGTGGGGGGTGTGAATACACCTGCTAAACCCCTCCTCTGCTGGCCCCCTCCTCCTCTGGGGGCTAGTGGAGGGGGCACAGGGAGGCTCAGCCCCTGAGCAGGGTTTTGCTATGATACTGAGATGGCCCCATCTCCCCTCTGCCCCTTCCATCTCCCCACCTCTGCAGCGCTCTGCCCGAGAAACCAGCACCTTTCCAGTACCCGCCAGGCTGGCCTCCAGTGCAGGATCTTCCCCCATCCCTGCAGGCCCCCCCACCCGGAGGGTGGCCAGTCCCCCCCAACCTGCAGTGGGGCTGAGGCACAGGGACCCCAGAGGTCGTGCCGGAGATGGACTTCTTCCTTGCCTGCTCTAAGAAGGGGACAGAATTATTTATATATGCTTTTATATCAATAAAAGCCTTCCCCCCTGTTGCAGCCTGCATGTGTCGTGTTATTTCTCGCCTGGCAGCCTCCCATGGGTTGAGCCAGTCAGATGGTTGTCTCCCTGCCACTGGAACGGGGATCTGCGCTCAGCAGAGCTCCAGCTCCGTGCAGAGGGGCTGTCTGCTGTCGTCTGGAGTGGACAGCCCCCGTTTCCAGGGGCAGGATCCGTCCCCTCAGATGGCTGCTTCTGTGCTGCGCCCTGTGCTGCCCGCTCTGGAGTTCCGGAGCTGGGCTCTATGTGGCCGATCCAGGCTGGGGAAGGAAGCTGTAACCAGGCTTTTAAAATTGATGTTTAATATTTCCTCCAGTGTTTATGACTTATGTTTGCTTCTGTTAAATTCAGAGTGTAAGACTGCTTCGGTTCAGGTGCCAGAGCTCCTAATGAGGAGCTTGGGGAGCTCCCTGTAAGCCCTCTGTTCCCACTCCTGCTATGCTGAAGGTGAGAAGCAAGGAGGAAAAAATATCTCAAAGCTTCTCCTTCTCCAGGAAACTAAGCAAATAGTGAGTGGGGCAAACACTTCCATGGGTCGCACCCTGCTGTGGGAGCTGGCTGGCCGGGCATATGTGCTGGAGGCTCCAGCTGGGAAGGGGTGAGGAGGGACTCCACGGCCCTCCTGCTTGTCACAGGGCTACACAGTGAGCCGAGGGCCAGGCAGAGTGGCCGGGAAGGCCAGTCTTCCTGCCTCCAGCTTCTCTTTGCTGCTCTGGAAAGGTTACCCTGGAGAAGACTAAAGGGGTGCTTTTAGGGCACAGCTTTGGTATGGCCAAGCCCAGCCCAGCCAGAGGCAGGCTGAGCCCAGCCACGTGGCTGCCACAGTGAGAGCTCTACAGAGTCACCTCACCAGGAAAGGGAGGGATGAACAAGGCTTGGCTTTCTCGGGAAGGCGGGTGGGTGCCTGGCTTGCCCGCGGAGCTGCCGGGCGTGCAGGGGATGCTGGCCAGCAGCGTCACGAAGAGCTCCAGCACCGGGTCTGTTCAGGACGGCTGCACCCCCTGCCAGTGCATTTCAGGTTTGGCCAGGCACAGAGGCAATAGGTCCAGATTCATTAAGAGCACGGGCAGGAGCCAGCTGCCTTTGGCCAAATCACGCCTGGATCACACCGGTGCTTGGCTGCCCAGGACAGAGCAGAGCTCCCTCCTCGGAGTGTGCGGGCAGAGGGTCGTCAGGAGCCATCAGCCCGAGCACACCCCGTCCTGGGGTGCAGCTTTGACACGAGCAGGGGCTGGATGTGGCCGCAGCGTGGCTGGGTGCGGAGCTGCGTCAGCCCTGCTGCAGCAGGGAAACCAGCCGTGGCCGGAAGCCGGTTGAGCTTTAAGCCAAATTAAAGGGTGTTTTTATCCTTCCCGGTGTGACTGCAGTTACTCTGCCAAGCCCCAGGCTTGCTGGTCTTTGGAGAGTGGGAGACCAGGCCTCGGGCTCAGAGGATGTGGCATCAGCCCCGTGTCCCATCTTCACCTCCCTCCGTAGGAGCTGGCACAGGTGGGTCAACAAGAGCACCCATGTGGCACCTATTTGGGGGTAAATCAGAGTCCCCTGGAGGAAGGGGACCCCTGTCCTGAATGCAGAGGTTGCACAGCTGCAGGAGGCCAAATCGGGAGGGGGAACCCAAAGGGGCTGTGGGATGCTCCGGAACGGAGGCATGAGCTGCCGGGCTGTGCCTTTGGCTGTCGCAGGAGCAGCTCTGGCTGCGTTGATGTGCATCCCCACGCCCCCAGCCGGGAGTCCCGGGGAGCCAGGGGCTGCTGGAGGGGGCTCAGCCCATCACCAGTGACTTCAAAGGGTGACAAAGGGCTTCACTGCGAGCCTGAGTCACGGCAGCGGCAGCCAGGCCGTGCACGCAGGCACCGTCGTAACGAGGCCACGGCTCCCACCACCGCTGCCGACAGAGGCAAATCAAAGAACAACTGCTCCTGTCTCTCCTGCGGGCATTTTGCGGACGGCGGTGAAGCGTGTGCCGGCTGTTGTGCAATCAGCCGTCAAAATACTTTGCAGTTCCTCACCCGCGTTTGGAGATGTGCTTTTATCGGCCCTAGTCCCGTCCCTGCTCCGTGTACTCTGGTCCAGGCGTCTTTTGGAGCATCCCTGGGAGGGCGGCTGGGCTGGGAGGTGGTGCTTTACCCAACACTCACAAGCTTCACAGCTCCGAAACCGCGCCCCAGCTCCAGCTTCAGTTTGGTGGAGAAACGCATCTCGGGCCGAGCGGGCTGGAGCACCAGGCAGCTCCCCAGGCGAGCTGCAAAACCGAACCGTAAATGGGAAGTACGGTGTAAAACACAAACGCAGCCGCAGCCCCTCCACGCTATTGCTCGCTGCCGAAGAGATGAGCTGCTCATGGTGCAGAAACTCCCGGTAATGCCTGAAAGGCGAGAGCGGGAGCGTTCCCTGCCAAGAACCAGCCTGTCCGGGGGAGGCCAGGGGGGCTGGTGAGGGGGTTTAATTAAAATTGGGTTTTCCTGCAAAAGCTTGTGCGATCTCCAGCTGTTGGGGCTGAGCTGAGCATCACTCGCAGGGCGTCATGTATTCACGGAGCGTGTAACTCCCAGGTACTTGTAGGAGCCTGTAAATTACAGGCTTTTATGGGGGTGTATTTTACAGCGTGGTGTCAGCAGATGTAATGATGGCATGTATCACCGCCGGGGACGGGACGCAGCCGCTGTGGGCTAACCGGGGGAAGAAGGCAGTTTGCAGAGAACTGCACGGCGGGAAGGAAAATGCCGACGCAGGACGGGGCACTCAGCTCCTTCCCGTGCTCCCAACAGCCCCGAGAACAGCTGGTACCCAGCTCCTAAAGGCTGCTGCGGGGACGTGCGCGGCCCCGGGGCTCCGCGCCCTCGGCAGGTCCCGGCTGCCCCAGGGTGGGCGGCGAGGAGCTGCGGCCCGTTAGTGATGGCACGAGCCAAAGTGCCTTTTATAGAGCAAGAGCAGGAGTAATTTATCGGGAAGCTTTTAGGGAAATGAGCAGCTCCTGGGCCCCTGCCAAGGCGCAGCCCCGCTGGGCTCTGCCCAGCGTCCTCTGGCAGCTCTTGCTGGGAGAGGAGGGGGGACAGGGACAGGAATGGGAATGGCGACAGGGTGGGAAGGGGGATGGGGACAGGATGGGGGTGAAGATGGGAACAGGGGTGAGGACAGGAGGGAACAGGGATGAGGAATGGAAAGGGGCTGGGGCTGGGAATGCGGAAAGAGATGGGGACAGGGATGAGGGTGAGACAGGGACAGGGATGGGCTGGGGAGAGAGGACAGGGATAGGACAGAGCCCATCCCACACTGCTTGCAGCACCAGAGAGAGAAATAACCTCTACCGACTTCTTCCCTTCCTGTCCCAAAACACTTCTCGGTACCACGGCAATCTCAGCACTGCAAACCCCGCTGGTTTTGCTCTGGCCAGCAGGGACCAACGGCAGCACCCACACAGGGTCCTTCTCCCTCCCGCCTCCCCTCACCCACGGCAGCCCCGCAGCGCCCCGGCACCTTCCCTCATCCTGCAGCAGTGCTCGCATAGGAGGGTTTGTTTTTTTTCCCTTTCCTAGTGAGCCTTTAATTAAATTAGCGCGGCACATCGCTGTCTTGCAGCAGCTGCAATGAGCCATCCCCAGCTGCAGCAGAGCGGTGCGAGGCCGGCGCACCGGGGAGTGTGGCCGGGACCCCGTGCTGCCCGCCTGCAGCCCGGCTGCTCCCGAATCGGGCGCTGCCATCTCCAACCCTGCCTGAAGAAATCCGTTCTCCCAAGTCCCATTAAAATTAATTGAGCAGCTTTGAAAAGCTGAGCTTGGGGGATCACATTATTCCTTTTATCTAATTTTTCTTTTATGTTATTGTATTTTCTAGCAAATTAAATTGTCCTCTTTTTCTTTTTGCCCCCATTATGTTTATTCACAGAGTCTAAAATAGACCTGGTTAAAAAAAAAATTTATATATACACACACATACACACCCTCCTTCGAGGCCACGTGCGGCTTCCTTTGGAAATGCCAGTTCAGAAAAAAAATCCAAAGTTTCTGTGGGGAGATGGATGAAATTTCATTACGGGCGCAGAGCCTCCCCCACTTTGCGAGGCAGTCGAAATGATTTCATTGCCGTGGAACACTTCCCATTTTCATTTCTCATTTGGACGTTCGGTTCAATTTGTTTGATAAATTATACAAGATCAAAAAGAAAAAAGAAAACCACCAAAAAAACCCCCGAAACCCAAACCCTAAATCAATAAACGCAGCCGACTCCTCCTGGCATCCCAAAGGTAGGATGTCCCCCTTCTCGGTGCTGGCGAGGCCTGGCCGGAGGGTGGGAAATCCCAGGCAGGCACAAGGAAATGTGTTTTCCCCATGTGGGGAGTCTAACAGGGCTCCAGGGAGAGGAAGGCTGGGGCTGCCCCAGCCCTGACACCCCGGGGATGGTCTCCTCCAGCCCCACAGGGAACCCCCCAGCACCGCCTGTGCCGGGGGGGGGCCGCACCCCTGCCCAACACACTCACCGCACCAAGAGCTTCCCCTGTTTTTATTTATTATTTTAATCTATTTGTCATTAAAAATGCATCATGCCGGGGCTTGGGAGGGCGGTCCGTTAGGCGGGCACGGGCCCCCCCGAGCACACGCAGGCCATTGCCATGGCGGTTTGCACGAGCACGGCCGTGTTCTCATCAGTGGGGCATGGGGAGGGGATTACACCTGGGGCCAGACCCCACCGTGGCGTAAATAAGGAGTAACAGGGGTGTCCCTTCCCTGTCAGCCTCGGGGCAGGGTCCCCAGCTCAGCCCGGGGATGGTGACACCCTGCAGCCCCTCTGAGCCTCCGGGGCTGCGGGATGGATCCTGGCTCCCCCCGGATTTGCCATCAAGCCAGGTGAAAGCACTTTTGGGAAGGCACTTAGGCTGCGTGTTCTTCCCACCGAGGCACTTTGTAAGGCAAATGGCTTTAAAATATTCATCAAACACCGACATAAAGTATCAGGGCATGGAGACAAGGGGAGGGGGAATAAAACTGCTGGGTGCTCGCACTGATCCACGGCAGGATCCGCAGCTGGGCCGGCCATCACCCCTGCCCAGGCATGGAGACATGGGGGTGTAACACCCCCCCCACTGGGAAGGATCCAGGGCCCCTCCAGCCCCAGGTTTGGGGATGCTCCAGCCCCCTGGATGGGGACACAGCCACAGACCCCCCAGCCATTGCCTACCTCCCTTGCCAGGACTCGGCCACACACTGGCAGCAGCTCAGCAGCTCCCATGGGTGCTCCCATGGCCCTACACCCACCTGGCACCCATCACCCCACACCTGTCCCCACCCCTGCCCTGCTGCTGCCCCCCACAACCCCCAGCATTGCCAGGAGCCCCAGCAGCCCAGAGCACTTCAGAAATCCCAGTTTTATTTCAGATCGGAAACAACGAACCAGGAAGAGAAAGAAAAAGAAAAAAAACAAAAACAAACAAAAAAACCTCCAAATAATGAGAAACGGCCCCAAATCCGAACCAGTCCGGTGCCCAGGTGGGTGCTACATACAGGCTGGGGGGCTCGGGGGGGTGTGCAGGGAGGGCTCCCCGGCCTCAAGGTCGCTCCGGCTCTTCCCAGGGCGGTCGGATCAAACAAAGTGCATCAAGCAGGAGGTCAGCGTCGTCCCCCCACCTGGCAGGTGGGGAAACCGAGGCACGGCGCAGGGCCGGGGCGGGGGGCGGGCGAGGCGGGGGGGTAATCCAGCCCTTGGCAGCCAAGTCCATGCAAACGCTCCCATCTCACACTAGAAACCATCTCAGGCACGTGTATTGCTTAGGGGATGATTTGGTTTTTATCATAAATATAGAGCTATAGACACTAGTATCGGTGTATCCAATGGGATCCTACGCCCGGGGGCAATCCACCCCCGGCGCAGGGAGGGGCAGCACACGGGGCTCCATGCACATTACATGCACTTACGGGTTTGGGTTTTTTTCTGGCGAGGGTTGGGGTTTGGTTTTTTTTTTGTGTGTGTGTCTTTATCAAAGTCTCCATGTTCTGCAAACAGCCATGCGATCGCATCGCCCCGGGGCAGCAGGGACCCGGCGCAGGTCTTCCCCCCTCGGGTCTGACCCCCTCCCGGAGGGGTTTTTGCATGTCTGATTCAAATATGGATATATATATACACACACATATATATATCTCTCTATACCCCTCGCTATAGGTGTGGCTCCCCGTTGGTGGCTGGAGGCAGGCGCTCGGGGCGGCCCTGCTACTTCATGCCACTGCGCAGCACCTGGTTGGCAGCGATGAGCATCACGCTGATGATGAAGGCGATGGCGAAGGCGCAGATGAGGCTCTTCCGCACGCAGGTCTGCCGGATCTGCTGGCTGGAGCAGGCTGAGAGGGGGAGAGCCGCGGCGTTACCCCAATGCCCCCCCGCCACCCAGGCACCCGGCGCCATCCCCGTGGTGTTGGGGCTGGGCAGTATTTGGCACCCCCGGCACTCACTCTCTACGTCGACGGGGCACTCCTCGGCCGTGCCCATGTGGCTTTCCTCCTCCGTCATGATGATGTTCTCGATGTCCTTCATGGAGAGGTGCTCACAGAAGGTGTCATACAGCAGCCGCTTCAGCTCGTCCACTGTCAGCTTCTGCATGTCACACTGTGGGGAGCAGGCGGGTGGCTCGGGCAGGAGCTGACCCCATGCTGGGACCCCGCCAAGGTGGTTGCAGTCACGCTACGGGGTCCCCCAGCACTCTTGGGTGCAGCTGTTTGGCTGGATCCCCCCTTTTTTGGTGGGAAAGGGACTTGTGTGCTGCTGACCCGGGGCAGAGTGGGGCTGGTGGCTCACAAGAAGGGCACCCGGTGGGTGCCCAGCCTCACACCACCTGCCACCCCGTGCCGAGGCGGGGACAGAAAAGGCTGCTGTATCATAACCCTGATCATGACCCCCTGACCCTAAACCTAACCTTTCTAACCTTGACCTGGAGCCGGAGCCTCACCTTAATCCCAACTCTGACCCCAACGGTAATCCTTAAACAAACTCAAACCCTAAACCTAACCCAGAGCCTGATCCCGATCCTAACCTTCACCCTGACCCTAATCCAAACAGCAGCCCTGACCCTAACCTTAACCCTAACCCTGATCCCAACCTTAACCCTGATCCCAACCCCAACCCTGACCTTGGCCCTAACCCTGACCCTACCCCTGAGCCGTCCCCCGGGGCTCTCGGTGCGGGGGCCAGGGGTGCTGGCTGGGGGGAGGGGAGGTCCCTACCTTCCAGAAGACGGTGTCAAAGTCCGTGCCATGGAACTTCTCGGGGATGCCCGAGGTGGACAGTTTGGGCCCCAGCAATGTCACGAACTCCTCAAAGTCCACCTGCCCGTCGCCTGCAGGACATGGAGGCAGCCGTCACCCCCTGCCTGGGCATGAGGACACGTGCAACTCGCCCCACCAGAAAGGTCCCTGTGGGGCTCCTGGGGCGGGGGGCAGGAAACAGGACACCCCGTCTGCACTCGGTGATGCTCGGAGGCACACTCTTGTGCAGCCCGGGGGCCCCACTCCAAGCCTTGGCGTTTTTGGGGGTACCCCATGCCTGGGCTTGGCGATGCTCGGAGGTATACTCTTGTGCAGCCCGGGGGCCCCACTCCAAGCCTTGGCGTTCTTGGGGGTGCCCCACGCCTGGGCTTGGCCCTGCTGGGCACACCCTGCTCCTGGGCACAGCACCTGGGAGGCTCAGGCAGTGCCTGGAGTGCCCCGACCGTGCTCATCCACCCCACAACAGCCCTGAGTAGCAGCCGGTATTACAGGACCTTGGACTCTGAGACGTCAGCAGCCAGGGCCCCCCAAACTGGCTGGGGACCACCACTACCAACCAGAACCCCATTGCTGGCCAGGGACCCCCAAAAACAGCTAGGGACCCCAACACTGGCTGGGAACCTCCAGCAAAGCTGGGGGTCCTCCAACACTGGCCAGGACGCCCACACTGACTGTGGTCCCCAGTGCCAGCTGGCACCCCAATGCCATCTGGGAACCCCCTAGTGCTCTCTGGGGACCACCAAAGGTGGCTAGGAACCCTCAAAACCAACCGGGTGCCCCAACATTCACTGGGACCTCCAGCAAAGTTAGGGGACCCCCCAACAGCAGCAGGGATGCCTAACACTGTCTGGGGTCCCCAGTGCCTGCTGGGACCCCCAAATACCATCTGGGGCTCCCCAGTCTTGGCTGGGGACCCCCAAGGCTATCCAGGACCCCAAACACCAGCCAGAACCCCAGTTCCAGCTGGGACCCCAATGCCAGTTGGGGACCCCCGTGGTGGACGTGACCCCAGGGGGTGCTGGGAAGGGGCCAGGGCAGGGTGTGCCGGGCTGGTCGTACCCCGCGGCTGTGGAGGACGCTGGTGTCGGGGCTGTCAGGCCAGCACTAACGATGAGTAATGAAGGGAGCAGCACCTTGGCAGCGCTGCCGGAAAGGCTTTTAAATGGGGGGAAAAAAAAAGGAAACCAATAAATTAACGAGCTCTTTAAGGTCCCAATGAGCGCGGGAGCGACAGGGAGAGGCCGCCAGTGGCAGCAAGTGCTGGAGGCACACGGCCAGCCTGGCCTGCTGGGTGGTGAGGGACCAGCCTGGGGTGCAGGAGCTGGCCCGGGTGCAGGAGCCAGCCCCAACAGCCTGGTCCCGGCTGCTTTGCGGAGCTGGGAGAGGTGCCATTCCCTCCTGCAAGTACTCCAGGATCATTAAATCCTCCTAAACCAAGCTGCAGTGGTGATGATGATGGTGATGGATGACCAGGAGGCTCCAGGCATGAGGCAGAGCCTGGATCAGGCCCTCATGCCTCCCACGCCAGGTCTGGCAGTTGGGTGGAAAAGGGACAAATGGCGTATTTCACCCAAGGGCGGGTGCTGGGGGTCCCGTCCCCGTTCCCACTGCCATGCCGGGGCGCCGGGGCCCTACCGTCCATGTCGAGGCGCTGGATGATGACTTCCAGCTCCACCTCGTTGGGCATGTAGCCCAGAGAGCGCATGGCTGTGCCCAGCTCCTGCTTGGAGATGAAGCCGTTGCCATCCCGGTCGAACACCTTGAAGGCTTCGCGGATCTCTGCGGGGGGGAGTGGGGATCAGTCCAGCCGCCCCCCGACGCTGGCCGCCCCCCCCAGCCCCGGTCCCCGCAGATCACCATGGGCAGTGCTGGTGGCCCAAATGACCCACCCACCCCTCTGGCCACGGTGGGGTCCCCCTTACAGAGGGGAAACTGAGGCACGGCAGGAGGAGCTGCCACCCCTGCAGGGACCAGAGCACCCCAAGCAACACTGTGTGGGGGGAGTGTGCACGCGTGCGCGTCCTGCAGGTGGGTTGATGGGCTGGGGGTGTGGGTGGGTGATGGGTGTGCTGGGGTCTGGGGGTTGTGGGGTGGTTGTGCAGGGGGGTGTACCAAAAAGGGTGTGCAAGGCAGTGCAGGCGCCTGTACAAACACATGCACAAACACTCACATACACACACACGGTGTCTCCAGCAGCTCGTGCCCCCACAACCTCCCCGAGAAGGGCCTGACCTCCCCAAGGGGACCGTAACACATCCCAAGGTCTTTGCTCCACCCCTGGCCACCTGCTCGCAGCACCCACCGTGCTCTTGCCTCCACCTGGAGGCCCTCTGCAGCTGAAAACCTGGCATCCTGACCCAAAAATACCCTCCTGGGACATGCTTGAGTTTGGGGCGGCACCCACCGGGGTGGGGGCCGCGGATGGGGAGACCCCCACGGTGCTGCAGCACCCATCTGGGAGCAGCCCTGTGCCCCGGGTGCTGGCACTGGGAGGGTGCTGGGTGCCAGGTGTGCCAGCACCCACGTCCTCCTTGGGGTCTCTGCACCCATCACAGGTTTACATGGGAAGATCCCTGCAGGGTGGCAAGGAGAGGCTGCACCAAGCTCGGAGGGCAGCAGGGAAACTGAGGCACGGAGCTTGCCACTCGCATGACTATTGGCCACCCAAAAGCCTCATGGTGCCCATCAGCTCCATCCCACCTCCCACTGCACTCAGGGCTTTGCTCCTTTTGGGGGGAGTTTCTGCCTTTTTGCTGCCCCCTGACACACGGAGCATGAACCAGGCTGATGGGAAAGAAGGAACCAGGCAACTTCCTATCGGGAGCACCGGGAAGCTGGGCCAGGACACCGGTGCCCTCTTCCTTCGCCAGGTGGCAAAGCTGCTGGCACCAGGCAGCGTGAGTGCACAGATCTCTGCTGGCTGCTGGAGGGGTTCGAGCTGGGGGAGCCCGGCAGGAGAAATGGGCTGAGAGCTTTGGTTTGGGGGGAAAATCCCACGTAGGCTTGTGCTGTCAAACCCCAGCGCCTGGGGATGTCCCTGCCTGGATGATGGCCCATCAGTCATGTCTTCTGAGGTGTTCTGGGGAAGTTTCGGGGGGGGGTTGGCCTGCCAGCCCAATGGGTCAAGTTCCTCCATGGCCAGCATCCCTGCCTAGGCAGGGGGACGCTCCTGGTTACCCCTGCGCTTGCAGGGAGCCCCCCTCCAGTCCAGGCACCCCCAGAATTCATACTTTGAGGCTCCTCATCCCAGACCACCCAAATGTCACCCAGCTCAGGGTGTTGGGTCAAAAGGAAGGACATGCCCCGACAGCGGCCAAACTGGGGTCCCACTGGGAGTATCCCCCCACCAGCCAGGGCACCCCGACTCTCCCCAGCTGAGCCAGCAGCACCCCTCCCCTGTTAGCACCGTGCATCTTCTCAGCCCCAAAGTGGAGCCCCAAGGGGCAGCTGAGGGGCCAGCGGGGCGGCTGGGTATCACAAACATCCCCCCCCAAAACAGAGGGTGACCAAGGGGACATGGGAGTGGGCGGCAGCACGGCCCCCCCGCAGCAGCGCAGGTGTCTGGTGCCTCGCGGGGTCACCTTGGGGCTCCCGCCGCTGCCATCGATCCCTGCGGCCACGCGGCGTGGCAGGCGTGCGGCCAAGGTGGGGTTCTGGGGGGGAGTCCTGGTCTGGGAGCACCCCGGGGCCTGTCAGCACCCGCCAGGGCTGTGCGAGGCTGGGTGCATCGCCACCACACCTGGCACACACGCGCGCGCGCACACACACGGTGGGCGCGCACACACTGCAGTGAGGCTGTGCACACGTGCAACGATGCACGGGCACATGCTGCAGCGAGGCTGTGCACGCACACCCCCCTCGCAGCGGTGCTGTACTTACGCATGCACGCGGACACCCGCGCCTTGCAGCTGCGCGCTTGTGCGTGCACACGCACGCACGCAAACACCTTGCGGCAAGGCTGTACTTACGCGTGCACACACGTGGAGGCACACACAACCACGCTGCAGCGCTGCTGTACTCGCGCGTGTACATGCACGCACACCTTGCACTGGTCCCGTACTTGTGCATGCACGCACACAGCCACAGAGCCACAGAGCAGCGATGTACTTGTGCATGCACGCACACCCCTTGCAGTGACGCTGTACTTGTGCACGCACGCACACACGCGCGCGCGCTCTCTCTGCAGCAGGGCTGTGCACATGAACCTGTCCTGCTCTGATGCTGTACGCGTGCACACACACCCTGCAGCAAGGCTGTATGTGTGCACACACACGCTGCAGTGATGCTGCCACACGCGCACACGCTCCCACAGACACGGTGCAGTGAGGCCGTGCGCGTGCGTAAGTGTGCGCACAACGTGCCACAGGGCTGTGCGAAGGCGTGCAGGTGCACACTCGCGCTCACACGCACGCACAAACCCTGCAGCGATGCCGTAAACGGGCACATAAGCGCACACGCACACAAGCTGCAGAGCCGTGGGCACACGCGTGCGCCCACACTTGCACGCACAGCGTGAGCCCGGCTTTCTGCGGGCTCAGGGCTCCTGGCCAGGCTTTGGGGCAAGACCCCCCGACTCCCCAGCCTAGGGGCTCCGTGCCTCAGTTTCCCCACGGGGACCCCCCCCCCCCCCCCCAGGGGCTCTGGGCCTGATTCTCTCCCAAAGGCGCAGCGGGGCCGTGTGTGGGGCCACCCCCTGCCTCAGTTCCCCCTGCGGTGCCGGTGCCGGGACGGCGATGGGGGCAGTGGGTGCTGCGGCCCCTCTCCCCCCGCACCCAGCAGGGCGGGGGTACCGGCGGCGCCCGTCCCGCCGCCCTGGCAAACTTTTGGGGTGGAAAAAGCCATTCTGATGATAGCGAGCTGAGCCCGGCCCCGCTCATCGCACGGGTGGGCAGAGTTCCGGCGGCCGCTCCTCCCGGCCGGAGCTCCGTGGCACCGGGGCTGCGTGGGGCTGCCGTGACCCGAGTGGGGGGGGGGGGGGGTGTGACACGGGTGACAGCCGCCCCCGGAGCCCCCCGCGCCACCGGCCACTGTCATATTATGACAGCGCGGAGGGTGGCCCCGCCACGCCGGGGGGTGCAGCCCCGCGCCGCCGCCGCCGGTCCCTGCTGTGTCATATTGTCACACCGGGGGGGGCCGGGGCCGGGACCCCCCCACCGCCGCCCACCCTCTCCCGCTGCCCGGCTCTCTCCCACGCTTTCCTTCCTCCCCTCCTCCTCCTCCCCCCATTCATCCATCCATCCGCATCCCGCTCGCCTTCAAAACCTCCCCAGGGTGCCGGGGTGGGCCCGCGCCCCCCAGCCCCCCGCACCCCACCCGGCCTGGGCCCCCCGGCCCCCCGGCCCGCTCACCCTCCAGCTCGTCCTCGGGGATCTCCACGGGGTGCTGCTCGGCGAGGATGTTGGGGACGGTGTAGATCCCCCGGTACATCAACGCCGCCGTCACCGGGTGGAAAGGCATCTTCGGGGCTTCCCAAAAGCCAAAGTTTAAACCCAAATCTCCTCGGGGGGGTGCCCCAGCCGGTACTGGGGTGCGCTAAAAACAAGTTACCGGCTCCCGCCGCCCCCCGCCCGGCGCCCACCGGCCAGGGGGGGCCAGGGCGGGCGCTCCCCGTCCTCCGGGGCCGGCGGCGGGACGGGGCTGGCGGCAGAGCCCCTCACCGGGGAGTCAGGGCGCGGGGGGGGTCCGGGCCGGAGGAGGCTGGGGGCGGCCCGGCTCCCCCGCCCACATGCCCGCCCGAAGTGGGAGCGGGAGGCGAAAGCATCGGCTAAATCCCGGCGGCGGCGGGGGGGGGACGGGGCTGGCCGTGCCGCTCGGGGTCCCCCCCCCCAGCCCCGGGCCGCTCACCGCCCCCGGGGGGCCGCTGCCGCCGGGCCACGCTCCCCGGCGGGGCCCGGCATGGCGGGGCCGAGGCCGAGGGCGGCCTCTCCTTCCTCCTCCTCCTCTTCTTCCTCCCCGCTAAGTGTCCCGGGCAGGGCCGCGGCTCAGCCCCCGCCGCCGCGCACACGCCGCCCCCCCGCCGCCGGCAGCCGGAGCATCCTCGGCCCCGGGGAGCGGCGGCGGACCCCGGGGAGCGGCGGCGGGGCCGGCGGGTTTTGAACGGTCCCGCCTGGCAAATGGGGGGGGGGGGGGGGGGGGGGGGGGGCGGGGGGAGCGGGGGATGGGGGGTGTCTCCCCCCCCAGCAGGGGGCGGGGGAGCGGGGGAGGTGCGGCAGAGAGGGTGTCACGGCCACCCGCCAGCGCCCCGGGCCGGATCCTGCCCCGGTGCTGCTGGGGCACCCGGCCGGGGGTGCTCAGTGGAGAACAGCAGCCCCGGTGCCAGCGCCAGAGATGGCGGGTCCCTGTGGCACCCCGTGTCCCAGCAGTTGTCACCCCAGGGTGCCCACACGCAGCACCCTGCGCCCGGCCCAGCATCACTCCAAGGTCCCCCGCACGTGGCACCTCAGGCTGCCATCGCCCCAAAGTCCCTGCATGCAGCGCCCTGGGCCAGGGCAGCCGTCACCTTGAGGTCCCCACACATGGCACCCCAAGCCCAGGCAGGCATCACCCCAGGGTCCCCATGCTTGGCACCCCAGGCTGCCATCACCCCAAGGTCTCCAAATGCAGGACCCCGGGTCACCATCACCCCAAATTCCCCCATGCAGCACCCTGGGCCAGGGCAGCCATCACCCCAAAGTCCCCACGGTTCTGCAGGGTGGCAGGGCCACCGTGGCAGGACCTCCTGCTCCCACACCAGGGCAAAACCGAGCTGCGGAAGAGGAGCACATTGGGGCCAGGAGTTAAGTCCTCCATCCCCACACCCCTTTCCAGGTGCCCCCCCTCCCTTCCCCCCAAGCCCAGATTGCTTTTTTTGCCTTATTTCTCACTTTGTCACTGATTAATCACAGTTGGGCTGACGCGCCAGGGAGGGTCCCTGCCGTGCCGCATGTCCCCATGGCATCCATGTCCCCATGGCATCCATCTGCACCCCGGTATTGGGCAGGGGTGCTGCCCGGGATCTGGGATCTCTCTCCTCCCAGGTCCCACTGTCTGCCTTGTCTCCCTGGCTGGGGGTGGCCCCGGCAGATCCCAGCCCACCGGCAGATGGGGGTCACAGTGTCCCCTGTGCCTTGGTGGCATCTCTCTGGCTGGGCATGGTCGCACAGGGAGGCTGCCAAAGCCCTGGCTCCCCACTGGAGGCTGCCTTTGGAGGGCCTGCAGTGGGAGGTAAGGGGTTGGGGGCAAGAGAGATGTCCCCAGAACCACAGTGGGGTGGTGAAAAGGGGGTCAGTCGGCACCTCTCAGGTGCTCATCCGAACCCCAAAGGTGCTCAAGAGTGATGGGGGAACTGAGGCACAGCTGGACAGGCTGCAGGTGTGCTTCCCGTGTTGGGACTGACACAATAACCCCCAAAATTTTGGAATGGGGTTCCTGCTGCTCCAACCTTGTCATTAAAATCCCTCCGACATCCCACAGCTGCCCCGGCCACACGCTGGGTCCCAGCCGTTGCCTCCTCTGGTTCAGCGCTGCTGGGAATTTTCGGGCAGATGGCAGCTCCAGCCTGCCCCGGCGCTAAATCCCCCACCTCCGGCGGGAGCGTGGGCCAGGACCCCGCGCCGGGGCTCCCCAAAACCCACCGCCCTTCCCCAGCCGCCTCCCGGCAGCGCTGCCTGTGCAGCTGCCGGTTGATTTTAACCAGCTGGGGTCCCCTTTAAGCTATTTTTTAGCTGGGAGAAATTTCCTTCTCCAGCAGTGGAAAACCACCACAGCCACGCGCCGAGCTGGGTGATCTCAGGGAGGATCAAACCCCCGCTGCTCCGGGGTGTCGGCTCCCAGGGCAGGATCCTTCCTCCCAGGATAGAGGGGGCTTTTTCCAGCTCTGATAAAACATCATCCTCCACCAGGGCTCAGGACAAGGTTGGGACACATGGACCTGTGCCCCATGGGGAGTCTCTGGTGTCTAATACTGTGGTTGATCTCCCAGCACGGCCCTGAGGGGAATGATGCTGATAATAATAAGGGATTTCTGGGGTGAAAGAAGCCCACAAAGGCAGAGTAGCCTAATTGAAAATCCCCTCCTTTCTTCTTAGCAGATTGGTTTTCTCCTCAGTGTTAACGAAGACACCCTCCCAATTAATTCTCTGTCTGCCCACTGGAGGCCCTGGGGGTGGAAACTCATTAATTTCTCACCACCCAAACCCTGGCAGGAATAACACCACAAATTTCTGGGCTTTTCCCCACAAATGCCCCCAGCAGATCTCCACTCACGCAGCAACAGTGGGGACCTGCTGGAGCATCCTTCCCCACGGAAGGGGGAGGCAGTTGGTCCGTCCCAGCCCCTGCTGCCCCGTCCCTGGGGCCGGCGGGCGTGAGCATGCAGCGGCAGAGGGGGAAAATGAGAATTAAACAGTGGCATAATTGCATTTGAAGTCATGATTGGTTTTTTGCTCGTTAGGGATCATCAGCGGAATGGTCTCAGCATTCCCCCTGAGCCCAGCTAGAGACACCCCATCCTGCTTGGCCGCACCACCCTCTTCCTCACAGGATGAAGGCTGGGACCTTCCCCCATAAAATCTGTGCCATTGCCCACCGCTCTGCCCCGCAGCAAAGGCTTCAGTTTCCTCACTTATTTTGGGGTGAGAAGCTCTGAATTGGATTCCTCGGACCTCAGTCCATCACCAGGCACTGAGGTGACAGGGTGGTGGCAGCGGCATCCCCAAACCCCAGGGATTTCAACTTAAAATCCCCGGCACAGCTGGGTGATTTACACATTTCCCGCACTGCTGGGGTGTTGCAAACATTCCTCTACCTAATTCCTCCATCATTTTATTAGCAATTCCTCTTCAAAATCCTCCCTTTGTTTTACTGGGGGCTCGGGCCAGCCTTGCCAGAGGTCAATGCCGCCTCTCCCCTCTGTCCCTTCGACCCGCCCATGATGGCAGCACCTTCCCGACGCTCACGGGTGGTGCTCTCGTTAGCTCATCCCACTAACCGGGCGGGAGAAGCGCCATGAGGCCCGGCGGAGACCTTGCTCTCAAGAGCTCCTGCGTTGGCGTCCCAACACCATTGTCTTTATTTCTCTCCGGAAGATTGGGGGGTAAAAATGAAAAGGACTAAAGCCGTGCTGGCACAGAGGCGGCGCCAATTTATCTTTAAATTAATCTTCTCCTCCTCATTTATTACTGAGCCTGCTTTCCCAGCCTCCCCTGGCAGGGCTGGGGCGCCCTCCTCGCTCCCTGCCCTTCCTCTGCTGAGGGGACGATCCAGAGAAGGGACAATGACCAGGAATCCGGCGCAGCAGTCCCTGCCCTCAGCGCATCCTGCCAGCTCCATTCATCCGGGCGTTTGCAAGGCTGGTCTCTGCCACGTCCCCCAGTTGAAACACCCAATTGTCCTTGCGGAGGAGACAGGGAACCTGCCAGGGATGGGATGGGGATGGGTGAGGGTGAGGATGAGGATGGGATGGGGATGGGGTTGGAGATGGAGATGGGATTAGATGGGGATGAGATGGGGATTCCTCACAGGGGTGGGGATGGGTAAGGGATGGGGTTGGAGGTGGGGTGGGGATGGGATGGGGATCCCTCACAGGGATGGGGAAGCTCACAGAGATGGGGAAACCTGGCAGAGATGGGGATGGGATGGTGCAAACCTGGGCTGGGTGCTCTCAAATCCCCCAGGACAACCCCACGGGTAACTCACCCCGGGGCAGTGTGAGGATGCTGCGTGTGGGGGTGGCACCACAGCGTCCTCTGGGATATAACATCACCTGGACTGAGCGCAGGGAGGGGATGTGAGCGGCCCAGGGTGGCCGTTGTGTCATTTTAAAGTCACCCGCTGGCACTGAGCCCTCGGAGGCGCTGGAGGCATCAATCTCCCGGGGCTGTTGCTGTCAGCTGGGTATTTAGTGAAATGTTTCTTAAATGAACGCTTGATGGAAGAAGAGGGATGGCTGCAACGTACCGAGCCGCAAGGTTATCCCTGCTGCCGCACCAGCTGCCAGCTCCCAGCACCCGCTATTAAACCCGGGGAGGGTGGCTGTCATAACCCACCAGGGAGGTTTCAGGCCGTGGCCATTCCCACACTGGGATGCATTTGGGAGCAAATCACACCTGTCATGGGGAAATGCCAGGCGAAGGTCCAGGCAGCTGGTGCAGGTGGGAAGGGGAATGGGAAAGGCCTGGAGAGCCCCGTTTAGTTTGGGTTCCCAAGGGGGAAAAATAGTCCCTCCATAGGAGGAGGCAAGACTTCTGCTTAGGAGAAATTTTTGTTTATGAAAGCTGGGAAAAAATGAAACGAGCATGTTCTTAGCATCCCTCTGGGTGTGGCCCAGGATGCCAGGGGCAGTCGTGACTCCATTTGCCAAAAGCCCAAACGGGGAGATAATTCCCAGAGACCTCAGACAAGGTCTTACTTAAATTCATTAAATGCATAAAAAGGCTCTGTGGGAAGCGCAGTCTGCCCAGGAAGGGTAGCACAGGGTGGGATCGGGCTTTTCAAAAGGGGCACACGAGGTGGGAGCGAAGAGGAGGGCTCTGGCAGAGCTGCGCCCAGCCCCAGAGGCACCACGCGAGGGTGAAGCCATCCCTGACCCCACCTGGCCGATCTTCAGCCTGTGTCCTCAGTGACAGAGGTGGGAAGAGGAAAAAATGCAACAAAATCCATGTTACAGTGCCTGTGCATCTGTGACACGGGTAGGCACTGGTACCGGGCAGGTCACTGAGTGGCTTTTCAAGCAATGTTGAAGTCAGACTCTGAAACAAAACCCCAGGCTGAGAAGTAAAACTGTTCAGAAATGGTTTCCACACCTCCCTGCCAGCAACCCTACAATCTTTTTCTCTCTGTATGCATCACCCCAACAAATCTTCTTGCAGGGATATTTGCCTTCAGGACGTGACTGTGCTGGGCCAGGATCCACTCCCACCCTGCCGTCGGCACGCAAGCGATGCTCACCAGGAGACACTGGCAATCAGCCGTGCCGTGCCGGCACAGCGACATCAGGTAGCGACTCCAGCTCAATCTCCCCAGGACGCTGCGAGCTGCTGCTGCAGGATGCCCTGGCACCGTGACGCCAGCACCCGGGGGTACCCACTGCCACAGTGGCAGGACCTGGTGGTACCTGGTGCCACG
Organism: Phalacrocorax carbo; assembly: GCF_963921805.1. Lineage (NCBI taxonomy): Eukaryota > Metazoa > Chordata > Aves > Suliformes > Phalacrocoracidae > Phalacrocorax > Phalacrocorax carbo. The sequence goes on along the minus strand of NC_087527.1, from coordinate 4,340,635 downwards.
ATGCCCAGGCCAGCAGTGGGCAGCATCCCGGCAGGGCTGTGACGATGCCCGGTGTCCCTGCAGGAGGTGACACTGTGGCCAGGCAGGAGGAGGTGATGGGAGCGGGACTCCAGCGTTCCTGTCCCAGATCCGGCCCCAGGGCTCCCCGAGCAGGTGGCAGCAGATGCCCCGGCAGGCCAGGAGGGATGATGCTGCCCAAGGTGATGACTGGGGGAGGGGAAATTAATGGCAAGGCTAAAGGGGTGGGATCCTGGCTGGTGGGACCCTGGCCAAGGTGGGGGCTCCCTCCCCAGGGACGTGTCCCAGTCAGGGCTGGCTGTGTGCTGGTCAGCAGTGCCTGCTCGCTGTCCTCCGTGCCCGGAGCGATATCGGCCCTCATGCTCTCAGGGCACCAGCTCCCAGGATCTCCTGGGTACCAGTGGGTCCCAAGCACGTTGTATTGTCCTACACCAAACAACACGGTCCTGTGACTGGCTGCGTGGTCCCGCACCCTGCTGCATGCTCCAGCAGCAGACCGCAAGGTCCCACTCCCCGCTACGTGGTCCTGCACCAAGCCATGTGCCGCTGCAGCCTGCTGCACCATCCCGCACCCCATCGCATGGTCCTGCACCCCATCGCATGGTCCTGCACCCCATCGCATGGTCCCGCACCCCATCGCGTGGCCCCGCACCCCATCGCATGGTCCCGCACCCCATCACATGGTCCTGCACCCCATCGCATGGTCCTGCACTCCACCCTGCGGTCTTGCATCTCACCACAGTCCTGCACCCCATCACACAGTCCTGCACCCCACCCCGTGGTCCTGCACCCTGTCACACCTCGCCCAGCATCCCCCTGCTCAGCGCGAGCGGCCTCCAGTGGATTCATCCTCCGCTTGCAGGGAAACGGCGGTGGCTGGAGCAGCTACACAAGCTTTTTTTTTATAACACGCGTATATTATCCCCTCCCCAGTGCTCAGCCTCAGTGCCTGAGTGGGCACCTCTGGTACCAGCCAGAGGTTTCCGTGCCGGAGCTGTGGCTTCCCTGCCGGCAGTGGCAATCCTCCCCCTTTGCCCATTAAGCCCCTAATTAAGCAGACAAGACACACATCGGGCTTTTAATTACAGCTTTGCGCGGCTGCCCCAGGGGAGGTGTTGGGGCGGGGGGAGATGCACTGAGCTGGCCAGGTCTCTGCCAGCAGCCGTCCCCTTGTGAGGCTGCCTCTCCCCGCTCCTCTCCCTCCTCATTTAATTTTCTTCCCCCTTTTTCTTCCTGGAAGACAAAGGGCTGGAAGAGGAGATAGTAGAGGGCCGCAGGCAGCAGCACTGTGCCGGCCCTCAGCCCCCGCTGGCGGGGATGGATGTGGGCAGCATGGGGCCGGCAGCCAGCGGCCAAGGAATGAATAAGGCCCCCACATCCCCAGGATGCTGCCCCCGAAGAGCAGGATCCCGGCTGGCTTTGCCCCTGGGGAGCAGCGTTTTACATTGGCATCCTGCCACCTGGGCCCAAATCATGTGGGAGCTGAGCACCCTTGGGTGCCCTGAGCCCCCCAGGGTGCCTGAGAGCAGGGATGGGGTGTCTTATGGGCTGCCCCCCTAATCCCCGCTGTGTGCTGGGTCGCCATGCCAGTGGGCAGAGGGTGACCCCGCAGAGCGACCCCCAGCCCTGAGGTGCCCTGGCTGCCCCCGGCTCCAGCCTGCACCCATGGTGGCCTGTGGCCAGGCACCCGCTGTGCCGTGCCGTGCCGTGCCGTGCCGTGCCATGCCAGCCTGCATCCATTAAGCAGTGAGTCAGAGCTGGGTCAGTGCTGACTAACGCCCATGCACCGGCTCCGAGCACCTGTCCTGTGTGCCAGGGCACCCACCGCCCTTCCCTGCTTCACCTCCCCCTGCAAATATGCCTCCCTGGGCACGCAAATGCCCTTCCCTTGAGCACACACACTTAATGCAAAAGCATCTCTTGTTCAAATGCACATCCTAAGTGCAAACACCCTTCCCTCACACGTGGACGCGCTGCCCTGCGAGCCCACACGTGCAGGAGCACCCCAGGCCCCTACAGCCAGACCCAGCCCTGCCCAGGGGTGAGCCAGTGTCCCCCTCTCCCCTGCTGGCCCCCACCCCCGAGGTACCCAGCATTGGGGCAGCACCCCGGGGTGCAGGGGGAGCAGCTGGGAGTTGGAGCAGTTGTGGGCAGCCATGGGGTTATGGGTGGGGGCCTTGGGTGCTGCAGGGCCTCTGGCCCCGTGGGGGGAGGCTGGCACACTGACTGGCAGCCCCCGGAGCCAGAGGGCCTCGCCGGCGCCATCCCTCACTCAGTTTCCCCATCCGCCCCTGCTCTGGCCTTGGCTCCCCACTACGTGTCAGGGTTTGGGGACAGGGATGCTCATGAAAGCAAGAAATCATCCCCGAGCCAGCGCCAAAGCCACCCCCACTGTGAAAGCGCATGGAGAAACACTGCTGAAAAGCTCATTTGCTGCCCTGGGTTAGCAAAAAAAACCCCCATTCCTTCCCAAGGAATCCTCGGCAGGAGGAAGGTGCTGGGAGAGATACATGGAAAATGCCACTCGATGGGTTTTTTTTCCATGGGCAAAGTCATCGCAAGCCAACCCACAGCCGCTCTGTCACCGCCTCGGCTCTGATGAATCTGATTTTGCTAAAAAGTAAAAAAAAAATCAGAATGAAATTTCCTGTGAAAGCAGAGGAATGGCCCAGCCTGCAGCACGGGAGGGCAGGCAGGGAGCTGGCACAGGGCTGCCCGCTGCAGCACGGGGGGCTGCACACCTGCAGCGCTGCCAGCATGTGAGGCTGCAAGCAGGCAAAGCTGGGAGCACGGGAGGCTGCAGGCGTGCAGTGCCGCGAGCGCGCAGTGCCGCAGGTGTGTGGTGCCGTCAGCATGCAGGGCTCCAGGTGTGCATGGGCGTGCAAGGCCCCTGCGAGCGAGTGGGGCACCTGCTGCCTCGGAGGACAGGAGACCCCCCCCATGTTGGACCTGGCACTGGCTGCACCCGGCGCATCCCCCTGTGCTGCTGCCTCTGGCTCTGATGCCGCAGCCTGGGCTGGGAAAAGCCCTTTTGGCTTTGCTTTGGGGCTGGATCCTCCGGCCAGAGGCTCTGCCTGTCCCCTGCAGGCAGCGCAGGCAGCACAGCCAGTGCAGGCAGCGCACCAGTGGCATTATTGACACCAGTGGCTGCAGGCAGTGCTCCCCCCACACGTGCGGGAAATCAGGTCACCCGCTGCTTCCCTTGCCTGCTGCCTCCAGTAGCCCCCAAATCTCCCATTTCCCCACCCCTTTGCCAAACCCTGCCCCATCCCACCTCCATCAGCCCTGCTTAAAACAACAAAATAGGGGAAAAAATAACACCCCCCCACATCCCCCCAGCCCACCCGCTTCTCGGAGGGGTCGAGCCCTCGCCAGGAGCTCCATTTAATCTCCTGGGGTTTTGCTGCCGGTGACCAGATAAACAAGTGTATCCATTGCTGAGTGCGTCAAGTCACGGCGGGGCCAGGAGCAGCCCCCCAGCATCAGGTCTTGCCAAGCCTCGGGGTGTTCAGCACAGACAGTGCTTTGGGGAAGCCCCACCGGCAGCCCTGGCTTGGGGGTCACCAAAGAGGTTTTATCCATAATTAATTAAAAAAAATTGAGGTCAGAGCAGCATATAGTTTATTCCAGGCAGGCCGAGACCAGGCAGCGTCAGGTAGAGCCCCAGGGACAGCAAAGATGGGGCTCAGCCCCCACAGGGCACCCCAAACACCGGGAGGGAAAAGGGGACCCTGCTGCAAGCAGGGATGGAGGAGCCCTGAGGGACTGGGGGCAGTGGGACCCCCGGAGCGATGGGCGGGGGGAAGCCGTTAACTGTGGCAGTGAAGGGCTTCGTGAGGTTTTTTCCCAAAGAAAAAAAGACCAAACAAGTCCCAGCTCCTCCTCCTAGTGCTTTGAATTTTTATTAAAAGAGAGGAGAAAAACCGTTATTTTTTCCCCGGGAAAGAGGAGAGCGGCTGTGCCAGGCCACAGCCATCCCAGTCACAGCCACGTGCGGGCAGTCGATCCGAGGCAGTGTGGTTTTAAATAAAAACGGCTCAGGACACGATCTACAACACGCCAAGCCCTGGGTGACCCTCCAGCCGACACCAGTGTGGCTGTAGGTCAGGTGAGGTTGTGGGAGGGAGGAACTGGGGGTCCCAAGGGGGACGCGGAGGACCCAGCACTCCCCTGCCAGGACACGGGCAACCCCTGGCTTGGCCCAGGGGGGCTCGGAGGAGCTGGGGGGCCCCATGCCGCGTTAGGGTGTGCTGGGCTTGGGCACCCAGTGAAAGCTGGTGCTGCGCTGCCCTCTGCCTGGCTCCGAGCCCCCAGAGACCTCCTGGCCTCAGATGCCCAGATTTGTCACAGTTTGCAGGAAAAAAAAATGGTTTAATTTGGTTGGCACTGTCTGTTCTCCTGCTCCTTATCCCTTGTGGAGACAAGGAGGAGGAGGAGACCTTCCTCCCCACCTCCCACCTCTACCGCCTCTCCCCAGAGAAGCAGCAGCCCTAATCCCCATGGACCGAGGTCCTGCAGCCGCTGTAATCCTGCTCCCTGCCCGCCCGCCTCCCACCTCCGCCAGGCCCCGGGAGAGCCGGCGCGACGGCCCCTGATTTACAGCACTCCACTAGAACATGCTCTGTGTTCCTAATGGAGCTCCAGGCACTGCTGGTGCGGGGCTCTGGGGCCGGCGTGCCGCTGCCGGAGGGAGAAGGCAGCCTGGAGGGGCGGCATCGCTGCCAGGGCAGACCCCTCCGCTGGCTGCCAGGCTGGGGGGCACGGCCACGGCCCCAACGCTGGCACCGGGGGAAAGCCTGGAGTGCCGAGCCAAAAAACTGCGCTAGAAAAGTAAGAAAAAGGCGGGGAAAAAAAAGGAAAAAAGAGCGACAGGGAGGAGGATGAATGGACACTAAGCTAGAGAACATCACACAGTCCGTGGGCAGCTGGGCCCCGAGTCCGTCAGTGTGCAGAGGCCGGCAGCACCCGGCGGGGACCGGGGGGCGATGCCGGTCCTGGGGGAGCCGGCCGGCAGGCAGCGGCGGTGCAGAGCAGCTGGTTGCTTCCTAGAGCTCCTCGAAGAAGGCCACGCGGGACTTGGTGCTCTGTAGGGTAAGCTGCAAGAGAGCAGAGGGGGCGGCTGAAGGGGGACGGAGCTGACCCCCTCCATCCCACAAGGCACCCAGCCCCAGCTTCACCCCCCCGGGAGGGCACCGGGCTGAGCAGGAGGGAGCCCCTGCCTGCATCCCCTCCTGTGTCAGCCCCTGTGCCTCCGAAAACAGCGGGGAAGGCAGAAGCAGGGATGCAGAAGCAGGGATGCCGCGCACACCCTCAGCAGCAACAAGCAGAGCCTGAAGGCAAAGTGCAGGGTGAGGGTGGTGGGCTGGGCCGGGGGAGTGCAGCTGCTCCCTGCTGCCGACACCACCTTCCCCCCACGCCAAGGCTGCCGAGGGGCCACGGGTTCAATCACTGCAAGGAGCGCGGCTGCAGCTTTCAGGCTGTGGGATACCCAGGGGCCCGGGCCAATGGTGCCGATCCTGGGCATGGGGCTGTGCCCCTGGGGTCCAGCGTGCTCCCTCCTTTCCTTGCCCTGACAGAGGGGGGACACACGGGGCTCTTGCAAAGCTGGAGGGGAAAAAACATCCATCAGCTGAGGACAGAGGGAGAACCACACTTGACTCTAAACCCACGGCTTCCCCAAGGCCTCCAGGCCAGCCGGGTACGTGTAACCATCCTCCGTCCCGTGCTCACGTCCAACCTGCACCCACCACCCTTGATGGGATGAGCATGTCTGGCCAGTGGGATCCAAGAAGCCACAGCACAGCTCGTCACCACCACCGTCCCAGTGCCTTCCCCTGCCCTGGGACATCACCTCTGACCTGCTTCCTCCATCCCGCCAAGGATGGAGCTGGAGAGCCCTCACTTGCAGGACCATGTCCTTGGAGCCAAGGCTCTGCAGGACTTGGAAACCTGGCCAGAAAAGGTTCTTGCAGTGCCAGCGAGGCTATCCAAAAAATAATACCCCGCAGAGGAACCATGTTTTGTAACGGGCCAAACGAGAGACGAAAGAGCCATCCTCAATGGCGAGGAAGAAATCACAGTATTTACAGATAACCACCCAAAGGAGCACAGTGGGAGAAGTGCCACCTTCCAACCAGCTGCTGAATCACCACAAGAGTTTGCCAAAGCAGCCGGCTAATTGCGAAGGCTTGGCTTCACCTGGATTAAGCAGCGGTGCCTTCCGCCAGAGACGGCAGTTTTGCTGAAGCAGGAATCCTAGGATCACGTTGCAGTGAGTTCAGCCCTGCGACAGAGCTGCCAAGTGCTTCCCCCTCCCCGCTTCCCCCCACAGCCTTTCCCTCGGTAATTCCTTCACAGCACTAATGCCATTCTGAAAAAATCTGTATTGCAGAGGAAATTTCTGCAGGGGCTTAATACCCTTTGCTGGTAGCATCTCCTGGGCCAGGGCTGGCTGCTCTCCTCCTCCTCAGCATCCCCCTGCATCCCCTCCAGAGCTGGATGGAGGGTGGATGAGATGGGACAGGGGCTCCAGGCAGCTCTTTGCCTCCCATTCAAGGCTGGAGAGGGAGAAAAAGAATGAGTGGGCAGCCCCAGCCTGCCGGCAGCCCCACCAACGGCCCCAGCGTAGGCATCGTTTTGGCCCTTCCAGCAGAAATCCCGCCTGTCATCCCAAGCAGAAACCTGGCTGGGTCACAGGCCAAAGAATTTGGCATATAAAACCTGAGCAGAGATGATGGTGTGTGCAGGAGGGTCCTTCCCTTTGAGCAGGACCTGGTGCAAGAAGGGAGGCTGCAGTCCCCAGCAGAGAGGGGCGGTGGGGAGGGGGCGTCATGGAGGGGTGGGTGAGCGGTCTCAGGTGTTTGCCGGAGTGTCAGGGCTCACACCAGAGCCCCTCTGCCCACCACAGCCCCAAATGAGGCAGCTTTGCTTTCCCATCTCACATGGGGAGACCTCTGAGAGGCCGGGCAGCCCCAGGAAAAGCCAGCTACCTACTTCCTAGTGCCCTGCTGCCAGAGTCATCTCTCCTGCAGGCCAGGTGGAGAACCACAGCATCCCGCCGCCTCCCCGGCCCGCGGCAGCTCGCAGTGCCGCTCCATTAAAGTGCAGCAAGAGGAGGTGCCGCCCTGGCCCCCCCCAGCAAACCCAGCACTCTGATGGAGGAAAGAAAGGAGCCAGCTACAACCCCTGATAAGGCAGAGGGAAGATGTTTCCCCCAGGCTTATAGGGGAGATTCAACTATTTTGAGTCTGCTTTCTGCCTGTAGCCGCCCACAGCTCTCTGTTAATCCCGCAGGTGCTTTCAGGGTCCTGGGGTGCCTCAAAGCACCGCTCGGGCAGCAGCCTCCGTGCCCAAAGCTGTGCCTGCCGGAGCAAACGCTGCTGCAGTGTCAGGGGAAGCACCTGGAGGCAGAGCTCTGAGGGCGTCCAGCACAGGCACAAGCAGAAAGACTAGATGCAGCCCTGCTCCTTCACCAGGGGCTTTCATCCGTGACATTCCAAGGCTCCCTGAGATGCTCAATGTTGCTTTTTTTAACCTATCCAGGGAATCTGAGGCATGGGAAGAGCAGCTCAGCTGCCGGCATACAGGGAACGGAGCAAAGATGGGTCCAAACGAGACGGGGCCCTGCAGAGAGGTGTGAGCGCTGGCTCCCCAAAAAGGCCGTGCACTCAGCAGTGGCCAGGTTTTGCCATCTGAAAGGCAAAGACCACGGGGATTTCAATGGCAACAGAAGTCCCGCTGTGCAGAGGCACCCCGCATTGCCCATCACCTCCATATTATGCTCTGGCTGTTTTGGAGAAAGCCAGGCTTGTGCAGTATCGGCCTCTGGGCAGGAGGATTTCTTCCCATTCAGGCTCCCCAAAGAGGAGCCCCCGGCAGTCTTTCTCCCCCATAACCTGGAGGGTGTTAGAAAAGCATCACGGGAGCGGGATACGGGCATAGCTGGCGTATTTCGCGTTGGCAGGAGCTGGGTTACAGCCAAGACCTTGGCAGTGGCTTGGGCAGAGGAAAGGGCCAGCAACTTCGGGCTGCTCTGCCTCCACCTGCCCTGGAGCAAAGGCCCCTCTAGCAGACGTCCCTGAGACCCCTGCACCAGGAAGCGGGGCTGAGCTGCTGCCGTCTCACATCCGATTACAGTCAGGCACATGAATAAACAGAGAGGAAATCAGGATTGCTCGTGGCTGCACGCTGGCTCTCCACCACCGATGCTCTGCTGTGCCTGGAGGGAAAACTCCTCCCCTCCCTTTTTTCTTTCTTTTCTTCTTGTTTTTCTTGCTGCTGAGCAATTCCCTGCAGGGCTGTCCTCGCTGCCCTCGCAGGCAGCGCTCAGGTGAGGGGCGGCGGGAGAGCTCTGCCACTGGCTGGCATTGCGCTCTCGACGGCCGGCGCGGCATGGCTGCAGCATGGCGAAACCCGAGGGAAGCGGGGCAGAGCCGAGCGAAGCGGGGCAGCGAGCCCCATGGCAGCCTGACTCACCCACCCAGCGCTGCGGCGGGGTACAGGGAGGGGCTGCTAAGCCGGTGGGCGCAGGGAGCCCTGCAGCCGAGCTCGCCTCCCATCTCCTTTCGGCTGCAACAGCGCGAGCCCCAGACAGGTCTTTGTAGGGAAACCCCACGCCCTCATGCAGACAGCAACCCGTTTTGCTCTTTTCTCTTCTGCACTGGGCCATGAAAGTGAGGAGGAGAGCAGCCGGGGAGGAGAGTGTAGCCCTGCTCCAGCCTCTCCCCTGTCTGCTAGGAGAAAGCCCTAAGGTGGCCTCCAGCACCTCCACGAGCTCTTCTGCACTCTCTGCCTCCCCTTTGCCCGGCCAGACAAGGAGAAACAAATATATATATCCATACCGTAACACTCTGCAGGCAAGCGAGCGTGATTAAGAGCGAGTTACATTCTCGTCAGCGTGGAGAGGGGGGAGAAAAAAATTGATTTACAAGCAGTATTATGATAATCTCCTTCCTGCAGGAGGGAGGGTGAGCTCCACAGTGCACTACCAGAGCCATCAAAGAAAATTTAGAGCGATAGAGAAGGAGCGCAATTAAGCGGCCAGAGCTCAAATGAATCAAGATATGAGAAAGGGAAGAGTCCCACTCCCTTCGTTCCTACACTGGGGTTCCTCTGAGCTCTGCTTTTACCCAGGGCTGCCGGAATGATTTGATTTAAGAAAAACAAACAAAAGCAACCCAATAAGTCCCTCATAGGCAAACGCATTTTAGAGTGGCTAACCCAATAACTGCAGGCTCAGAACTTCTGCTGGCAGGGCAAACCAAATAGAGAGAAACTGCCTGGGCTCCCAGCAAGCCCACCAGAGCCGCTGCCCTCCCTGCACACCAGCGATGGGGCACGGGCAGGAGAAGGGGGCCACAGATCACATCGACCTTCCCCCATCCTCCTGGGTCCCAAGGAACAGGGAGAGATTTCATATTTCTCACTACCTTGCCTTTTTCTTGTTTATCCTGCAGCCCAGCCAGGCTGGAGGAGAGGGTAACCTGTGCTAACCTGAGCGGCATTGCCTCCCCCCACGCAATGCCAGGGAGGGCTTCCTGCTGCTGGGAGGGAGACCCACCACCCCTGCTAAATCAGCACCCGGCACAGAATACTGTAAATCCTCTTTATTCCCCCCTGGCTCCCCCGAACGTCCATCTCCATCCCTGCCCACTCCCCAGTCCCCTCCAGCCCAGTGGACTTTTCAATTCCCACATTTACTTTTGAACCAAAACCTTTCTATTTTTCCGTCCCCACCTCGCCGTTTCTCTCTCACTCCCACGCTGACGTTTATTCTCTCCCAAGCACAGCTTTCCCCCGTCCTCCAACGCTTTGATGAGTGCGTTTAAAAGAGAGGAGATGATGCTCCATTTGAAGGAAACGCTTTTCAAAGGCTGCCACAAAAATAGCTGATAGGCCTGACGTTTCCTACTTTCCTTTCACTCCTTGTAAACAAGGAAAGGAGGCTGCCGTGTCCCAGTTTAGCTGCCAGGGAGTTTCACTTCCCAGCTCTGAGGAGAAGCAGGGCAGAAAGAAAACAAACCTCACAGGGACATGGCCTCACACACATGGGAATGTGCAGGCAAGACCCACGTGGGATGTGCCACTGTCTCCTCCTGCACTTGGAATATGTGTGCCTAGAGGTGTCCAAAGCTGCTCTGCTCACTGGGTATCTCCTGGCTCTCATCTGCATCCAGCTGCAGGCCTGGCAGAGCAAGAAGCCGGCATCCTCGCTGGTCTTTTCTCTACCCTCACAGCTCCTGAGAGGATGGGAAATGCCAGTGCTGCTTTTCCTGGGAAGTCCCTTGCTGGTGGCGTGCCTGCTCTGCAGCACACAGCTTTCCCCTCTCCTGCCGGGAGCGGGTTGCACAGCGATGCCATGGCAGCGCTGCAGTTCTGCATGAGACCATGGAGCATCTCACCTGCATGCAGGCTGTCGCAGAACCCAGAGGAAAGGCTGGACCCACCTGTGTGCAGCTCAGCCAGCTCTGCCACCCAGGCTCCCTCCTGCCATTCCCAGAGCAGAAGGATTTCTCATGCTGGTCCCCTCCCTCTGCAGGATGAGGCTCAAGAGGCACAATAATGTCCTCGTATCCTGAAATGGCAGTGGTCCTCCATCCCCCCACTGCAGCAAAGCAGACCCACTTAATGCAGGGGAGTCTGCAGGTTCCAGAAGGGGAGAGGGGAGGGAGTCCCCAGGAGATGACAAAGAGACCCCTTGAGATTTGCTGAAGTCCTCAAGAGACACGTTTCAGTGATCCTGAGCAAGATGCTAGCCAGGTGCAGCTGGAAAACGGGCAGAGAAGCCATCTGCCCCAGCACAGACACTCAAAAGCCTTCAGCCGGCCAGGATGATTAAGCAGCCTCATGACACTCGGTGGTGGCACAGCAGCTTCGCACCTGCATCACAAGAGACTCGGGCAGCAGTGTCCGTCACTAACGCACCAGCGTCCTTCCACCGCTGTAGAGGACAGAGCACAGCATGTCTCGAAGGTGAGAGGAGCAAAGACAAGCCCACAGAAGCCCACTTTGCTCTGCCTTGCTCGGCCCTCTGTGCTTGGCAGCCGGGAGCTGCTCATTGCCTAAACCCAAAGGGGACGACGCTGCATCCGTAGGGACACATTCATTGCCCAAGGATGGAGGAAGCCCAGACTAGTCCACCAGTGATAAATAAGCAGATTTGAAGTAGCTTATCCAAGCCCCAAGTGTCTCAACCACAGAAAAAAATCCTGCATTACCTGAGTTGAGGGCAATGCTGCACCGCAACCAGGATCAACCGGGAGAGGCAACGGCGAGAGCCACCGGCCGCAACTGCTCGCCCCACCGCCGACGTCTGCACCCATTCCCACGGGCACCAGGAGCGCCGGCCCCAGGGAGCCAGCTCGAGCCCCAGAGAAATGCTGCACCTGAGAAAAGGCTGAGAGCCACCTGAGAGCCTGGCAGGGCAAGGCCAAGCCCGTCTGTCGAAGGACCAGAGCACGGCTCGAGGACAAAGCCGCTTGTCTGGGAACAGGCGTGGGGATTTGCTCCTTGCCTGGATACTTCAAAGGGCTTAAGTCACAGTAAATAAGCATGACTGTGCAAGAAGAAAGCAACTGGAATGAAAGACCCAATTGCATTTTAGAGCAGCAGCCTGTCCTGGGAGCCTTCCTACACCGGAGGATGCGAGAAACAAGTGGGTTTTTTTCATCTTCTACCACAGCCTAAGCAGCACACCCTCCTGAAGGCGAGCCAGCTGGAGTCAGCAGCGCCAGCCCATGGTGGAAAGCGCAAAGGAGAAGGGAAATCAGTTTCCAGACGAGGTGCTTGTGCTAAAAAAGGATTAGCATGTTAACCACGTAATTAAACATGAAAAACTTAGCAGGCGCCTTCAAAGGCTGGCAACAAAACCCAGAGGTCACACCACCCCACTTGCTGTGCATCTGCTTTCATTACTGGGGCTCCTCCCAGGCACCCAATCTCTCCCAGCTGCTGGGTTAGTCTTTTCACAAATTGCCAGGGCTCTGTTTCACCTCCTTGTGCTGCGGCCACAAGTGGATTGTGCCCCAGTTTCACCTGCCAGTGGCTCAAGCTAGTCAGGATGGGACAGCAGGTTTCAGCCACGGCCAGCCTGCCTCAGAGGGACATCCTGCGCCTCCCCCAAGGTGTCCCAGGCCTGCAGGGTCATCCTTCATTTTAGCCCCTTCCTCCTTCCCAAGGAAATGTTTATGAGAGTGGCTGGTCTTGGGAACAGCCCCAGCCCTACTGAGAGTGGCTGGCAGCAGCCAGCCAGCACAAAACCCTGACTGGAGCGATTCACAGCCCTGAAAGGGCTGCTCCATTCAAGAATGGCACAAAACCTGTGCGGATCCTTCCTGGGTACCGGCCAGGGAGAAGCCTGCATCTAAAGCATCCTCCTGCCTCTACTGCGGAGCTCCATAGGTACTAAGAAATTGCTCCACAGTTGGCTGTACGTACCCGCCATGCAGGCAGGGCTGTGCAAGCCCTCAGGGTAACTTTTAACAAAAGCCTCTTCCAAAGGCGCTTACCATCGGGTTTGCCACCCGCCTCCATGAGCACTGCTACCGCAGCATCCGTGCCGTTTCTTCCCTTAGCGCTACCACTAAAAACTCGCTAAACCCTGTGGGTGTGCAAGAAACATGGTCGAGGGAAGAGCAAAAAAGCTTCCCCAAACTCATCCTCCCAAAGGCAGGAGTTGATGCTCTGCACACACAGCCTGCGGATTGAGGGCAAATCCTCAGAAGAAAGCCGGCTCCGGAAAGAAGAGACGTGGTGTTAACTGAGCAGGAGTCACCGGCACGCTGAAGGAGGCAGGGGACAGGCAGAGGCGTCACAGATAGGAAGGAGAGCGGCTCTGACAGCCGGTGTCCCCAGGCACGGGGTGACCAACAGCACTACCTCCCTGCGCTGCTCCCGGCTGCGGCTTTGCCCAAGAGCTACCTGCAGACCCCGGCTCTCCTCAGCCACCTGCTTCACATTCCTGTGATACTTCTCAAAACAGGAAGACGCAGATAACACGTCCACGTGCTGCTCCGCTTCAGGACAGAGGTGCACGTTTTTAGCCTGTTGTGACAGTTTTGGCAGCAAAGAGTTGACGGGGTTTGATTGGTTGCTTTGTTTTTTGTTTTTAAATCCTCGATTTCTTTCTGCAGCAAACAAGGAGGAAGGTCCTAGTTTACTTCATTAAAGAAACCTTCAAAGGCCACCCAGCTCCTCCGATAGATTCCCAGCCACCGGCAGCAGAGCAAAATCAGGCATGTTTAATTATTTAAGCATCTACGCCCGCGCTCCCACTGATGTTGCCAAGTCAACTCCTGCCAAGAAAGATACTTCCCAGCACAGGGGATCAGGTGCAGATTGCAGACAGGCTGCAAACGCTCCCGAGGGACAGCCGGACAGGGCAGCTGCCTGCGACATGCTGCATGGGTCCGCTGCAGGGATGGGCAGGGTGCTGCGCCGCGGCGAGCCCGATCTCACTGGCACCGCACCCCACTGCCGTGCGCGAGGGGTGGCGGCAACAGGAGCTGGCTAGAGCGGAGCACATCGCAGGCAAGCTCATGCACAGGTTAGTGTGACAGCCAGTGACCCCATCACCCCACGCAGAGTACCTTGGAATAACCTACTTTGAAGTCTCAAATGCAGATAGGTCTTCTGCCCTGGGCTTGAGGCTAAACCAGCAAAATAAAATGAACAAACAAACAAACAAACGAAAGAATCCTCTGTGAAATGAGTAATGTCAGGTCATTTGTGCAATCTGTACAGTTTGCCTGGAGCGCTGAGGTGACCAGTGGCTTCCAGGTGGGGCAGAGGGTTGGTATTATTTAAGTGTTGCTAAACTGCTGCCCCATGTCCAATGGCTTGTGTTTTCCTTTCCATCACAACTGCAAAGACATCCTGACCTCCTGGCAGCATGAACAAAAGCAGTCCGTAATTTTATTCTGGTGTGCTCCACTAATTTAGACTACTATTCAAAAGCCTTTGCTCCTCCGGCCGAGATGCACGGGCTGAGATGCAGGAGCCGGGCAGCCTCAGCCCCCCTCTGAAAGGAGGGGACAGGACAAGACTCCAGCTTCAAAGGAACAAAAACTGACCACACAGTCCCAGTTACAGCGATGAGCCCTGACAGACATGGAAGTGATCACCCAGCCACCTTCTTTGAGTGAGACGAATAGAACCATCAGCTGTCTATGAACCCATCTCTGTCAGAAGTGAAAATTTAGCATTTTCTGTTTCAACTGAGGACTCTGAGCACGGAGACAAAACCTAACAAAACCTACTGGAAGCAGAAACATCTTCAGATTCTAGGATGACAAAAGAGTCTGTGAAGATTTTTATATTCTCTGCTCTGGAGGGACAGGAACCTGAATAGCTCAGGGCTAGCACGGGGAAACTGGGAAGGGCGACACACTAGGTTCATTTTCCTGCCCCAGTTCCATGATCATGAACTCCCAACCACAGAAGGCAGTGTGAAGTGGTATTTCCAAATCCTTTCAGATGTAACCCTCAGCTGGGAGCAGTAAAGGGATAAGGATTTGGATTTAAAACCTGGAGTTGTTACCGTGGCCTGCATCCCGTGCCATACAGACTTCCGAACCCTTCGCAAGGACAGCTGCTAGCAGACATGCAGCTGGGTAAAAGCCTTTGCAGGGTAAAAGCCTTTGCAGGTGAGTGGGGCGGAGTGCTACATCCCGCCATACCAGTTACTGTTGTGCCCCCGGCCCCTCGTTACACTGAGCCCAGCTGGGAGAACAGCATTGCTACTAAGCAAAAGGAAGAGAGCTGGGTGTGAAAATAAAGAACGGGCTTTGTTGTGACTGGTCAGGCGAGACCCCTGGGAGAGCAGACCCAGCCACCCTAACTTTTTGGCTAAGTATTCATCCCAAGCACATTTCTAGAGGCAGGGGGTTCCAGGGCCCACAGCACTGGGAGCAGACACCCCACACACACCCTGCTAGCAAAAGGTTTTGCTGTTAGTGTCTGCAGCTGCACTACAGGTTACTAGAAAACAGATTAAGCGAGGACGAGGCTTTCAGCTTTTTCTGCTGAGGGCCTGTAAGTCAGGAGTGGTTTTGCCCAGCCAGGCTCAAGACCTGCTCCCTTGCAATGCCTTTCGGGAATGGTTGCAAGAGGCAGGGAGGGCTTTTCTGCTCCTGGGGTCACTCGGGTAGCAGATCCCTTCTAACAGCATCCCTGTACAGCTTTTGTTAAGGTTCAGCAAGGCCTTCAAACCTCGAGACCTTCGCATCCCCTTGGACACACTGAAGAGACAAGGCTTGCTTGTGGCAAATATGAACCAGGAGCCACTGGAAGCTGAAACTCTCCGCGCCCTGGTTCAAAGCTAAGCAGCCGGGGAAGAAAGCCTAGATCAAACAATTTTATTATAACAACTCATGCAAATTCTAAACCAAACGGCAAGGTTATTTCATTGCTGTTTTTAAAGGATTTCATCAGGCGAGATACAAACTGGAGCCCTCCGATACCTTTTTAATAGTGTTGTGCTTGCTGTTGCCTCGGCTGGCATTCTCGTTGTGCAATATATCCAGAGCTGTCTCTCTCTCCTTTAGCTTCAGTGCCTCGATTTCTGTCTTCAGCTCGTTCAGCTGCTCCTGCAGGTGCTTGCTTTTCTCCATGTACTCTACCCTGGCACA
Source organism: Phalacrocorax carbo (assembly GCF_963921805.1). Classification (NCBI taxonomy): domain Eukaryota; kingdom Metazoa; phylum Chordata; class Aves; order Suliformes; family Phalacrocoracidae; genus Phalacrocorax; species Phalacrocorax carbo. Next base: position 4,324,991 of record NC_087527.1, on the reverse strand, counting down.
CACAAGAGTCCTGGGTTAGTACTGGCCAGCTGCACGCAGTGACATGATACCGTGAGCAGCTGATAATAGAATTATAAGAGGAAAACCTTCTCTTTGTCACTTCTGGTGTGTGGAGCTGACCACATCAGTTTGCAGCATAATAAACTACTCCGAGCACGGATTTGTTCATTCTTAAAAAGAGGATCCAGACAGCTGACCCAAGAACAAAGCTGTAAGTTATGTTACTAGAAAAAAATAAAGCCACACTAATGCTGCTGGATGATATTTTAGTCTCCCCATTTCTGAGTGAAGCTGCACCATGCCATAGGTTAACACGATGCTGTTTCAGTCTACATGACAGCAGTTTAAGCAGTGCTGCTCTGCTTCACTGCACCCTCTCTAAAACCCAGCTCACAAATGAAAAGGCACGAATCCTTCCAGGAAGGAAGGACCCTGATGTACTGATTTCTCACATTTTAGAGGGATTTAGCTTATAAACCACATGGGAGCAAGCACTGCCCCCAAAATACCAGGTGTCTTTTAGACACACAGCATCCCTGGGAGAGAGAAAGGTGTCCCAAAAAAAGAAAGGAAGCGAAAAACCCAAACCCAGCCGTTCTCAGGACTTGGCCCTAACTTCCTTCCACGATGAAGCATTAACTGGAGAAAAATCACACCACGCCAGCCTCATGGTTGTGATTAAACACTGAGACCCAGGTTGAAGTACCAGCAGACTAACAGAAGGCTTTTCAAAGTGCCAAAATTAGTACTGGGGTTTATCTCAGCATCCGAGGTACACAAACAGGCCCAGAGAAGTCAGTGGAAGTATGTTATTACTTCCAGCATTTGGCAGAGCCAAGCTCTTCCTGCTTAGGAGAGTGGGATGACCTAGTTAGCAACCTGGGTACAGAACCAGGAACTATCCTGTTATTTTCAGCTTCTCTCTTTCTCCTTCCAGCTTTAAGGAAAAGTTTTTAACCTCCATCTCTAGCACAGCGGGCCGTTATTCCACGCATGGGAGAGGGTACTCAGCGGAGGCAGAACAAACCGCCCTCTGGGATCCAGGGGCCTTGCATTCCAGCCCCAGGAAGATTTGGCCGGAGTGCTATGGCAGAGCCCTTCTAGCTTTGATCTACTACCCAATCAATGAACAAAGCATGTTATTACTACAGAGATTAAAATCTGATCTGCTTTGATTTCTGCTAAATTTGTCATTTTGAAGGCTGCACTTACACCCTCAGGAAAACACAAGATCAAAGCTCGCAATCACATCCAAACTTGCTTGCGCACACTTTTTATATAGAAACATGACACAGATTCCAAGAAAAAGGGGTTAAAGCCCTAAGGCAGGACCTTAGCACAGACTCCCACTATCTTTACATCCTCTGGACACACTGCAAGTGCACAAGCACAGCGGTTCAGTGCACCAGCAGTCAGACTGCTGTTAACTCTTTCTACCAACACAGTCCATGCAAGCCTAACCAAGAGCTAGGTGTACCATACAGAGAGGAACCGACTGGTGCAGGGCTCAGCGTGCTTCAACGCACCTTTAAGCAGGCAGCAGGGATGCATCAGTAACACCAGATCTCACTCAGAGAAGTCATCAACCAGCAGCTACATCATGCTTGGGGCTGAGCTACTAACGATCTGGTAAATGCAAGCCCAAAGGACTTATGCCCGCTTCCCCTCACATTGGTGCTTGTCTGGTGCGTAAAGGTGGCATCCAGCTCTGGTGTAATTCCTCCCACTGCAACCGAGGCACAAATCCCAGCCCTGGCCCAGCCCAGATGCATGCCACATACTTCTCTTTCTCGATTTCCATGGAAAGCCTCTTCATGTCTGTATCTTTGAAGTCGAAGGACAGGCTCTCACTGATGAGGTTGAAGCTCGGCAGGTCGGTAGGCAGCGCAGTTGTACTCGAGTTCATGGACTGCTAAAGAGAGAGGGTGCAAAACCATCACTTCAGGCCACAAAAGTGTTCCCACAGCAAATGTTCTGCAACACAGAGGTAAAATCAGAGCAACACCTAAGTATGTGGTAAAAGGTGCTACTTATTAATGCTGCAATAGGGTCCTGATCTGCTACTCACACAGGTAACACACTCTTCTTGGAGCTGGGTGTATTCTACCTTGCAGTGGCACTGAGCTGGCAGGGTCGCATCATTTGCTCAGGGAAAGGGAAGGGGCACGTGCATTCCTGAGGCAACACAGCCTTCGACCCCCTTTGTCTGAACCAGCTGCAAAGCTTCTGGAGAGCAGATTACGAGGCTCTTTTTCAGCTGGTGATCTTTTAACACAGAAGACAGCAAGCACTCCAAGGCACTGCAGAAGCCCAGTGTCCCAAGCACCAGATCGGCCTGAAGATTCCCAATTTGTCCTTCCATTCAGAACTATTGCTCCCCTGGGACCCCACTCTTTCCAGCAGTAAAGAGGAGACAAAACACCACCTGCCTTCAGAACCTACCGACAAAACTTTGCAAAAACTGGGGTTTATCACTGCTGTGCCACTTAAAACAACGCCAGACAGAAGCTGCCATTTGGGAGACACCTGACAGCTATTTAACATTAAAGCAAATTTAGAAAGTGGAAGCTGTGAACAGGGGCAACGTGGGATGTGAGTGACAGCGGAGCCCTGCACTCCCCCTCTCCCCACAGGGTGAGCACAGAACAACGTGACCCCAAGGGTTAACTTGGGATGCAATTTCAGTAAGGTCTGTGGAGATGCAACGATACATTTTTCTCTTCACAGTAATTTACAGTTCCAAGTGTTTAGGAACCACTGCTAGATTCAGTTGGAAGCGCAGAGGTAACACAGGGAGTTGCCCATATTGCACCTCAGCAAGGATGTGGGACTTTCTTCCTCCTGCAAAATGCTGTGATATCCCCCACTGACACACACTGCCAGGCCCTCAGATTTTATCTTCCCCTAAAAAAATGACCCTTCTCTCAGTCACACCTCTAATAAATGGGATCATTACCAGCAGAGGAAAAGCATCCTGACTCAAATCATCACTCTCCTCTTACAATAGGTTAGAGAAGGTCGCAAGCAGTAGCTCGTGTCAAGGATAGCACAGCAGCTTCAGGCGGCAGACTGCGCGTGGATCTGAGCCAGAACTTCTGCCAACCCAGCACCCAAACGCTCACCCGCCTCTGTGCTAGATGCTCCTTCTTGCTTTAAGGGATTCCTGTACGGAAAACGATGTGCCCAAAGCAGCCTGGACTGGGGGCGGCAGGAGCCAGCGCTGCAGAGACAGGCTGCTCTGGCAGCACGCACCAAAACCTGGTGAGATGGCTTCAGGGCACCTGCCCCAACAATGAGGTCTTGAGCTTCAGCTGGTTATTTCTTTCCTGCATTTCTCCTACTTGGGACACTTCAGGGATTGTTTGCAGCTAGCTCCACTTCAACAAGAACTGCTAGCGCCAGGGCGGTGACAGATTTACTCTGCATAATAACCTGCCTCTCCCCTCACTGCCAGCCTGGAACTGGCCAACAGCCGGGGCTTGGCCCCTGCTCACTCTTCAGCTGGACAAACCTGCGAGGGACGACATTTCGTTTACCCTGCAGAGGCAACACTGGAACGCAAACGCTTAGTACGAGCATAAACAAGGCGGCACACAAAACTGCCCTGCTTGGTCTGGCTGCGGCATCACAGGTGAGGTGGACTCACACGACACGGAAACACAATTTCTTACTCTCCTTTGCGATGGCCACTAGCACAGAACGCAGCTACATTAATTCTGGAGCAGGTGCTGAAAGGGACAGCTGAGTACCTAAATTCCAGTCTCAAAGGGGACAGGTCTGCCAAAGCACTTGACTGATTTAAACATTCCCATCACATCGACATTCACCTCCCTTCCCCATAAGGCATGCAGGTGTTTGCAAAGCCCTTCCCACGTGAGGTTCTACGGTCTCTGCCATGTTGGGGAGCTAGGATCATCAGAACCAGCCTGCCAGCCTTCAACCAACCTTTAGCAATTTTTTTCAGCACAAGCTTGTTGGGTTTTGTTTAAAAAAAACCCAGACAGCAGCAGTGGTGACAGCTGAGCAGGAATTTTAGTTGCTGCAATCATGAAGTCCAGAGGCCAATTTGTCAGGGTTACTACAGCCTCTTCCTCTCCTTTCCTCAGCACCGCCCTTTCATGAAGCAACAAAAAATTGGTGGAGATGTCAGAGGGCAGCAGCAGGGAGGAGGAGTAAGGGAAGAGCGAAGAGCATGCTGAGGGCTTTCAAAGGCGTGGGCTTAGTGTCTGGAGCAAAGCATTTCCCTGCCACTTGGAATAATCCTGGGCAAGTCTTGCACAAGGCGCAGAGATTTTTAATCCAGGGGACACGGGGTGTCACTGGGACACAGGATGACACAGGGGAGACAGACCTTTTCCCTTATGTGTTTCCTCACCTGGAACAAATCGCATAACCCTGTTACTGCATTAAAGCAATCTCCTGCAGTTAATAGCTGCAGGCCCCATGCTGACAGCGGTCATCCCTCCGGAGCACAGAGTGTGCGATACAGACGATACAGAGGAAGCACAGAACAAGTCATGTCATGAGGCTTCCCCCGCAAGGGGAGCTCCTCCTGTTGCTGCCACTGCCTTTACTTTGCCGCTCAAGACTTTGGGCAAGCCCAAAACAGCCCCTTACTACTTGAAGAGGATGAGAGAAGAGATGACTGCTTTTAGTCTTGCCATGAGTGGCACCTGAAGGACAATGAAGGAGGCAAAGAGCTGTTGCCAAGTCAGTAAAGAATGAATTGTTCTCCCAGCCCTGACGGCCTGAGACTCAGATTCACATCCCCTTTCTCATGCATCACCTACAGGTCTCATCACAAAAACAGCTTGGGCTCCAAGGACTAAAAAGACACTCCAACAAGCTTTAAAGGACCAGGATAGGAGGCTGGGAAGTTGCAAGAAAACAAATCACTGTTTCTAGACTTTTCTGCCACACAACCATCCACTCCCCTCTTCCTCTCCTGCTCTGGCTCTCCCAGAGAGAAGCCCTGTCTAGCTCCCAGTGTCAGGGGAGGACATGGCACAAGTACTGGGACCACAGAAAAGAAGCAGCTCAGCATTACAGCCTCATTAAGGAAGAGAGGAGCTGGAACTGTGCACCCTTTGGCAGAGCTGCCGTTCACCTGAGGGACAAGAACCTCCCAACAGCAGCTTGCCAAACCGCTTCATCCCTCAGGCTGCCCGGGGCTCATTCCCTCCCCTGGGCTGCGCTCGCCTGCCGGGTGCCTCTGGGCGCTGGCGGGGGAGGCAGGCTCGCCTGAACCCGGCTCTTTGGAGCAGCACGCAGGAACAGGACCTCAGCACATCTCTGCCCCAAACACACACACAGCAGAGCGATGAGAGGGGCCACAGGGGAAGGGAGAAGCGAGACCAGCGTAACGGGCTGGAAGGGCCAGCAAGGTGTTGTCACCTGCATATGGGCGCAACAGTCACATGTGCATCCTCCTGACCTTGGGAAACAACGGCCCTTGAGCCTGTGCGATGCAGTGCGGGCTACGAGAGGGGCAGGAGGAGCAGCAGCCGCAGGAGGCGACCCCGCCACCTAACCAGGGAGGAAAAAAGCATGTCCCCTTCCCTCCTGGCACTGGCAGCCATGTCAGGAAGGCCAAGGCTCTTCAGGGAAAAGAGAGGATGCAGCGCCCGGTGTCTGGACAAGGCAGTCCTGTGTGGATTGCCTCCAGGCAGATGTAGCTGGAGGGGTGGAGCAGAGCTCCATGCAACCCTACAACACTCTCACTAATGAGGCTTTAACTCCACAGGCAGGGACACAGCCAAGGTGGCTGCCCACCAGCGTAGGCATGGGGATTTAGGCTGAAGGGCTCGCTAGCTGGGGTTCTGCTGGCTTGACCAAGGATGGACACAGTAACACGAGGGAAGAGAGACAGAAGAGCTGCCCAAATGCCAATGCTGACGTAGCCGTGCAGCAGAGTTTCAATGAGGATGCTCCACCCTGTGCACAAGTGAAACCCAGAACTAAGGAACTGGTGGATCCCAAACACCTAGTGACTTGTAAAATAAGGAGCACTCCAAAGCTAAGCTTTATAAAGTACCGAGGCAGCTGGCACTTGGCTGAGTGTCCCACAGCTAAGAGCACCTGACTATTTTCCATCACTGTCATTTTTAAAAGCTTCTGAACATTTCTGCAGGGAACTTCAGAGAATCAGGATGAAAAGTTACTTCATCTCAAGCTGTCTTCAGTCTGCTCCTCGAAAGCTTCCAGAGGAGCAGGGAAGGAGTCTGCAGGTAGAAATTAAAACTTCCGTACTCAACAGGCCAATAACCTCCACATACGTCTGTTGAGTTTATTTCTGAAGCCGATGAGCTCTTCCCCCCTTCGCCCCTCGGGCCAGCAAGGCAGCCGAACTGGTGGCTGTGGCAGGTGGGAGCTGTGGGGAGGGGAGCACATGATGGGTTTTGCAGGCCCTGCAGCACAATTAGCGAAGTTGAGGAAAGGAACTGCCAGACGGATCAGAGCACTGGTCATTTAGTCTGGCACTTCAGTCCCCGGCAGCAACCAGGACCAGATGCTTCAGAGGCAGGTGTGAAATCCTCTTAATGGGCAATTATGGAATAATCTCCCTTCAAGGAAGTTTTTTTCCAGCACACAGAGGCACAGTGTCCAGTTTATGCCCCAAAAATGAATTTACAGGTTCTGAACAATGTTTATCCCACCTAACAATACGGACATCCTCCATTTCCTAAGTATTTAACCCTATTTTAAAGGCTGTTGCTGAGCTGGTGCGTTCCCCACATGCTAGCAAAGCATGGATCTGACATGATGGGTAAATTGGTTTAAAATTTGCTGCCTTTAATGTCACCAGCAGCTCCCTTGCTCTTGTAGCAATGACGGAGCTCACAGCCCTCCACTGATGGGATGGAGATAAAAGACTCTGCCAGGCTACAGAGGAGGGCACGTTCACCAGCTAGGAACTGGGGACTGCACCACAGAACGCTTACTGTGTAGGATGACTTGCTGGTGATCTCCAAAAGCTTCTGCTTTGCTCTCCGCTCAGACTCGCGAGCCTCCTGAAGGTCTTGCTTTAGCTGATCGGCCTCCTTTGCCCTGCAAAGAAAAAGAGCAAATGGCAAATATCAGATTGAAGTTGAGAGGTATGAGAAGATGGAGAAGCAGGATTATAGCGGAGGTGCAGAAGAGGCTGATATTTGTCCCGCAACAAGACCTAAACTAAGAAATCATTTGAGCAAGGGAAACGCCAGGACCCCTGACACGTGTGACATTTTAATGAGCACAAAAATCCAAGCCAGAGAAGGGCAGCTCTGACAGAGGCTCTGTGTGAGCATCAGTGAGCAAGGCCAAGGGCTGGAGAAATGTGCCACAATGCCAGAATGTGGAGAACAGCTTCAGAAGTTAAGCTCAGACTTGCAGCAGGAGAGGCAGTTTTCTGGCAAGTTAGCATCTACTAACAATTATTTACCATATTCAAAAGGAAAAAGCAGCCAAGATTGCACAGGTTTACCTGCTTGCAGGTCCCAGCAATTCTAAAGCTACTATTTACCCTTGAGCCTCAAGGAGGACACCCCTGACAAGGAGGAAGCCAAAGGAGGGGGGGAAGCTTTCTCTGCCAGACTGAAATTTGAGTGGAGACTTCTCAGACTAGAGACCAAGGCAAGTAGGAATGGGACACAGGCAGCGTTCATCCAAGCAGAACGGCTGACACCAAGCAAGCTCTCCCACGGAAAGGAGTAATCGGTTGGAAGGAAACAAGGATGATCTTTTACTTGCTCACTACCAAATACACTGTGGGACCTGGGCTCTGGTGTCAAGAGGATGGAAACACCACTTTTGACAAGAAACAAGGACCCCAGGAGCTAGGGAGACCTCAAGGCTAGCCTGAAAGAGAGACCTCCTGACTGGTGAGAAGGGCTAAACAACTGAGAGGTAAACAGAGGAATAAAAGAAAACAGGGAGTGTAGATCTACCAGCCAGAAGAAAACAAAACAAAACAAGTATTATTAATGTTGTCAAATACTTCAGAGATGGCAGAGATGGGTGTTTGCAGGAATCACCCAAAAGTAGTGCTGGCTTCCTCTGCTTCTGTCAGGGCGTGGAAGGCAGAGGGCCAAGGACCATGGCACCTTCTCCCCTAGTAGCTGACAGGCCCTTTCCCTGCTGCTCTCACCACAGTATCTCTCCTAAAGAAGGCTTCAGAGAAGGGTCTCCAGCCCAATTCAGGGAAAGATGAGGGCCACCACTGCTCTACCAGTGCTGTTTCCCACTCAGGGACAGCCCAGCTGTGGCAAACTGCGAGATGGAGAGAGAGAAACTGGCTGAGCCCTGGGGCCATGTGCTGTTGTAAGTGCACAGGAGGCCAAGGGCTCACAGCAAACCGTTGGCTGGGCTAACTCAAGATAGGAGCAACTCACGCAGCTACGTCAGAAGGGGGTTGGAAAGCAAAGCAGAGGCAGCTGCAAGGTTGTACCCTCTGACCTCCTCTCCGACTCCTCCGCCATTTTCAGTGCCAACATCTCTGCCTCCAGCACCTTCTGTTCCATCAGTCGCTTCTCCTCCTCTGTCCGGATGGCTGTGGCTTTGATTCGCTGCATCTCCTGTTCAGCCTCAGCTGCTTTCTGAGCCAGGAGCTTGGCCTCCTCCTCCGTGATCTGAGCCTTCTCAGCCAGCAAGTCTGCTGTCTCTTCAGACCGCATCTGAGAATTAAGGCACATTAAGCCATTGAGCACACTCAACGTTTCCCCAAATGTGCTTACAAACCCCAGAGCAGGACCCTGAGCTGCTCATTCTGCACGGCCCATCGAGTCCCTCCCTTCCATGAAAGTCTGCAGCCTTCTGCAGCCAAGACCTGGATGTGCCCAGGCTCTGTCCAAAACCATCCTCTGTTGTGCTCCTGCCACAGCAGGCCAGCAGGCTGGAATCAACCTCATCCAGCCTCCCCATCACTGTCCACCCGCAGCAGTCTGAGGACAGCCATAGGACAGTCACAGCGTCCTTCCTAAAATGCTTCAGTGGTGGAAAGGGCGCAGAACAGCTGCAGTGCCTCAGGAAACAACCTCCTAGAGTCTCACCAGAGCCTCATTGGCCATCGTTGCCTCTTCCTTTAACTGCATCAGTCTTCTCTCCAGCTCATCCCTTGTCCTCTCGGCTTCTTCTCTCATTTGCTTCTCTCGGGCCAGGCGCTGCCGTTCCATCTAGGGAAAAAGGTGTTGGTGAAAGCAAGGAGAAGTATGAAGGCTTTCCACAGCATGAGAAAGGGTTGCTACGTGGAGGATAGAGCACAGGGCTGCACTGCTGCCTCCTTCTGCTTATCAACACAGGGAACTTCAATAAACAGGGGGGATATGATGCACCCTGCTCCCTTGAAGAGAACCATTCCCAAGACAGTTCCCTTCCCTCTGATCAGGCAGTCACCCACAGCGCTGCCCCACAAGCTGCCTGCAGGTGACTACGTCCCTGCACAGTTCCCTCCTACGGCTGACTCAGGCAAGCAGGGTCCCAAGAGCTCCGGCTCTGCCTTGGGTTTTTTACAACAAGCAAAACTGAAGGCAGGGCTGGGCTTAAGGGCAGTCTGAGGGCACCTTCAAAACATTGAAAACAGACACACCGCAAGGCGGGAGCTTGAAGGACGTGGATAGCTTCTACTTTTGATCAGAGACCTAACCCAGGAGGCTGGAAACTTCACATCTACTCATTTATAGGGGAAGTTGCAAAGGGCGCAACCACCCCTATCAATTCTGAAAAACACAAACTCTCTCCCTCCAGCTCCATCTGCAGGAAACAGCAATGCTTTTCCAGGAGGGGAAGAGGAGGAGGGGTGCGCTGAGACAGCCCACCAGAATCCTGCTACCTCTTCCCAGAAGATGCTGAGAGTGTTGTGCAGACAGAGCGTGCCCAACAACTGCCTCTCTGCAAGCCAAGCGCCCAAAGGGAGCCATCGGGCTGATTAACACACCAAGTTCAAGCACTCCAGTACAACAGAGATGGGTGCATTATAAATATCCACGCCACAGCAAGGACTCGCAGCACTGCACAGGCCACCTGCTGGGTTTAATAAGGGAAATAAGTGCAACAAGACACATTTCGCCGCTCCTTGGACACCAGCTGCGTTCTGGAAGTGGGACGCCCACTGCTCTAACGGCTCTGCTTCCTTCTATTAAAGGTTCCCCTCATTAATTATCATTACAATCTCCATCCCACTCAGGACTTCCATTAACAAGGATTCCCAATATAAAAAGACTATCTGGAACCAGTTAACGACAGTGAATCCTGGGGAGGGAGGAGACAGCAGGCGAGACAGCACGGCAGTGAGCTCGGGAGAGGGCAGCCAACCCAAGCAGGAGCCTGACCCTACCCACAGAGCACAAGAGCTCTGGATTTGGGACCTTATGCGAAACGAGAAGCTTCTGCTTGCTCTCACTGCCTGTGAGTCACCTCCCTCACCTCTCCCAGCAGTCCAACTAAGCACAAGATCTCAGCTCTTGCTGGCCGTGTTCAAACACACCAAAACCTCACAAGATTGCACAACCTGTCCCTGAAGCCGCCAGCGCTTGGACGCCACGCTGCTCCTTCTAAGGAGGACCTTTTGCTTTGCTAATGCCAACTCCTTACTGATCAGAGGAATCCCTGTGGGAAGCAAAAAGCCCCTCTTCCCCAGAGGAGCTGGCCTGGTTACCCTCGTAGCGACTCACGTGCTGTCCCCTCCTGCCACCCCACAAGCTACGGGGCAGAGAACTGCTTCTGGAGGTGCCTGCAGGACAAGCCCCATCACATCTCCAGGCCAGCGGAGCGCCTCAACCCCAACTCCTGCACCATGCACATGCTTGAATCCATTGACTTAGCAGTCCCTTGAGCATAATGCTCTCCAGGGTGCAAGTGGCTGCTTCGGTTTCTTCTGCTGCTATCTAGTGGCTTTACTGCGAAAGGGACATTGATATTCTAAGCGCTAGGACCCAGATTAGCTGTGCAGGTTTCAGCGAGTAGAAAAGGTCTACAAGCAGAAAACAATGATTCATGCAATCTAATTTACTGATATATGCTCATCGGCTACATGCTGCTGCCTCCAAAGAGCCGTTTTTGCCGCCTGGGCTGGCCTGCGGCAGATAAAGGAGGCCAGCACCAAATTAGCATGCAGGCTGCACGCCCCGAAACATCGGCGCGCATTCCATCACCATGTAATTAGAAAACGAGATGAAGAACTACAGCAAAGCACAGCTCCCCCTCACAGCCCCTGCTTTAATTACAAGCAACTACCCCAATGTACCGCACCCTCCCAGCTACGGCGCCCGGGCATAAACCGAGGCAGAGAAGACGCATGCACTTGCAGGACACCCAGATCAGCCCTTCCCTCCCCTCCTCCCAGTTTTGCTCTGGCATGTGGGGCTGGACTCGAGCTGCCAGACTGCCATCCACCTGCAGAGCCAAGTTGAGAATGGCTGGCAAGGTGGGAACTGGCTACTAAAAAGAGATGTTCAGCTGAACCGTCCCTCAAAGCTGCTCCATGTGCCTGATGTCATTCTGGAGACAGTTCCTCCCCGAGTTCATTTGTGTTTCTGATTTTGGCTCACGGTCTAGTTAAACAAGGTGTCTCTCACCTGCTTCCTCGCTTTCTCCTCCCTGGCCTGAGCTTTCATCTGCTGGACCTCCAAAGAGTCTGCCTTCCTCCTCCTCATGAAGAGGTCGTGGTTTCCAATACACAGCTGAAGGATCTGTTCCAGTCAGGGGTGAAGAACGGAGAGAAACAGCTGTACGCGTGATGACAATGAGGTGGTTTGTATTCTTGACACACAAACCCACTAGAACTGCTTTGGTTTGGTGCTTGTAAGCACTTCCACCCACTGATCCCAAACCTTACAAGCTCTCAGAGCCCTGTGAGGGGCAGGGAGCCACGGCACAGCCAAGTCCCGTACCAAACGCCAGCTCCTGGCCTAGCAGCTCCTTGGGGAGACCAATTCTCTGTGTATCCAGCACAGCACGGTTCTGGCAACGTTTTTACCAGTCCTAAAAAGGCATGAGGCCAAATAATGAAACAAAGAGACTTCTACAGCTCTGACCTGTTCTCTGGTTCTCGCTGTTCTTTTGGGCATTGAGAGTGAGGAAAAAAAAAGGAAAACCACTTTCCATCTTGGACAAATAGAAGGGTTATCAAGGGTTATCAAAAACTTCCCTGGTATCTTCAGACACCTTTGCTGAAGGGTTTCAAGCACCAGTGTGGCTTCCTCGGGTACTCAAGGAGGAGGCAGGCAATAGTAGAGGAGGGGCAACACTAGAGGAGGGTTTGCAAAGCGGTGGGCACACAGAAGAGTGAAAGCTCTTTTCAGTGATAAAAGCAGGCTTGTCAGCTGATATTCTTTTCTAAAGGACTGATTCACATGCCCATCTTCCATTTCGCAAGTCACAAATTACTTCTCTGGAGTCAGAGGAGCTGCAGCACTACGAACCTGATGAGTGCCATGAATGAGGCCTCTGTCAGGATGCCCCACCTCCCTATGGCACACAAAGTACAGGAGAGCAAAGGTCCCTCGTGCGACTTAATGAGGGTGCACAGCTACTACAGGATCTGTGTCAAAGCTCCCCCAGTTACCAAATCCAGAACATTAGCTAAAACTGGTCCCTACCACAGACGCTGAACAGAACAGCTCAACATAGCCCACTCCATCCCTGTACAAGGAGAGCATCCTCAGAAGGGACCAGCCTAGGAAGAGCCCGGACTGCGACTCTGTGACCAGTGCACCCCAAAACAGGGAGATCTACATCACAGGACAGAACAGAAAAGGTCCACAGGAGAAGAAAGGGGATCTGGGGCAAAGATGGGGGTCATGAGAAGGTTTTACTTACTCAGTGCTTCGGCCGTGCAGGTCATCTGCAACCCCAGGGCTCAGCAAGGGAGCACAGAAACAGGGGAGGGGAAAGAGGTTCTGTGAAGGAGCTTGGCTTGAGCTTCCCCTTCTCTCCTAGAGGCTACAACAGAGGGGTTGCTGCTGTACCAAACCCCACCTACAGCCCAGCCAGGCCAGCACACTCTGCCTGCTTGAAGGAGAAGCCCCAGGAGGACATTGTCTGTACTGCCGGCAGAAAGTACTGCTGCAGGCTATCAAAATTACTCTGTCTGTAGACTTACCAGCTTATTCACACGCAACTTTGATGAATTGAATTTAAAAACATCAATCTTTTTGTCCAACGGCTTAATGGTAAACTGAAAAGGAAAAAATAAAGAGGGAGAGAGTTATCAGAGAGCAGTGCATTTAATAAAAACGCAGCTATAAAAGTCTTACTGAAAGCATTGGCTCGGAGGAGGTCAGCAGTGTCAGACAAACAAGGCTGAGAGCTGTCCCCGTGGCTCTTAGCCAAGCGAGAGAACTGGTATCAAAAGCAACCAAGGAGACAACTGTTCCCCCGCTCAGAAAGACACAAGTGCCGTGCAGCAGCCATGGGAGTGCTGCCCACCTGCAGACCACAGCGCCCGTCAGCCGGCCTCCTCGGCAGGGCACTTTGCAGAGGGCAGGGACAGTTCCGCAACCCCTGAGGAAAGGCAAGGCACTGCTCTCCTGGCAGCTGCAGAGAACCGAGAAGGTACAGCGGAAACTCATGACACTTCAGACCGGTGGAAGAACCCGCTCGGCTGCCTGATGGATGGCAGGGATGTTACGTTAGGGACGCAGCAACAGGAGCTGCCACCCTTTCCGTTGATGCTTCCGCTTGCAAGAGCTCCCAAAAGGATTTTCCATCCATTTTGTTCTCCAGAAGGCAGCTGTCTCACGAGACTTGCTCTGCAAGTCTTTATATTAATATAATATTACTCCCTCGCTCTAAGTTGGTTTAATGCTCCGTGTGCCAGTGGAACAGCTGTAACCACAGCCTGTGTTTACCCTCTCCAGAAAGCTTCCCCACAGCGGGTCTCTCAAGAGGATACAGGTGGCATTGCCAGGCTCAAGTTTCAGTAAGACAGCCCCTAGACAGAGGGAATACTCCAAACTAACAAAAGGATACTGGAAGAGATGGAGCGCTCTGCAACACCCCATTTTTCAGGAGGCAAGTGTCTATTCCATCACTCCACACACACTACAAAAACACCCGGCTGAAGAGACAGTGCTGGAGCAGGAGTCCGTGCCCATGCGAGTACGTGTGTTCGTCAATACACCGTACTGCCCAAAAGGGCTCAGCCACGCCCGCCCCAGCGGCATTCTGTTTTGTCAGTTTAAGACCCAATCTTTAAAGACTTTCCCACAGGCAGACATGCGTGAATGTCCCTGGACCCAGGCTCGGGCAGAACTCCCACCAGCCACGGAAAGCAACCGCAGGAATACGCCAGGAGAGGAATTTCAGTTCCACGTAAAGAGTCAACCTTTGTTAGGATGGATTAAACCCCTCTGTTGCGTTCATGTAGCTGTTGTACCCAGCTATTAAGCCTGGTTACTATCACGTCAGGTCTCCTTGTGGCCGTCTTATTACAGAGGCGACTGATCTGACGGAAGGTGGCAGCCCTTTCCCCCAAGAGAAAGCTCTATTACAGTCTCAGTCAAGGCCTGCTTATGGAGGCTTCAGTCCCCAGATTTTTGAGGCCTGGCCTGATCAGACAGCCGCCACTGCACTCACGTATCACGGGGAGGAAAGCCTTCAAAAGCCACTCAGTACTGGGCTGCTTTGCAGAGTGGTGAAGCTTTTATTTTTAAGGAGTAAAACAAGCGAAGAGAATTCCAGCATGGCCTTACTTCTTACAAAACTTCACAAGACATGCAATAAATGCAGCTGATGAGAAACCTTTAGCTTCTACCCCAATCAATATCATGTTTAGATCAGAAAACAATATCTGATGAGGTTAATTTTCTTCCTTACCATAAAGACAGCTGCTTTTCTTTAAGCAGCTCTCACGGACTGAAAATTGAGCAGGGCAGTTTCCTCTCCACAGCCAATTCCCTGCTGTTCTCAGCTAGGTTTGGCGGCCAATGATTCGGAAGATTCACATTTATGCCCTGGATTTAATAAATACCTATGCAATAGCAGGCTTTTATCACTCAACTTCCTAAAAAGACTCCAGCTACCACGCTAAGCCCAGCAGCCTGGAAATTCAAGATGATGTAACAATACGGAGAGAGCTCCTCTCGTCAGGAATACATCTCACTGCATTTCATAACGCAGTACGTGCACACAGTGATATACACCATAATACAGACAGTAAAGCAGAGATCTCAACTTCTGAGCTTTGGTACTTGGGCTTAAGCACATCAGCAGCATTTCGGTTTTTGAAAAAAAGAAAAATTACACAGCGGGTTTGAACGTTCTCTAAAGCCAAACGGGAGGACAGCTCCCGCGTGACCTCTTGTACACCCACTCCCGAAAGGTTTCAGAAAGGCTTGGAATTAAGATTTCAGCTGGCAAAGCGGAGCTGCCCTTAGCTAAGCTGGTGATAGCAAGCGCAGCAGACAGAAGCTAAGAGAAATTATTTCAAATCGCAAACGTGTTCTTACTGCTCTCAGGGAAGAGGGGAGATGTATCCATACCTCTTTATCGCTGTATGAGATATTCCGGATCTCGTTCCACGGAAAGGAGATTTTAGGGGTCAACCTGTTGTCTGGGTCATAAATGTGAAGACCCAAGGCGTCAACTCCAAGGAGTAACTCGGTGCCCTTTTTGTTCTACGGGAGGGAAGAAAAGAGCAGAAAACCCCTTTATTCCACTTGGAGGGTGTGACACAAGGTGACATGAGGTTCCCCGACCAGCCCTGAGCAGTGACCCACCAGCACTGTGCATTAAAAGAGCTTCTGCCTCCCCGGCAGCCAGCAGCGAAGCTCGCTGCAGCAGGGGCTCCCACCAGCGCACCGCAGCCATCTCCTGGGTCTGCTGGCTCTCCAAGGCTCCACTCATCCAATCTCACAGCAGCATGAAAGATGAAGACTAACACGTGAGCTACACCAGCAAGAAAATACAACCCACGATCTGCACTCACCCTAATCGCAAAATAATTCACTCCATACATCTCCAAGTCCTGAGCTATCTTCAAATACTCCATTTCAGCTTCATCTCTGTCAGACAAAAAAAGGCCAGCGTTACAATGTTTGGCACGGTCAGAGAGCGGGGGATGGCTGCTCTTCCTGATCCTAAGTACTCACAAGGCTTTAAAGCCTGGACTGTCTGTATCGCACAGGTCAAGCCTGTCTTTGCTGGCAGGATCAATAAAGTCCAAGAGCAAATCCTACTCTGCAGCTTGCCAGCATCTTAATGGCTGACGCCTGCCTGGCCAGATGCAGAGCGTCAAGCCTTGCTGTGTCCATCTCCCCATCCCACAAGCACAAAGAGGAAATCCCTGGGTGGGAGGCCCCTCTTTCAGATCCATCTGACTTCGGGCTTATCCCCCACAGGGAGCATTTTACCACCGGAGGCAGCAATACACCTCATTGGTCTGAATCCTCACTTCTGTTCCTGGTCCAAAGAGCACCCTGACCCCACAGGCGGGCAGGGCTGCTGTCTCCCTGCCCCTCTGTGGGTGGTCCTTTATGGAGCATGAGCCCTGGGTTCTCTTGAGGACCCCGTCAGTGACCAGGGGACAGGAGGGCACATGCAGAGCAGCCAAAGCAAGCCCTCTGCCCTTCGTGAGTCTGCTGCAGAGATGTGCTGGGATTAAGCAGTGGAGCTCATTCATTGCCTGCCCAAGCCTCCCAAACCCTGGTGACTCCTCAGGCAAGGGGACTGACCCTGACTATCTCTGCGACACACACTCACCTTGCTCTGCCTCGGTGCTCTGCATACCAGGCTGTTATCCTTTCCTCCCACATCTCCGGAGTCATCTGGTACAGGTTTATTACCTGAGGTAGGTGGGGAGGCAGAGAGGTCACATCGCTGCTCTTGTCACAGCCTCCTTGGCCAGCAAGCAGGCCACAAACACCCAAGCTCCAAGCAGCCCCTCCCCACGCCACGTCCAACCCCAAGAGAGGCGACTCAGCGGGGCACACTCGGCCCTGCACCCTGTGATCACCCAGTGCTGCTGGCTCAGCCCTCCCAGGCACGTGGCACAGGCAAACTGACCCCAGGCCACAGCCAGGAGATGCAGGCAGGATGAAACCAAGAAAACATTTGTTTCCCTTTTTATTAAAATCTGTCAGAAAGAGATTGTATTCTCCTCCCTCAATATACCTTTTTGGTTTGTTTGCCCTGGTGAGGAAGCCCAAGGAAAGCGAAGCAGGGAAGACCCCAGAGGCAGTCCCACAGAGACCACCTTTGCAAAGGGCTCTGTTACACAAAACACCACCAGGCTTGGAAACCTACTCCTCCACTCAGCCGAGCCTTACCCGCTTTGGAAGCAGCTCCTCTTGTGCCAGGAAGCCTCGCTTGTGGACGTTGGGATCGTAATCACCGTACTGGAAAGAAGCACAGGCATTGTGCCCACCCCACATTACCAACACAGGCAAGTAAAACTCTTCACCCTTCACAGCCAGCCCTTGGGAAGAGAGCAAATGCAGAATGCTCACACCCTTCCTGCCACAACCTGTTGGAGCAGGGAACATATGCTGCTCGATAAATTTAATAACCGCATTTTCTTTGCCATTTGATTGCTAATAGAAACTAACATCCTCCTACTCGTGCAGCAGAGGTGGAAGCAGAACAAAACTTCCCACTGTCAGTTGATGTCCACCATCAGTTGACATCCACCATCTGCCCCAGACGATGGCTGTAGGTCCCTTCCCATCAAACAATTCTATTCTTCTCTAATTACCAGAAATTAACTACCAAAAAATTATTCTACTCTAATTACCAAAAAATTGCCCAGAAAACACTTCCTCTGACACAAGGGAAGACTCACTCTATAGCTGAGAGGTCCTTGCCCTCCCACCATTAGTGGGACAGGGAATCAAGATATGGACAAAGACCGTCCCCAAAGACTGGCTGATACCAGTAATCCATCCGAGGCAGATGGTGGTTTCTCTGCTGCTGCTTACCGCCCTAACAAGCAAACATAACAAAAAATGACAGGAGCTTGACTGAGTCCTCTCAGGCAGGTGATGGCTTTTCTGCCTGAGGGTCTGGGTCGCAGAATCCAATTCAGATTTGTTGAGTGCATCCAGTAATTACTAGTATTTGTTTAGATTTACATCCTTTTGAGCTGCATATAAAGTAACTGAGAAATAAAACTGCTTATTAACAGACTGAAAAGCCGAGCGTCCCTGCAGTGTGTGCAAAAATGGATTTACCTCCTGCACAGGTTATGAGGGCAGGAAGCCACTGGAAAATGGCACCTCAAATAACCTCAGTTATAACCTCAAACTTTGCAAGTTCAAGAGAAGAGGACAATGTGAGGCACGTACACAGAATGCTGCGATTTCCATTCACCTGGCAAACAGGACTTCTGCAGTGACATTACCCAATTACACAAGACACGGCAACCTTTGCTCGATCCGCTGATTTTGCAAGGAAGACAGCCCTTCCCTCCCCGCTCTTCCAAAGGGCCTCAGCTCCAAAAGTACAAAACAGTGACAATTTTTAAGACCAAGACCAAGACACACCTGGCGGTCATGTAGTAAGTCAGGAAGCTTTCCGTATCAGCCTCCTTTTAAAGACAGAACCATCACCTTGTACAGTAAAACCAGAGCTCAGCATCAAAAGTCTACACACAAATCCTCTCTGCAGCCCAGCAAGCAACGTTTCATAGATGATAAGGAGGGATTAAAGACACAGATATTGATTTGGAGCCAATGCAGATGCAAAGGAAGCATGCAAGAATCCCCATTGACTCAGACTTCAATTAATAGAAAACAACTGCCACAGATTTCATTCAGGAGGGTGCTGAGCAGTGGCAACTGTCTGTCTTCCAAGGTCTACAGATGCTCAGAGCTCCTCAGAAAGCAGCGCGTTGCAGGTACTCCTCCCTTGAACCCACATCAAAAGGCAACAGTGATAAAGACATGGCGCTGGCAAACGAAACAACTCCAATAACCTTGGAGAGGCAGAAAATATATCATTTCAGGTGATGAAAATAATAGCAAATATGATTAACACAATTATTTTTGTTGTGATCTACCACGGAGGTCCAAGACTGAGTATGGATTATGTGTATTTCACATGGTGAAAAATATTGCCATGTCCCAAAGGAACATTTGCACCGAGAGAGGGTCTGGATGAGAACATTAACTATTCACAAATCAAAAATCAAAAAATGGCTTAAGTATCACAGTGTACACTGGCTCAAATGATTCGGGAAACATACTTTTTAAGACCTTCTCGGTTAAATCATTACTTCAGCTCCTGTTAATTGAACTACAATTAATATTCATGGTTACACATGGAAGCTGCCTTTACCTTGCTCATACACCTGGCTTACATCGTCCTGGATAAACACAGGCACGTTCAGCTTCAAACTATGAACACCAAGTATTGTTTGTTTGGGGAAAAAACACAAAAATAAGGGCCCTTTGCCAGTGCTGCAAGATTTGAAGAGCTGAGAGGGCTGCAGCATGGCAGTGATCTGCATTTAAGGGGCAAGAAACGGAAGAACTTCCTGGACATTACCATTGTCTGCCAGGATGTGTTCTTCCGTAGATTCCACATATATCCCAGCTATTTAAAACCTGAACTGCCTCCAACATCTGCAAGCGGCATGGGTAGTTTGAACGCAGGGCTAGAGGGGAAAACACACAGTAATTCCCCAAATGATATAGAAATAAATAAGCTTTTATTTTTATGACCCACGTGCTTACTTTGTTATTGCAGGTAGGTGTGCAACAACACTACAAACCGACCTGTCTGTCAATCAAATGGCTGCAAATACCCCGCTATGTCAGGCTATTATGCCCCTAATCGTGCAAATCAGCATGTTATTAGTGAAATCACTGTGCTCAGTGGCTGCTTGCTTGTCCAGAAAGGATGTCGTTATCCTATTTGTCAAATAGGAAGGAAGGAGATGACCTGCAACATCTAAAACATGCTAGCAAAGATCTGAAAAGGCTTCCCTTTTTCACCCTCTCACAATCTCTGTGCAGAATCAAGACACGCAAGGTCGGGAGAATGGCTCTGAGCCCAGCTGACCTCCTCCAGACAGCTGAGCGACGAGCACGTCCAGCGAGCTACTGAGCACAAGGTCAGCAGCCGAGCCACGCGAGGAGAAAGGGGGCGCACCGCAGCCCTGCTCCAAATCACAGCCTGCTCCTGATTGCAAGGGCAGAAGCTGTCAGGGCCGAGAGTTAACAGCGCTCAATATTTACCCAATGGTTTATTCATTCTGGCAACAGGAAAAGTCATCCCCTCCACATCCTCAGCTCAGCAGGTCAGCGGGGAAAAAGCCGAGTAAGTGTTTACTCATGCACTCTAATAAGAGTGATGACTGTTCCACACAAATAGAAACATTTCTAAAAGCAACTCGTCTTTCCCTGGCTGGAGTCTCTCGACTAAAGTACAGTTTCATCAATATTCTGACTATGAGGAGAAAACATCTTTTTCTAGTAAATGCAAACATTCATCATCAAAGAGCACTGCGGCACGTCACCCAGGGCTGTATTCGGACAAACCGGGCACGAACTAAAGGATTACAAGGAAGATTTTATGGCAACCTGGAAAAAGCCATACTGAAACACTGAGGACTGGCCTCCAGTTCCAGACAGCCTGGATCAGGCCCCCTCTGCAGGCAACAGAGCCAAATCCCCTCTCCTGCCCTGTCGGCTACAGTGGTCTCACAGACCAGAGAGCTTCCCTGCTTCTCCTGAACTGCTTGACAGTTGTGATTCCCTGGGACAGGCAAACAGGCCGGACCCAGGGCACAGCCACTTGCTGTGGTCCTGCGAGCCCAAACACCTGCCTAAATCGCATCCGGAGAGTCAGAACTGACTACAACCATGAGGCTACAGCCGGGCTGCGACCAGACTCCAGTCACTCCCCTTCCGAAGACACCATCTTCACACACATAAACTGGAGATTAGCTAGAAGACTTGTTAACTGAGCAGCTGCATGTGCTGTGCATATACAGGGAGAAATTACTTCCCCTCCTGTAAGAGTGTCCCCACTTCTCAACCTTGGGCTGCTCCCAGGAGTCCCCCTGCTGCAGGTTGCTGCAAGCCGTCCAAGGCTGCAAACTCCAGACTGGTAAAGAGTGTTCTCTTAAATAAATCCTCAGCAAAACACACTGACTCTGGGTGCAGAGCAGAATTCACCCAGGAAACATGGGGAAGTTAGTGACTGCTGACCTCTTCCTCTGTCTAGTGAGGCCAGACACCTGAGATCCAAACCAAGATAAAGTGAGAAGTCAGGAAGAGCCCTTTAACACTATAGTAACATTTGCATGGCGAGCTGTAGCACTCAAAATAAAGTAGTTATGACAGTGACAAGTATTCTGGGAACGCAGAGATGCTGTGAGTCCCACGGCTGATTTGCCTCTAGCTACAAGGGCAAGAGCAGGGAGGAGATCCAAAAAATCATGGACTTGGGGAATTCACCTGCCCCAGTGGTAAGCCACACCTGCGCAGGCGCTGCGGCCCATAAGCTAAGCACTGGCTAAAGAGTACTGGAAAGAGAAAGCACAAACCAATGTCCTAAGGCAGCCAGAACCAGCTGCACAGAGAGGGTAACAGTGCTAGTGCAGCCCCCTCACTTCCCACGTTTTAACAACTTTCCCTGCCCTTCCCTTCCTCAGGAAGTGGGCACAAAGCACCTCGCCTACTGGCCCACCGCCAGCATCAGCAGGCCCCTGGAAAATCCCCCTGTGCTTACCTTGGCTTGGACAGCATAAGAGGCCAGCAGGACGGAAGCTTCAGGAGGACAGTAGATCTTCTCATCCAAAATCTGCTTCTTCACCTGCACAGCAGCAAAGGACACACAGCACACACTCAGGGGAGCAGTGCAGAGCAGGACTGTCGTAGCAGGTGGTTGCAGTTTGGTTTAACTCCAGCTGTCAACCACACAGTTAACAATTTTCCTAACACTAATTACAATTCAGGCCCAGGAAGTCTCTGATGGCTTGGAAGGGATGGGCTCAGGCTTTCACAGGCCACCTTTTTAGACAGGTTTGTGAGAAGAGCTAAATTTGTATGTGGAAAATGACAGAAGCCATATCCCATTGCTAAAGGCAAGGGTGGGGAAAAAACGTCTTGCATGTGGACACGGAGATAAATCCTCTTAAGGCATCAGCTATGGATTGATAGAACGTCCATACACAACACTAAACTAAAAAAGAAGTTTGCAGCCGAGGCTCTGAGCACACAAAGGTTTTGGTCTGGGCTATTCAGGCTGCATCATGAGCCAGCGCTCACCTGTGCTCAAGGTTAATTCCCTCCAATCCCACCGATAGCAAGGAGAGCTGCAGGACACCTCCGTGGCACTGCTTTTAGCAGCAGGCAAAGCCCCACGCATACTCCCAGGAGAGCCAACGTGCAGCTCCCAGAGTAAGCCGTGGCTTTACATTTCCTGGCTTCTGTGCATTAAAAAATTAAACCTGTCATGTTTGATATTTTTTAGTTTTGCCCACTTAATTTTCCTGAATAAAGACAGGAAAAAAAAGCGTACCATTTCCTGGGAGACTTAAATGGATTGTCACAGAGATGCAGTAACATCAATTTGAATTTATAACATGCTTTGAGTCCTTGCAGTTGGGTACAACATAATCACAGAGGATATTCTCCTGCCTTAAGATAAAAACAGGAGAGTTTGCCAGATTACGTGTGCTCTCGCTTCCCATAGGTGTTCCAGGAGCCCAGGCTCCTCTCATCATCAGAAATCCTAGCAGAAAAGTCATGGTCTGCATTCATAAACTGCAGCTTTAACTGCTTTTCCTCTCTGATTTTCCTTTTCAAAGATGCCAGCAGCACTTTTCCTCATCAAGGATAAAGCCCACAGCAAATGGGATGTTTAAAAACAGCCCTAAGGAGACACTAGTGCACAAGACAGACCTTGGAGATGAACAGCAACAGTCTGCATCTAGAAGTCCTTTGAAGAACAAGGATGAACTCTGGAAGCGTGAGGAGCACCAAGGAGCCGGTGAGCTCACTCATGCCCATCTGAAAGGGCAGGGCACACCAAAGTCTACACTGGTATTTCCAAGGGCATCCAAATCCAGGTTGCCTCTACTTCGAGGTAACAACTGTAAGAATGAGTGTCTTTTTCGTATCTATAAATTAATTTGTTTTAGAAACTTTAAATTAACAGTCACAGAGCAGCTAAAACATCCCAGTGAGTACCTGGGGCTCCGACTATGGCCACTCCGCAGCCTGTAATTGTAGATGGCACAGCCCTTCATAAGAAATAGTTTCAGAAAAATTGATCTTGTCTGAAGGAGGGCTCCTGTGACAGAACCCCTGCCACACAGGCCAGCCCCACTCCCAGCCATGCAGCACTGCTGCAACATCGGCCGAGCCCATTTCTCAGGAGACAATGTTTTGCAGCATACTTTAAATAAAGAAAAAAGCCTGAATAAGTGTTTGCCATGGTTTCCAATTGCTTAAGGTAAGGGCATGAGTTACTGGGGCAGGTGGGACCATTAGGTTTCCCCTTCTACTCTGCTTTTGCCATCAGTCTGATGGAGCTGAGCTTCTGGGATTTTCTTTTGCTCCAAAAAAGGCTGTTTTGCGAAGAGGTGAACTTCACTGGACAGCCTGAACATGGGGCAGGGAGCCCACCCTCTGTTCTCGAGGATGAAATTCCCCTGCTTCCCTACAAAGGCAATTGCCACCCCTCAGCACGACTGATCTCCACACCCTGCAGAGAGGCGGACTCTGCCTCATGTCACCCAGGCCCACATCTGACAGATTCATTTTCCATAGCTACCACACACTAACACTACAAATCACCTAATCATTCCTGACAGCCAGTTTATGAGGTCTGCAAGTCTGGGCATCTGTGACCACTTCACCCAGACAAACCATCTTTGACCTATTTTAAGAAGTTTCTGTTGCTGAAGACAGCTCCCCTCGGAGAAGTGTGAACTTAATGATGAGGATCCACACTCTGCTGAGCAACTTTCTGACCCTGGAACCTTCTCGCACTTCTGCTCATCCCGGCTCCTTCTCCCCCAGCTTGGAAAACAGAGTACTGACAAGGTTCCTACCTGCAGGAAGAACAAGTGCTGTGTGATTTCCTGGACCAGCTCCTCCTCTGCATTCTCCGGATAAAATTTGGCCAGGAAGTGAAAGGTGACGGGTTCCTCTGTTGGAACATCATGATCCAGAACCTGTGTGATACAAAAGCCATTCTCAGCTACTCCTCCCAGCTTCTTCAGTGCCCCGTCTCTCAGAGTCAAGGCACAATTCCCTTCCGCTCAGATCAGCACAGCTTTTGTCAGGCACTTTAGACATCTAGAACAGACGAACCAACCTAAGTAGTTCAGAAACCACAGCTGGAAAAAGACAAAAAACATTTCTGACACTTCTAAGGATGCAAGAAAACAAACAAGGGAGAGACAAACAGCATGCAAAATGAGCCAGCAAAGGTTGATCCTGATCTGCTGTGTGCATGTTGCCTTTCCGAACCTCGCAGAG
This sequence comes from Phalacrocorax carbo, assembly GCF_963921805.1. Lineage (NCBI taxonomy): Eukaryota > Metazoa > Chordata > Aves > Suliformes > Phalacrocoracidae > Phalacrocorax > Phalacrocorax carbo. The sequence continues at coordinate 4,300,587 of NC_087527.1, read as the reverse complement.
CGATGCCGTACCCTGCTGTGCCGCCATCCGACTTCTTGTCCTTTCCCTGCACTGCCTCCTCCCATGCTTCAGTGTTGTTCCTCGCTACCTTTCTGTTGCGCTGTCACCACCCAGTTTGTATTCGTGTTAGTTTAAAACCTTGGCATGACACACAAGACACCCAGACCTCCCTCACAGCCTCGACAGCCCTTGGGTTTTAGCGTAACACCCTTTGGATGCAAACAGAACCACATCCATCGCTTCTCCTCATCCAACCACTGCCTCAGCAACTTGGAGGCTCACATATTTGGGAAGCCTTTCCTCCCTTATCTCCATCCTCTTTGCTGTCCTCTGGCTTTCCTTCCCCCTAGCTCTTTATACATCTAAACACCAAAAGAAGCCAAGATGCAACTTCACTTTTCCTCTAAAGGTTTTGTCTTTCCGGGGCTCAGAAGAAAGAATCTGTGTTTCATTTACGTTACAGTCACCCTGAGGTTCAGCATCCCAGCATGGCTGTCCCCAGAACGCCTTGAGGGGATCCAGTGTGCCCAGCCTGGGACTTCCCAGCTCAGAAGGAGCTGGGGAGGGGTATCTCTGCCAACTCTTCCCCATTTGACTTACAGATGCCATGGGGATGAGATTTAAATACGCTTCACCCAGTCCACTTTGGCAGCACATGTAACACAACCTTGGGTGACCAAAGAAAGAGGAACAAAGTTCATTCTCCTTCGCCATCTCTCATGACCCTCTCAAGGGAGATTTGCTTCCAACCTTCTTGTCCATTTTGAGCCAAGCCACCGTATCCTTGATGGTATATTGGAGCCCGAAGAACCAGGTTTCTCGGAGTCCTAGTGTTCTGCATACCAGATCAAACAGGTCCTTCCCCTTCCACTTCACCTGCAGGAAAGCAAACAGGAAGCAGTTACAAAAATGGATGTCTTAACTTCTCCATTTAATCAAATCCATCCTTTTTTCACCTCACAACACCTTTGCGAGTGTGGAGAAGACATCTGGAGAAGGCATAAGGGAACATCCTAATGAAGCATACTTCATATACTTCACCGGACGTCACTGGCCGGTCACCAACCCCCTCCTCATGAGGAAACAGAGACATCATTTTTCCCACCCCTGCAAACAGCACTGTAAATAAAGCCCCGCCCGTTTCTTCCTCTGGCAATCCACTAACATGCCACTGAGGGTCTGGAGGGTCCGTTGAGGTTCCTGTTGAGCCATGCACTGCTACAAGCAGCCTGTTTGCAGCAAGAAACAAAATCCACTCCAAACTGCCCCTCAGTGACTTTAATGTCTGCACCTACAGCCCCAGGAAGCCCTGCCCAAACTCCAGCGTCAGCGACAGGGTTTCACAGAGAAAGGCATAATGTGCTCCTGAAAATTGCAAGTGAAACGGTCTGTGTATGACGCTCGTTTGTCCAGAGCTACCAGCCCTGAGCAGGTAAAAGAGCTCAGGGAAAAGAAAAAACATTACCACTGAAGTCAGTGGTTCTCTCGGAGCATGTTTTGATGGAGTTAAACCGCATCTTCTGCTGAAAATTAAAATTTTTCAGCAGCTCAGGAGCAGAGAAAATTGGTCCTGCTCAAAGACCGTGTCCTTTGAGCAATCTTGCAGGTGCATCTATGTTGTTACTGAAGTTTACTCCTAAAAACAGAAGGCGTTGGGAGGCAGAAAGGTGAAGAGGGACATAAACCAGATGAATCTAATATGCCAAAGCCACTTTGGTCTCCCATCTGCACGGTGGAAGCAATTGCTGGATCAAGACATATGGCCATTACTCTCAAGCCCTGGGGCAAAAGGATCTCTGCTCTACGACTCAATCTAGTGCCACCTGGACAGCATCAATATTAATGCTCAGGCTGGGCAGGGACTGCCGGTGCGGGCGCCGTGCCGCTCCCTCTGTCGCCCACTGCCGCCTTGTGGGCAAAGCCGTTGAGGACAAGCTGCTTGCCTTTCTGCCGGCTTGGATTAAATGAGTATTTCGCTGTTTTCTCCCCCTCCCAGGGTGCACAGCCGCACGCTGACAGCCCCAGCATAGCACAAAGCTGATGCTACCCTCCAAAAACCACCACCCTGGGACAGCTCGCCATGGCTTCTCTGCAATTCATATCAAGTGCTGTCAACACCTCGAGGTCAAAAGCACCAGGACGAGCAAGTTTTGCAGTGTTGTAATTATACAGCCCTAATTTCACCCATTTAGCTAGCCTCCAGTCCCCAGGATGAGCTCCAGCTCAGCAAAGGATGGCTCAGATTGCAGAAAATCTTTTCCTGACTATTGTTTTAAGAGGGAGGTTAATTTGAGGGTTCAGACAAAGCGGAGCGAGACACACTTAAACAGCTGTTTTGTCCCCTTTCTGTAGGGACATAAAAAGAGGCTGCCATCAAAGGGCTATTTCTTAACCAGAATTAACCTGCTTTGCATAAACCATTATTGGCTTTTCTTCCTTTATGTAAAGACCACGTTTCAGCCCGTTGCTTCAGAGGAGCAATCGGCACCTGCACACACGCAGCCCTGCACCAAACCCTTCCCAGGACAGGCTCCTGGCAAGCACCTGCTACCTAGACATCGCTCCACATCCTGCCAGATTAGTGTTTTGAACAATGCCAGAGCAACCCCACAGAGTCGCCCCCAAGCCTGGATTTCCACCGGCCACGGCTCCCCCCCAAACTGCGCTCGCCGCACCGCACCAGTTGGCGCGACCCAAAGGCCTCCTCGCTAAAAGCAAGCCAGCAGCTCGTTTCCATGGCCAGCAGCGAGCATTAAAGCAAGAACTTTGTGTGTTTCCCCTCATGATTTTAATTTGGTGCAGGGGTATTTTATGTGATTGCCACCAGGTTTTACACCACCGCTCTGTCATTGCACGCAGATGTTATGGCAGAAATATATCTTTAATGTTCCTGGCTGAACGGTGCTGAAGTCTCCAACCATAACATTGCACAGACACCCTCCCTGACTGTGCTGAATTACCTTTGTTAAATATATAAATGGAACAGCAGCCACGTTTATTTCAACATACGGGATTTCACTCCACACCTCGGTACTTAAAATAATGATCTGCATTCAAGCAGCATCTTTTGACAGCTGAACTCTGACTGTTTTGCAGACGCTCAGGACCTCAGCCCTCCTTACCCTTACTTGATAGGCCTCCTGTCGTTGAATGGCACATTTCCTTGCCACAAAACACACACAAAAAAAGACCCCCTCCAGGCACAGGGAGACAGAGGGCTGCTGCCCCAGGCTGGGAAGAGCCTGGGGAGAGCCAGGATGGACAGACCGTTCTCCTGCTCTGCACTCAAGCAACACCTGAAGCACAAAGTCGATTTTGCAAACCATTAAGAGCTCCTGGAAACAAAACAAAGAGGCTTAGAGGAGAAAAATCCCCTCCTAGCCATATGGCAGAGCGGCTGGCACAATGCTATAATAACGCTCACTCTCCCAATCAAAAGCTACATCATCACAGTAACCTTAACCCGACCAACGGAACGGAGCCGGATGCGACCGTGTCCCTTCAGTACCCTCGCTCAGCTGCAGGCATCACGTCTTGCATTTGCAGCTTTGCCTTCTCCCATTAGCACGATGGCAAGACCAGCTGTTAGACATATTCAGCAAGTTGTTGAAGGAATATGTGGACGAACTGCTTTATTAGCAGGGTAAGCGCCACAAGGCTGTTATTCTGCAGAGCTGGGATTTATGTTCTTGACTACGCACAGAGCGCTCACAATTTATCAGCAGAGCGTTTTAAGTAAACAGCACTAAACACTTAAAACTCAGCAGCCGGTGGCTAGGATAGAGCAATTCCAGTACAGATTATTGGCATCATCTTTTTCTCCAGCAGAGACATCACATTTGGCATCTATTAACAGGGTTTGCATTATTTATTAACCTGCATCAAGAGCCATTTCCAACTCGCAGGCAACTGGACAATTCATGTTGGTGTACAACCTTTGTGTCAAGTTCCACAACCGCTCTGTAGCTAACGAGTCGATAAACCAGCTGCAGAAATGAGTGGGAGGGTTAGAAGGTCCCCTCGTCACAGGGTGACGAGGAGGGGAGCCAAGCACCTCCAAAAACAGGGCGCAGGAGGGTGCAGCCGTCCTGCACAGAGGAGGCTGAGCAGGGGGTCTACGGAGGAAAGCGATTCCCAAAACCCACTGCATGGGCTGATGCTTTTCTTCCAACGATGTCAAATGGAATTTACTATATGGAAAAGGTAAAGAAAAAAAAAAAAGGACATTTTTAAACTATTTAAAATAACGCAGAAAATGGCTTTTCACCTTAGCAGGTCATCTATTAACTGTCAGTTCTGTGCCAGAGATGAGAGCCCCTGTTGTGACGACATGATGCAGAGAGGCGGACCGAGCCCCAGAAGCAATGCTCAGCTCCCACCACGCAACGTTCTTTCCTTTTACAAGCAGGCTTTCATAAGAGGATGCGACATCTCTGCACCGAAACAGGGAGGGAGGTGGCAGAAAGGTGAGGGCCAGGTAGAGCATCCCTCCACCAGTGACATGGGAAACAACAAATGGGCAGGTGCTCTCTGTCCCTCATCCCACCAGGAGATGCCCGGACAAACCACGAACAACACTTTACAGCTGACATGGAGATAACTTTGAGACTGCAGACTACATTTATTTCTCCTTCTGGACTTGGATGATAACAGGAGCACGACAGACAAACATTTATTTGAATTTAAAGCCCATTTGGAGCAAATGGGGAATCAAATACGCAATATTCTTTCTTTTTTATTTTTTTTAAATAAAGTGATGCTGAATACTTTTGGTTGCCACTTACTGAGCTGAGAGTCAGGGCTGTAAAAGCTATTTTTATTTACTAATGCTACATGACAACCCGATAATGAGCTTTTAATTAAAATCTATTTCTGTTAACCACCGAGGAGGCCAAAAACTTGCCCAGGTGTAACAATGCAGATGGCACAGCCGAACATGTTTTGTGGCACCTGCCCAGGACAGAGCAGGGTACAGGGGAGAACAAGCTGCTGCGGCTCCAGCCAGCTGACTCCGAAGGCAGTGGGAGAGGCGGAGGAGACACCAGCTGATGATGTCCCAAAGTCTCACCTCACCCGTATGCTGGGACTGCACCTTTTAAGAGTTAAAGGGTCAGGTAGCAGCTTGATGCAGGGGAAGAAGCTCCAAGAGACCGAGAGAAGGGTCTTGTTCCTGCAGGGACCTGTGGCTTCCTGTGCCAAGGATGCACGGAGGGAGAAGCTGAACCTTACCCCTGTGCAGGAGCTGACTGCTGGCTGTCACTGGGTGTTTCAGCACAAGCCTGACCTGCACACTAGCATGCTCTGAAAACAAACAGCTTACCCCAGGGAAAGCCAAGCCAGGCTTTAGGAGCCGGTGTGGTCAGCCATAAGGGAGGGTCAGCCTTGCTCCAGCAACAGCAAGTTTACCTTTGAAGGAAGCGAGGCTAAACCACCCGTGCTGCCAAACACCTCTTCCAATCTTAAGGGCTGTTTGATCCTCTAACAGAGTGCTGCCTCCCAGCTTTAAGTGGATTGCTTCTAGGGCTGCTTCCCTGTTCAAGTGCTTTTAATTTCAAAAACCACCTACTTGAAAGCCATGGCCTGTATGAAGAAAAAAAGGAGGTATTAAATAGTATCAAAACTGGAGCGTGTGCACCAAAAGAGAAAGATTTCCTGTCCGAAACACCTTCCCTCCTTCCCCTTTGCAGCAACACACCTCCTCTGGATTAGCCACAGAGACTGAGGGCTAACAGTGAGCGGTTTTGAACCATCTTTGGAGGCAACTGGATAACACGGAGTTTCATAACCAGTTTGGAAGAGGCTGGAGCAGGACATGGGGGATCCAGAGAGTGTTTCAGACACAGGGTGCAGGCAGAGAGAAGCCAGAAAGCATCTGCGTTCATAATACCTCTCAGGTGACACATGCACAGCTTAAGGGAGTGCAGGACCAGACCACAGCAAGCAAGACACCTCTGAAAAAGTAACTCCCAAATGACACTGTTGTGAATCAGCACAATTTCTGACTTTTTTTGGCATAAACCCCTCAAGACAAGAAGTGAAGAAACAGCCCTCACCTGCCTCGTCTCATATTTAAAGAGAGGCAAGTAGGAGCCAAACAGCAGAGGCTGCTGAGTGCTCGCAGAGAGCCGACGCAGGATTGGGACAGACTAAGGAACCAGAACATTGACAGCTCGCAGCCCAACAATTTACTGAAGACCTTTTCATAGATAAGGGAGATTAAAAGCTGTGAGAAATAAAAATAGCTGTTGCTGCCCACAGATTTGTCTTTTCCAGGTAACTTTCTGCCTGCTTGCAGAAGCTTCGCAGCATCGAGAGAGGTCACTGCCCCTACTAGCCTCACCGTGCTGCTGCTAAATGTTTAACTGCAGGTGGAAGGATCTTTATAAAACTCACTCTGAGCATTTGGCAAAGGAGAAGGAAGCGGGGGGCACCCCGCTCCCTGGTTTCCTTCTCTTGCCTTTTTATTTTGATGCAGCAACTGGACCAAGCTCAAACCTCAGCCCTGATTTACTGTGCCAGCTCTTACTCAAAAACTTATTTGGCCCCAGATTTTTGCTGCCAAATCTTCACTTGCTCCCATTTCGGACGATGAGCTCTTGCAGCTCAGCTACATAATTCCCTGTGTCTGTTAACAAAAAGAGTAACGCTGCTGAAATAGGGTCTCGCCTATTTACAAGCAAACAGAAAAGCTTTACAAGCACCCTCATCCAACTGACCCTGCACCAAGCAGGGCACTGGCCTAAAAAAATCCCTTCCAACCAAGATTATTCTCTGGAGAGGGGAACCGCTTAAGCACCAAAGCAGTAACAGGACACGTGTTTACACCAGCAAATACATCAGCCCAAGCTTGCCTCGTCCTGCTGCTTGAACACTTAAGCTGTTTCTCCAGGTTGGCTGTAAAGCTTTTCCATTCATTTTTAACTTACAACTGGCAGAAGCTGTGGCTGTCAAAGGATTAAGGTGGGGAAGCAGCTGGGCAGCTTGCTGCACCACGGTGGAGTGACCATGCCTGCAGGAGTTTCAGGCCCAAGAGCACAGGCACAAGGGAAAGGGCTAAAGAACAAAGCCCATCCTTCAGGAAAGGTGCTGTGGCTCTGGAGCTCGAGAGCCGCTGACCCAACTGACCGATGCAGGAAGGACAACAGGGCAAAGACATGCACAAGAGCAAAAGGAAGGCCGATGGGTTCTCCTGTCAACCAGGGAACCTGGTTCTCGGAGGGAAAAAGCTGCACATGGGAGTGTGAGAGACCAAGCCTGCACCAGCCACGCTACACCCCTGCCATCCCGCTGGAGGGACAGGGTGAACAATGCCTCGGGGGATGGGGACTCAAATATACCGCAGGGTTTTCAGATGTGACACTAGCGATACCAGATAACCGACCACCTCATCTACAGAGACACCACCAAAAGCACCCTTCCTTTGCCACATCGACTGCTTTCATTTGGTTCACGGCCATGGTCACCATCGTGCGCCATCGGGGTGGCACCGGCAGAGGAAACCATCAGGCACAGCAGGCTCTGGGCGCTGCGCTCTGAACAGATACCGAGCCACAAGAGCAAGTCCCACACCCTGGCGAGCTCTGCTTTACACCACTGCCGCCCAAAGTTGCTGCCCAAATCGGGGCTCAAGCCGCATGCCGCCTACCGTGGCGTTAATCACAGGAGAACATCAACGCGAAATGCCTTTCAACAAGGTTCCTCTTGTGCTCCTCTCCGAGCATGGAAAGCTAAGGGACCATGTGGGCTATTTGAGGGTGTTCTCAGGAAGGTGGGGCAGCTAGGAATGGGTTTGGCAGTGGGATTTTGAGAGCTATGCAAACACCTATCCTTCCTCAAGATACCACCAATTTATCAGGTACCAGGCCCAAAAATGAAGACACTCTCTTTGTGCCTTCGAGACTTCCCGAAACAAACCAGAAATCTTTAAAGAGAAAGCCCAACTGTGATTATTAAGCTTCATTGCTGTGTTAGAAAGATTACAATTTCATTTCTATTAATTATTCTTGATTTAGGCTCAATTTAGGGATGACATTTGCAGAGCAAACAGATGCAAAGCAGGTTTAATCTTTTAAAATGCACAACTGGGAATTTCTACAGGGCAGATTGAAAAACTACCACAGAAAACCAAGGTGGCTCCTCTGCAGCTATGGTGGTGCTGGTGGGGCCAGAAGAAGAGAGGGGCAGCTGGGACAGGACCGGAGCTCCACGGCTTGCACCAAGTGACTGTCGGTCCAGCCCTGGGAGCCAGCTGTCAAACCAGAGCAGGTTACGGATTCCGATCACAGCCACTCCGCACACTCTCCTCGAGAGCCAAGGGTGACCTCACCAGCCCCGGCAGCTCGCCGCACTGCCTGGCCCGTCACTGCTGGGCCTCACGTCCCACGGCCTCCGCTGCTTCCAGCCACCCTCAAGGCCCTGAGCCTCCGCTGTCACTGCCCTGAGGTGAGGACGTCACCTCTGCCCTGTGCGGCAGGGCTGGGAAGTCTAACTCATAACAACGCAGAGCACACCTCGAGAGCTCTGGACGAGAGCTCTGAAATAAAGTTTAAAGACAAAACATCAGTTATATTAATCCCACACGGAAGAGTCACCCCAGCAAAGCACTGATCAGTCAGATGTCTTTACCAGCAGCGCAATCGATTTCAGTCCAGGAAGCCACCAGCTAAGCTATGCTGAAGACCAGCACAGGTAGCATTGGCCTCCCCAGGGTGGCCACGCACCCCCTGGACTGCTCACTGGTTAGGCATCCAGCTTCTGGCAAAGGAAAACAGGGGAGAAAGCAATATGGAGATGCTCGGAGCAAGGCTGGGAGACCAGAGGCAGGGCACAGAGAGGAGCAGTGGTGATCTGCAATGGGGCAGAGGGAGGATGGGGGCTTCTGGAAGCAGATGGGACCGAGGGCATGACAAGGAGGCACAGTGGGATGACAAATCATCCTGCTCTGCCTGGGCAACAGCGTCTCCTCCCCAGGGACCTGCAGCCCCGACACGCAGAGAATGCAGACATCTCCCACTGCCCCACCCCACTCTGAGCACCCACCTCACAGCTCCCAAGGCTCAAGCAAACCACGCTCCCTGGGACGGCTGCTCAGCAAGCCAGTCTGCCCAGCAAGGACGTTAGGATGGGCAACCTGAGGTGAAGCCAAGGTGTCAGCATGGATTAGGCAGCAAAACATTCCTGTGCTCCTCCCTCTGCCTGCTCGGCTGCTATTTACTGAGGGGTTTGAATCCCTAGGCGTGGAGCAGGCTCCAGCACACCAGGTCCATGACAAAACCTAACCAGAGGTACAAGCCTGGGACTGGCCTTGCAGCAGAACTGCGGAACCCCCTGCTCGCTCCCTCGGTGGGCCCAGGAGGCGCAGCCATGGCTCCCCAGCCCTGGCTTGGCAAGGAGAGGAGTGCCCCCAGGAGCAGGCTACTGACAAGACCTCCAGCAAGCCACTGGCTCTCTGTCCCTGTCAGCATTCACAGCCCGTGAAAACACATCTCAAGACAGCATGGCAGGAAGACTCCCATGGCGTCTCCTTCCACTAAATCTCCAAAGAGTGTTGGCACAGCAGGGGTTCTGCCCTCTGCCCTCCTGCTCAGGTCAGCAGTCCTCTTTCCTGCCTGAGGAAGCCCACTGCATCAATGCACACACAGATACTCAGACAAGCAGAGTGCTGCTTGCTCCTCTCCCACCTCGCCACCACATGCCTTCAGCCCCTCTGGGTCCCTTCAGGAAGGAGTGCAGTCCTCCCCAGATCACCGACCCTCCCACCCCTCCAATTCCAGGCAGGGCAGCCGAAAGCTCTGCTCCCAGCACCAGGTCTCACTGTGGGCCACTGCAGCCAGGAGCGAGCCAAGCCCTCCCCTGGACCACCCTCCTGTCCCCTCCCTCGCACCAGCCACAGCAACCAGAGGCCGCAGGGCATGCGTGATCCCGGCAGTGTCAGCCTCAGTGCATTTCTGCAGAGTCAGCAAGCCAAGGAGCTTCCCCAGCACCGTACAGCTCTGACAAGGCACCAGAGACCCTGGAGCAGGACCATACACACAGCTTGCAAGCTCTGGCCTTCCTGGAAGCGCAGGGAGGAGAATTCTATCTGCAGCGTCAGGCATTTTTTGGCAGGAAACTCCCCAAAAAGTCCCCTGAAGATGCACAAGTTGCCCGTTCAAGTCTCACCCAAGAGCGGCACTTCTTCATGGCACAAATTCCCTAATCCCAACGTGAAAGGACAAGCGGCCGCACCATTAAAAAAAAAAGAATTCTTTACTTTTCATCATAGATTATTACTGGCAGCCTCGGAAAAACATGCAAGAACGGAGCCAGGACACTTAAACTCTCCTGGCAGCGCAACGGCGGGAAGCTCACACGACTGCTGTCTGAAATAAATCCTTAATCCCTGGGAAAGGCAGAAAGTTCCTCAGAGCAGACAGCGGATTTCATGAGCAAGAAAATTTATGACGACAAACACCCGTTGGCTCACAAGCTCTGGAATTCCATCAAGATTGGGATCAGGCTAATGAAATGCAAACTATTAAATAAGAAAGTTACACTGGGTAGAGGAGGTTTCCCATGTTTGTGTGCTGGGAACATCTGGCCGTTCCCAAACGGCCCTCACCCTCGGTCCGGGCTAAGAGGGCACGGAAGCATGGGAACGCCGCTCTCTGCATCTGCTGAGGGCGCGGAGCTGAACCCCCGCGGGGTCCGAGCCTGGGACACCAGAAGCCCTGGCCTCCTCATGGTGGCTGCTAGGCAGTGGGCAGCCTTGGCTGTGGCGGGGAAAGAAAGCAGAATTATAAGGAAAATAAAGCAGAATTATAACCCGGGCGAAGCGGGATTACAAGGAGGAAAACGACTGAATTGCATAGCCCTGCCCTCCCACCCCTGCGGCCCCCCCGAGGGCCGCTCACCCGCACTGTGCCCCCCACGGGTGGCTGGGCAGCCCTCACGGGTGGTACAGGCCCGGCCCCCACGGGTGGCACGGAGAAGCCCCCCCGGTACAAGCCCGGGCCCCCACAAACGGCAGAGGGGCCCCCACGGGTGGCGGGGAGCCCCCACGGGGCAGGCCCGACCCCGCACGGGGTGGGGAGGAGCCCACGGGCGGCGTAGGCCCGGCCCCCACGGGTGGCAGAGGAGCCCCCACGGTGCAGGCCCGGCCCCCATGGGTGGGGAGGAGCCCACGGGCGGCGTAGGCCCGGCCCCCCCGCCGCCGCCTCCCCGGCCGTCACCTCACAGCTGAACTCCATCTCGGCGTCCATGGTGGCGATGCGCACCGTGAAGGTCTTGGGCTGCTTTCTCTTCAGCGAGCTGAAGCTCATGCGGGAGGCGATGGCCCCGGCCATGGCAAGGGGGGGGCGGCTCAGCGCGGCGGCAGCGCCATGGCGGCGGGGAGGGCCCAGGCCCCGCCGCGCTGCGCCCGCCCCCGCCGCACCGCCATTGGTCCCGCGCCAGCCTGCTCCCGCCCTCACCGCGCCGGTCACGCCGTGCCGCAGCCAACGGGGAGGCCCTGTTGTGGAGGGGAGGGAGCGGGAGCGGCGGTGGTTGGGCAAAGCGGACACCGCTCGAGGGAAGGAGGCGGGGCGAGGCGGGGACACACACCCCACCCGGCGCGGCGGCGGGCTGGAGAGGCGTGGGGCGGGGCGATGGCCCCCCCTGGCGGCGGGCGGAGCGGACGGCACCCCCGCGCCGTGACGCGCATGCGTGGGAGGAGCGGTGGGGGGCGCACCGGGAACCCCACGCGTGAGGGGTTGGGGCCGGGGGGCCGTTATCCGTGACGTGTCCGTGACCCGTGGGTGCCCCGGGGGACTGGGACTGGTGTGGGGTCCCAGCCCTGGGACCGGACTAATGTCAGTGGCCTGCTGAAGAGGGGACGCCACGATGAGGCCAAGGTGAGGGGCGGAACCGGGTGAAGGCTTGGTGATCGCCCCTTGCTTAGCCCACAGCCCCAGCTCTGCAGGCTCCGGTAACGTGCTTCTGCCACTCCCTACGTGGCTTATCAGCTGCCAGAGAATTAGGTCTAAAATTATGCCTTAGGGTCATAGTAAATGGGGTTACATTGGCTGGCGGCCAGTCCCTAGTGGGGTTCTGCTGGGATCCATGTTGGGGCTGGTACTCTTCAACCTCTTCGTAAATTACTTGGGTGCAGGACTTGAAGGATTACTAAGTAAGTTTGCTGATGACACAAAATTGGGAGGAGCTGTTGACACTCTTGAGGGCAGCGAGGCCCTGCAGAGGGATCTGGACAGGCTGGAGAGCTGGGCAATCCCCAGCCGTATGGAGTTCAACAAAGGCAACTGCTGGATTTTGCCCCTGGGGCACGGCGGCCCTGGCTGTACATTCAGACTGGGGAATGAGAGGCTGGGGAGCAGCTCCCCGGAGAGGGACCTGGGGGCTCTGGTCGATGGCAAGTTGAACATGAGCCACCAGTGTGCCCTGGCAGCCAAGGGGGCCAGCCGTGCCCTGGGGGGCACCGAGCCCTGCATCGCAGCGGGGCGAGGGAGGGGGTTGTCCCGCTCTGCTCCGTGCTGGGGCGGCCTCGCCTCCAGTCCTGGGTGCAGTGTTGGGCGCCGCAGGACATTAAAGATATAAAGCTACTGGAGAGGGTCCAGAGGAGGGCCACGAAATTGGTGAAGGGTCTAGAGGGGAAACCGTACGAGGAGCGGCTGAAGTCCCCTGACTTGTTCGGCTGGAGCAGAGGAGGCCAAGGGCAGCCCTCGTGGCGCTCTGCAGCTCCCTCCCGAGGGGAGGAGGAGGGGCAGGGCTGGTCTCTGCTCTCTGGTGACCAATGCCAGGACCCGAGGGAGCGGCCTGGGGATGTGCCTGGGGAGGGTTAGGCTGGGTTTTAGGAAAAGGTCCTTCCCCCAGAGGGTGGTGGAGCCCTGGAACAGGCTCCCGAGGGAGGCATCACGGCACCAAGCGTGGCAATACTCAAGAAGCACTTGGTCAAGGCCCTCAGAGAGACGGTGTGAATTTGGGTTTGTCCTGTGCAGGGACAGGTGTTGGACTCGGTGAGCCTTGTGGGTTGTCCTAATTTCAGCTGGGGTAGAGATAATTTTCTTCATAGTAGCTAGTATGGGGCTAGGTTTTGGGTTTGTGCTGGAAACAGTGGCGATAATGCAGAGATGTTTTAGTTGTTATTACGTAGCACTTACACTGGTCAAGGACTTTTTCAGCTCCCCGTGCTCTGCCGGGTGCACAAGGAGCTGGGACAGGATACGGCCAGGACAAATGACCCCATCTGACCAAAGGGATGTCCCACACCGTATGACATCATGCTCAGTATATAAAGCTGAGGGAAGGAGGAAGGGGGGGACGTTCATAGTTATGGAGTTTGTCTTCCCAAGTAACTGTTATGTGTGATGGAGCCCTGCTTTCCTGGAGCTGGCTGAACACCTGCCTGCCAATGGGAAGTAGTGAAGCTTTTGCTTTACCTGTTAAACTGTCTTTATCTCAACCCATAAGTTTCCTCACTTTTACTCTTCTGATTCTCTCCCCCATCCCACAGGGGGGGAGCGAGCGAGTGGCTGCGTGCGGCTTGGTTGCTGCCTGGGGCTAAATCACGACATGGGTCCCTTCCAACTGAGGACATTCTATGTCAAGAGCCTAGACAGTTTCTAACAGAACACGCTGGGGGAAGTATTTAAACCAAATCAAGAAGCTGTCACCCACTCACAGCTGAACACTAATCACAAGCACAACTCATTGTTGAGGGTTTAGTTGTGTGGCTCCTTTAAATTATAGAAGCGTGAACATTTTTGCTGAACCACGAGGCCTTCCTCCTTCCTCACCTCTCATTTACCTACCCAAACAGCCCCTGTTCATCTCCAACAGTTGTAGCAGGGTGTGCTGTGGCAATTAAGACGCTGGGTACGAAGATATACTAGGACTGATTGATATCGTCATCAATGACATAGGCAGTGGGATCCAGTGCGCCCTCAGCACATTTGCAGATGACACCAGGCTGAGTGGTGCAGTTCACATGCCTGAGGGATGGGATGTCATCCAGAGGAAGCTGGACAGGCTGGAGAGGTGGGCCTGTGAGAACCTCACGAGGTTCAACAAGGCCAAGGGCAGGGTCCTGCACCTGCCTCGGGGCAACCCCCAGTATCAATACCTTATTGTGGCCTTTCAGTACTTAAAGGGGGGCTATAGGAAGGATGGGGACAATCTCTTTAGCAAGGCCTGTTGTGACAGGACAAGGGGTGATGGTTTTAAACTAAAGGAGGGTAGATTTCGACTGGATTTAAGGAAGAAAGTTTTTTACAGTGAGGTGGTGAAACACTGGCTCAGGTTGCCCAGAGAGGTAGTGGAGACCCCACCCCTAGAGACATTCAAGGTCAGGTTGGACGGGGCTCTGAGCAACCTGATCTAGATGAAGATGTCCCTGCTCACTGCAGGGAGTTTGGACTAGATGAGCTCTACAGGTCTGCTCCAACCCAAACCATTCTGTAAGTCTATGATATGTGGGGCCTGGGGGCTTCACACCAGCTATAAAATCGGAGAACGGGAGTAACTTGGTAGAATTCCCTCTCAGCTTTGACCTTGCCACAACTGCTGGGACACCAAACAGGCTCCCCCTTTCCCTGATCTCATGTATCTTGCTCTACCGATTTCTGTCTCATTATGTATTGGGCTTACTGTATGGGTTAAAACGACTTGCTTAAGGACAGTGGAAAACTTACTAAAATTGCGGTATATGTGAACAGCCTGGCATCTCGTCAGCAAAGCATGTTAACAGACAGAATCTGCCTCGCTGCAGGTAACAATCTGGGAACAGTGCATGACAATTGGACTGGGATTGGGACTGGGACTGTACTGGATAGTGGGATGGACTGGGAGCAGAACCATCATGGTGATAATGGAACAGGGCTGGGCACTGGGATGATGGCATGGAGACTAGGACCAGCGCAGGGTTACTGGGAGGGGAACTGGGATCAGTGTGTGGTTACTGGGAGGGGAACTGACCAGCGCGGGGTAACTGGGGTGGGGACTGGGACTAGTTCAGGGTTACTGGGGGGGCCGTAGCTCCGCCCCCCGGAGCAGGGACCAACCAGGAGGTGCCCCTTCTGGCCGGCAGGGGGAGGATGCTGTTGTGGGAGCATCGCGGCCAATCAGACACTGTGCTCTCCCTCTGGCTGTTCTGATTGGCTGCTGGCATGGGAGGGCTATGATGCGCCCCGCCCACCCCGGGCACCACCTCCCCACCCGCAGCCAACGAGGCCTCGCTCTGCAGGTGGGCGGGGCGAGCGGGCGTGGCTCAGAGCGAGAAGGTGTGGCCTGCCAATCAGAATCGCCTTTCTCCCGGCCCGGTCCTGAGTGAGGGGCGGGGCGCCCCGCCAGGGGGCGTGGTTCGCGTACCCCTGCCCCCTCCGGCACCGCCCCGGGCGGGAAGATGGCGGCGGCGGCGGCGCGGGTGGGCCGGAGTGCGGTCCTGGGGCTGCTGCGGCGGTGCGGCGGGTCCTGGGGCACCGGCCCGGCCCGGTGAGCGGCTCCACCGGCACCCCGGCCCGGCCCCGCCCCGCCGCCCTCCCCATCCCGCGGACCCTGCCTGGGTGGGGCGGATTGCGTGGAAGGGTCCTGGGACCCCCCGGGGGGTCAGCGTCGGCCCGGGGATCCCTTGGGGCGGGGGGATCGTTTGGGGGTGCCTTGGGGCTGGGGGGGGCTGCTTTGGGGACTCCCTTGGTGCTGGGGCGCTCCTTTGGGGATTCTTTTGGGGCTGTGGGGGTTCCCTTGGGGCTCTGGGGATCATTTGGGGGCTCTCTTAGTGCTGGGGGGTCTTCTTGGGGGTATCCTTTAGGGCTGGAGGAGGCTCCTTGGGCTGGGGAGGCTACCTGGGGGGGGCTGCAGCCCCAGAGCTGGGGTGGGGGGAGCTGCGGCCTCTGTTCCCCCCCCCCCCCCCCCCCCCCCCCAAACCTGGGTGGCAGTGCTGTAGCCCCTGGCCCTGGGAGGGACTTGGTGAAACCCAGCTGAGCCCCCGAAGATGGAGGGTGCCCCCTGGGAGCTGGAGCAGGTTCAGAGCATGGTCCTTGGTTCCCAGCTCTGGCCAGCCATTCCCAGCCCAGCTGCGGGCATCCCTGGGATGAGGGGGTGTCAGGGATGTGTGTCCCCCCACTGACCCCGCCTTCTCACAGGGGGTACTCGGGGGAGGCTGAGCGCAGCTGGTTCCGCTCCCTCTTCGTGCACAAGGTGGACCCCCGCAAGGATGCCCACTCCAACCTCCTCTCCAAGAAGGAGACCAGCAGCCTCTACAAGATCCAGTGTGAGTGGCTCTGCAGGGGGCCCAGCTGCTCCCCCCCCCGCAACCCGTGGGGACCCCCTGGCTGCTCCCCCATGGGCCTTGCTCCCCTCCCAGGGCATCAGCCCCCACCCTGGCAGCACTGCCCTTTACTCTCCCTGCAGTTCACAATGTGAAGCCTGAGTACCTGGATGCCTACAACAGCCTGACGTGAGCCCTGCAGCGTGTTGGGGGGGTGTGGGGGTGGCTTCCTGGTGTGCCAGTGGGATGTTGGGATGCCCTTTTGGAGTGAGGGGGTGGGAGGGCTCGTGCAGAGCTCTCTGAGACCCCAGGGGGGGCTGTACCACTGTTCCTTGTCTCAGTTTGCCTCCCTGTGAAATGGGCACATCCTCCCCCTCCCAGGGACTGCTCCAGGTCCTGTCAGGGTGGACTCTTCCACAACCCGTCCCCTCGTGTTGGGTCAGGGAGGGCAAACGGGGGTTTCAGAAGGGTTCTGGGGTGTCTGCCTGGCCCCCCAGCCACCCCCTGCACTGCCCCACAGGGAAGAGGTGCTGCCCAAGCTCCACTCAGATGCCGACTACCCCTGTGACTTGGTGGGCAACTGGAACACGTGGTATGGTGAGCAGGACCAGGCAGGTGAGGGTAGAAGCTGCTGGGAGGGCTTTTGGGGTGCTGCCTCCCCTCTCCTTAGCCCCACACTCTCCTTCCAGTGCACCTCTGGCGCTTCTTGGGCGGGTACCCAGCCCTCACTGAATGCATGAACAAGCTGAAGCAGAACAAGGTACCCCCAGGATTTGAGGGAAGCCCCCTGACCTCTGCCCCTTGCCCCAGCCTACCCCAGCCTGGGTTTTGCCTCCCTGCACCCCAAAATCCCCAGCTGTGGCTGTTCCCCAGGAGTACCTCGAATTCCGCAAGGAGAGGAGTCGGATGCTGCTGTCCCGCAGGAACCAGCTGCTCCTGGAGTTCAGCTTCTGGAATGAGCCCCTACCCCGCCAGGGACCCAACATCTACGAGCTGAGGACCTACAAGTTGAAGGTGAGCAGCTTCAGGCTGGACTGTGCCTTGGGGCTTGGTGTTTTGGGGGGCAGCCCCCCCAGATTCCTCCCTTCTTGGTGAGGAGACCCCAAATGGGGGGGAGTGGGCAGGATCTGGCTGCTCACTCTGGAGTTTTCTTTTTCCTTCTCTGTTTCCAGCCTGGGACCATGATTGAATGGGGCAACAACTGGTAGGCGACTGCTTTCCCAGCACAGAGGGAGCCAAGGTGGGAAAAGGTCCCCCCAGAGCAGGGGGGGCCCTCAGACAACCCCCACCCCGTGTTTCTCCTGCCCTGTGCCAGGGCTCGGGCCATTAAGTACCGGCAGGAGAACCAGGAGGCAGTCGGCGGGTTCTTCTCCCAGATCGGGGAGCTGTATGTCGTGCATCACCTCTGGGGTATGTGGGCTCTGTGTCGCCCCTCTGGGTACCCCCAGCGTGGGAGCGAGGTATGAGGTGGCCCCAGGTGCCAGCCCTGTCCCCTCCCTGCAGCCTACAAGGACCTGCAGTCCCGAGAGGAGACGAGGAATGCGGCCTGGAGGAAGAGGGGCTGGGACGAGAATGTGTACTACACAGGTGATCAGGACCCCCCCGCACTCATTGGGGACCCCCAACCCTTGCTGGGGACCCTCCACCCTCACCTCTCTCTTGCTTCCTTTTCCAGTCCCGCTGATCCGCAACATGGAGTCACGGATAATGATTCCCCTGAAGATCTCCCCCCTGCAGTGAGCGGGGGGGTCTGTGCTGCACACCGAGTGGCTTGTTTCCCGCCTGGCTCTCTGCCGGGGGAGAGCTGTGGGGGGTCTCTGCTCCCCTGCAGCTCCTGGCTCTCCTTCTCCCCGCCCCCAGCCCCTTTTTGGGGTGCCCTGGGAAGGGTGGGCATGGGGGGAGGGGTGGGAGCTCCCTGGGGCAGCACTGCCTGTGGGATGTGGGGATGTGGGGGGCGTCTTAATTACTCCTCACGGGCCCCGTGGGTGCCTTTCTCGCTGGGACCCTGCCCCACTGCAGCATGTCGACAATTAAATATTTAATAAACCAAGGCCTGGCCTCCTCTGGGGGGACGGCGGGGGACTGAGGGTGCTCAGCCCATCAGCATGGGGCATAGACACCCCCCCCCCACACCCTGGGGAGCCACCCTGCCCCCTGCCATGGGTGCCCCCTGCGTCAAGCCAGGGGGGCTACTCTGCACGAGAAGACCCCTTCCCGTGGGTGCCCCGATACACTGAGGTCCCCCCAGCGCCCCTCTGTGCCCCCCGTGCCGTGGGGTCCCCATCCCGGGCCCCGCCCCCCAAGCCCATGGGTGCCCCTGCGGGCTCCGGGACCTCCGGGGGGGAGGGTTGTCCGCTAGGGGGTGCGGTTCTAGCGACTGCCGCTCTGCGCCGCAGTCGCTTGTTCCGCTGGCGTAATTTCCGGGTGGGGCTGAGGCGAGCGGCGCGGTGAGCGGGGGGCCGGGACCCGGCCTGGGCGGGCTCCAGTGGCGCGGGGGGGTGGTGTCTGGGGGGAGCTCCAGTGGCGAGGGGACACCTGAGCCCGGAGTGGGGAGGTCTGGGGGTGAGCGGGGACCCCTGGCCTTGGGGGGGCATCTAGGGGAGCTCCGGTGGAGAGGGGTTAACTGGGCCCGGAATGGGGAGGTCTGGGAGTGAGCGGGGACCCCTGCCCTTGGAGGGGGCGTCTAGGGGAGCTCCAGTAGAGTGGGGGCCCTTGGCCCCGGTGTGGAGTGCTCGGGGGAGATTCCAGTGGAGCGGGGACCCCGGGCCTCTGTGTTGGCGGGTCTGGGGGTGAGCGGGGGTCCCCTGGGCCTGGTGTGGGGGCGTTCGGTGAGGCTCTGGTAGATCAGAGGCCCCTGGACCTGGTCTGGTGGGCCGGGGCGGTGGGGGAGAGGCCGGGAGGTGTAGGCTGAGGCAGGGAGGGGGCACGGGGGTTCACCGGGTGGGAGGCTGCAGAGCCAGGGGTAGCCAATTGGCTCCCCCAGGAAAGGCAGCTTTGCCTCTCGCCCCCCAGTCCTTGACCAGCAGCACCATGTCATCGGACTCCAGCAAGAAGAGGAAGCCCAAAGTGATCCGCACAGAGGGTGGCCTGCAGGAGGGCAAGCGGGGCAAGGCCGATGCTGAGCAGGTGGGGCCCCTGGCTGCCTGCTGGTGCTCGTGTCCACCCACAGGGCTGTTCCCGAGCCCACTCCTCACTGGCCTCCTTCTCCCCTTCGGGAAGCTGTGGGAATGTTCCCCCAGCGCTGAGCCACCTCCTAGTGCCTTTGAAACCCCTGCTCTGAATTTCTGGGCCCACTCTTCTCTCCTTGTGAAACACAGTGTTTAGGGAGTTAAAGCTGTCTCTTTGAGGCATAGGGAGGGTGAACATAAGGCTGAAAGGTCCTGCTGGCATTTGCAGGTTGCCATAAAACACTCCGGCAAGCAGCCAGGCAACCTGGGCCCAGCCAGAACAGAGGCTGGGGCAGAAGCTGTAGCTGCCTTCCCTGGTTTATCCTCTCTAGTAACTGGGATGCACCTGGTGCAGGGCGCATGCTGGTTTAGACTTGCAATAACTACATAAGAGGTGACCTGAACTCCCCAGGTGTTTTAATGCCTGGTGACGTTTGTGTCCAGGGCTGCCAACAGAGCTCTCGTCCTGTGTGTAAAGTCTCAGGCATGGGATTAATGGACAGAGCCAGGGATCAAGACCCAGCAGGTTGTTTCCGGTGCCTTTTCTGGAGGAGGTGGAAGGAAGGAGCCGCAGAAGGCATTTTCTGCCTTTGCAGGACGTTAGGTACTACAGCGAGGAGTGCGAGGTGGATCTCCGTGACCCCATCAAAGACTATGAACTCTACAGGGAGACTTGCCAGGAGCTACAGAGACTGATGGCAGAAATCCAGGAGCTGAAAAGCAGAGGCATCAAGGACAACGTAAGGAGAAGCCTTGGTGCTTGATTTAACATATTCTGTTCTTTGATGGTTTTCCTTAATCCGAGTGGAATGGGAGCAGAAGCTGTAATGTTTTCTGGGGAGAGTCAGGAAAATGGAACAGCCTCCCTTAAATAAGTAAAACACAACTTAGCTGAGGTTTCAGTCCTGATGGAGCAGATGTTATGCTGTCTGAGTGCTTCCAAAGCACCTCTGTGCTCCTCCAGGGTCCTGCTGATGGATGTGGGGCTCCCGGGGGAGGGACTGAGCCCCTGCAGACTGTGGTGGGCGCAGCTGGGCTCTCACCATACCACAGAGGCCTGTCAGCCTTGGCCATGACTGGGGAAGGCTTGCGCTGTGACCATCTGCACTGCCTTCTGCCTCCCTTCCTGCTGCTGAGAAAAATCACTGGAGCGAGCCTGGGACCCCACCCCATGTTTACTTCTACTGGGTGACCCATGAGCCCGGCAGCAGGAGGCTCCCTTGGAAGCCCTGGTGACATTAATTGAGGCTCCTCAGTGAAGCACGGAACCCCCTTTGTAATGGGACTTGCAGTAAGTGCCTGCAGCAAAGGGGCTTTGCATCGAGAACCATGTCTCCTGCTTCACACACCTCTCTCCTGCCACTCAGGCTTCGGAGATTGATGAGCGGCGGATTCAGAGCTGCGTCCACTTCATGACACTGAAGAAGCTCAACCGGCTGGCTCATATTCGACTGAAGAAAGGGAGAGATCAAACCCATGAGGTACTGAAGGGGCTAGGGGCGGTGGGCACAGCTCAGGGTTTAGCAGGATCACCAAAAGGGCTGCTGCCATCTCTGTTTGGTGTTTGGGTGTGTCAGAGGAATAAAGCACCAGCCAGGCTGTGGTTTTTGAATTAGAGGTTTATCAGGAGGCTGTACTGCAGCATGGTGGAAGCTGTAATTACAATGAATGACGAGGAAACGGTACCTGCTTCCATCCCAAATGTAACAGGGAGTCAGAAAGCTCTATTTTAAGCATCTGGTGTGCGGCAGGCCTGAGAAACATGCGTGCAGTTAGCCGCAAAGCTCCTTACCCAGGGTTTTCAAAGAGATTTTCACAGTTAGTGAGCCAGTCTTGTTTTCATTGTACCAGCGAGGAAACAGAGGCATGGGGACAGGAAGGGACTCGGCCCATGTGCCCCAGCAGGTCTGCCCTGTTCATGTCTTGTCTATGAAACACGCTAGAAGGGAGCAGAATCAGTTCAATGTCCTGATCATTCAGTTTCCCAACCCTTGAAAATGGCTTTTTTTCCCCCAAAAAAATTGTGGCATGCCCTAAAACCTGAGCAGGTGTGGTGAGGAGGGGTGGTGTTTGCTGGGAGGAAGGTAACGGTCCTTCATCCCCTGCTATGGCTGTGTCTGTGTTTCAGGCAAAGCAGAAGGTCGATGCGTATCACCTGCAGCTCCAGAACTTGCTCTATGAGGTGATGCACCTGCAGAAAGAGATCACCAAATGCCTGGAGTTCAAGTGAGTCTGGCTGGGGAGGAGAAGGGGCGATGGTGTGTCTGAGATGGGGCAGAGGCCTCGGACATTTGGAATCTGCTGTCACGTTGCCTGAGTCCGCTGGGGGAGGAGAGCGGCTGCTGTGGACGCCACCATGCAGGAGAGATGGAGCATCCCTGTGTTCCTGTGCTGGGATTAGGCTCACGTAGGGAGGGGGGAAGGAGGCACCTATTGCGGTAGAGGGACAGTGGAGGAGAAAACAAGTAAATGCCAAAGACGTGGCCATGGGGGTGTCCTCAAGAACCCTCTGGCCTCCACGTACTAGGAGTTTTCTTTGGAAAGCCAAGTGTTCCCTCATGCCTGTTGTGCAGGCAGCGCTCTGAGCTGCAGCCAGGGGGGCTGCATTTAGCCTGATGCCTCAAGGAGTGCTTTAGTGCTGGGGAGGCATCTCCATGAAAGGAGGGACCCTGTAGGGTCCTTCCTCTGCCCTGCTGAGCTCTGCTGCGGTTCAGCTTGCCAAAGCCCTGGTGTTTCACATAGCAGAAACTCGCAGTTTGAGTTTGGCCCTGCTGCGGCACTTCCCATCTTTCCCCGATGTGATCCGGACTGTTCTTGCAGGTCAAAACATGAGGAGATCGAACTGGTGAGCCTGGAGGAGTTTTACAAAGAGGCCCCTGCTGAAATCAGCCGGCCCGCCATCACCCTGTCAGAGCCCCACCAGCAGACCCTGGCCCGCCTGGACTGGGAACTGGAGCAGCGCAAGAGGTGGGTTGGCGGCATCTCAGTTCAGTCTCAGCCTGCTGTGCTCTTGACAGACCCTGAGAGCGAGCTCTGCGCCTCCTGGATGAAGCAAACGTGGGCGATAAAGGTTTTAACATTCTCTTGGAACAGTCACCATGGAACAAGTGATGGATTTATTGTGTGACTGAGCCCTTGGATGGAGGATCGCTCTGTGTGTGGAGCTGGGCCTGGTGGGAGCTTTGTTTCATAGATCAGGGAGTTCTCCTTCACCTTCCTGATGAAGGAGAGCCCGGGGGGCCCTGGGGAGCAGAGCAACTGCCAAACCAGCATCATGAGAGGACCCCTGAGCTGAGCCGGCTGCAGCCACTGTACAAGAGGGGCTGCCTGGCTGGGACTGCACCTTATGCTCTGGGCAGCAGCAGCAAAGGTGTCTCAGCTCTCCTGGTGAGCTGCGTCTTATCTCACTGAGGCAGTGAACACTGGCACTCGCCCTCGGGTAGCAAGGGAAGAAAAGGAATTTGGTAGCTTGACATTTCCCCAGTGTCTCCTTGGAGGCTCTTGCAGCAGGGAACGGGGACGCCACCCGCAGTAGGGGTGATATCGAAGGATGGGTGGTTATGTGCCCCCGTCCAGAGCCCAGTTCTACAAGATGTGCCACGTAGGGAAAAGCAAGGAAAATTAAGCCAGCTTGGTTTGGTGGCACAGCCTGGTGGTGCTGCTGCTATTCCTGCCCGCCTGTGCTCAGTGCAGGCTCTAGCCCCCGAAGCCCCTCAGCTGCTCCATTGACTGTTGCCCCATGTGGAAAGCAAACATGTCACAACGTTCCTGGGTGTTGGTAACAGCCAGCAGCTTTTTCAGCCAGGCAGCAGCTGAGACCAGCCTTCCAGAAGGATCAGACTGAGCCTTGTTGGTAGGTGCTGCACAAGCAGGGTGGCTTGGCAGGGCAAGAGGTGCTGCAGGCGGGTGCTGTGTGGCTCTAACTTCTCATGCTTTGCCTTTCCCAGACCCTTCACCCTGGCTTCTTTCACCCAGTGGAAGGCGGCCGTTTGCGCTGCAGCTGAGATCCCCCAGATGGCCGTGCCTGCGGCACACACAGAGGAGCATTCAGTCTGGAGACCTCTTGAGGATTCTCCTTCAGAATGATTTTTCCATGCAAACTGTGTAGAGGGCAAAGACAAGCTGAACTGAGCCTGTCCCACGGTTGCACATTGAATTGCTGAGAAGCAATTCCCAGTCTTGGCCCCATGGTATCTAGGGAGCACTGCCGGTCCCCTCCTGCCACTGTTGTGGTGGGAAATGGCCTCTTCACCTGCCTCGAGCGAGTACCAGCAGTACTCTGGGTCTTTTCTGATGCTCTTGGGGTTGTTAGCATCCATCTGTAGCTGTCACACTGTCAGCTACCAGATTTGTTGTGGTCCCCTGCCAACGTGGAGGCTTGTCGTGGGCAGCATGCCTCCACACCTGGCCTCCCCTGCTGCTTGCTTTCTCCTGGGTGAGAGGTTGCAGTCAACAGCAGTACTGAGATTGAACGTGTCCTCCCTAAACATGAGTGTGTCCAGATCTCAGAGCATCATGGTGAACTCAGTTTTTCCTGGGTTTTCTACCCCGTTACAGAGGTGCACTTGTGTGTTAAACCCTAACTCTCACGGGTTTAACTGAGGAGTTGATGTGGCATGAAGTGACTCTGGTGACGTGAAGTGGAAAAGCCTCTTCGGGGGGTCAGTGGGGCTCCGTCAGCGGTACTGCTGGCAGCAGAGGCTGGCGTGGGAGCGGGTCATCTGAGGGAAGGTCCAGGTGCTGTCCTTTCTTGGAGCACAGCACAAGGCTGAGCTTCTGCTTCCCCTGTTCATTTCGCAGCTCTAATCGGTCCCTTTCTGTCCTTGGCATTGAGAGCTCTTTGTCACCATATG
Organism: Phalacrocorax carbo; assembly: GCF_963921805.1. Taxonomy (NCBI): domain Eukaryota; kingdom Metazoa; phylum Chordata; class Aves; order Suliformes; family Phalacrocoracidae; genus Phalacrocorax; species Phalacrocorax carbo. The sequence continues at coordinate 4,276,330 of NC_087527.1, read as the reverse complement.
TGAGCTCTCCTGGTTCCTACAATGACTTTTGCCAGGTCAGGAGAGCTGGGGCCCATGACTCCAGCAGGCTTTGTAGCTGTGATATGTGGCGGTAACCCAGGTCCCACTCCTAGGCTAGCAGAGAAGTACAAGGAGTGCCTGACCAGCAAGGAGAAGATCCTGAAGGAGATTGAGGTGAAGAAGGAGTATCTGAGCAGCCTCCAGCCTCGACTCAACAGCATCATGCAGGTACCAGAGCTCTGCAGGAAGGGGAGAAAGCCTTTGGAGCCGAGGGCTGGGTTAGGGAGGCATGATACCTGGGCTGGTTCTGCTTTGGAGGTGTTACACTCCTGGTCGACATGAACGAGGGGTGGATCTGCCTTGTGCTGCAACTCCACTGGAGTCTCCTTGTTTATGCGGCAGTTCCTGCAGAACTGCAGAGGAAGGAGTCGTTAAACAGGCCTTTCCCAGGAGAGTGATACGCTGTTCCGGCCCTTTGTGATTGCCTTGGGGGGGAAGAACAGGAGAAGGAGCTGGGTTATTTTCAGATCGAAAAGCTTTCCAGCAAGGGAGAGCTGCCAGCCCTTCCCTGGGGGTTTGCAGTGCCCGTGGCTGCATTTAACCCTGCGCCCTAGCTGCTGTGCAAGCAGGGGTGTTTCCAGCCTCCTGCTCGCCAGCTTGGGGCAAACTGTTCCATTCCTGGTGACAAAGGTTAGCCCTCTTGTTCCCTCAGGCCTCCCTGCCCGTCCAGGAGTATCTCTTCATGCCTTTTGACCAGGCGCACAAACAGTATGAGACAGCCCGGCACCTCCCGCCACCTCTCTACGTCCTCTTCGTTCAAGCCAGCGCCTACGGTCAGGCCTGCGGTGAGCACCGAGTGGGGAACACAGCCCTCGGTGATGCCGCAAGAGGCCGGGTCTGGGGTGCAATGCTGCCCCCATGGGGCAGGTTCCACTCCTGCTTGCAGAAAGCACTGCTTTGGGGATGCTCTGGGAGGTCCCTTTTTGTCCCACCGGCTCCGCTGCCAGATTCTGCTGAGCCCAGAGCAGCAGGGTGGCCCCGGGGACAGCACAATGAGGCAGCAGCATTTGAAACCTTGTTTGCTCAGCTCCCTCGCTGGAAGAAGCGCTTGGGAAGCTTGCTTCCCACCTCTACTGTCGCTCCCAAGGTCGGTGGGGACATCCCTGCAGCTGATGGAGCCTCCCAGGAGCTGTCACCCCATGGGGTTGGTGCTACCTTGCGCCACCCGTGGATGGTGGTGGTTCCAGAGCAGGTACCACTCCTGCCTGCCCTTGCAGAGGCCCTTCCTACAGCTCACCTGAAAGCCTTCATCCCCTTCGGCAGCTTTGCATTTTGAGGGGTTTTCTGAAGCCTCCCTGAGTCAGGAGGGGTTTCTCACTAGGGCTTGGAATCCCCCTGGGCTGTCTGTATCTCCTGCGTGGAGACAGCTGTAGCACGGTGCAAGAGCTGCAATGCCACTTGCTCTCACACTGCTCTGGGAGTGGGGCAGGAGGCAGAGGAGCGTGGGAGGACCACACTGTGACACCTGGCCACACCAGGTCCCTGCTAGCAAGCATCTGCGGCCCTGGTGACCCAGCTCCTCACTCCCTGCTTTTGCCAGCCAGACCCCAACCCGTCTCAGCTTTTGGTAAAGATTTGGCCTTTATGGTTTGCAGGGATGGTCCCTCAAAATCCAGCATTTTCCCTCCTCTGACCCCATCCTACCCAGGGAATCCAGCCCTGCGGCGGCCCCATGGAGTCCCCTGGACAACCACCTCTTCCCACTGACCCTTTGTGTGAGCTTCCTCTGCCACAGGGCTCTGCCTTGTGCAGCTGTGGAGCAGGAGCTTTCTGGGGCAGGGCTGCTTCTAACTGCTTTTCCCATGCAGAAGTGGAGTTCGTAGCTTAGTTTTCATGTCTCCTCTGCAGATAAGAAGCTTGTGGTGGCCATTGAGGGGAGCGTAGAGGAAGCCAAAGCCCTGTACAAGCCACCTGAGGACTCACAGGGTGAGTTGGGCTGGTGTTGCCGCTTGCAGGCTGCCCGATGCTCTGTGCCGTGGGCAGAGGAGTCAGCTAGAGAAGCTGGTGGGTTCTGGGGAGGGATCCTGAAATGGCGCAGTAGCTGGGGGCTGTGCTGCTGGCCGAAGTCCCTGGCAGCTGATCCCCTCTGTCCCCAGCTCCTCTTCCCAAGAGATGTTTGCAGCCCCATGCCTGCTGGCAGGACCCCCAGTACTGGGGACATGTTCCTGCCTGTCTGCATCCTGCCAGGGCCTTGCTTTTGGGGGGATGGTGATGCTGGGGGGGAGCTGTGGTCTTGGAGAAAGGGCTGGTGGTCCCGCTGAGCCCCAGGCGGTCCCCACTTACACTCCTCTCTTTGTGCAGATGATGAAAGCGATTCTGACGTGGAGGAGGAGCAGACCACGGTAAGGGATGGTGCTGTCTCCTTCTGGGTTCTCTCCCAACACCGTATCATGTGGGCAAACCCATCTGTGCCTGCTAACAGGCACTGGGAGGTGCTGGGGGAGCTGGGCCCGAGTGGGGCTGGGAACTGGTCTCTGCACACTGCGGGAGGTGTCATTTCCACTTTCTGTCCCAAATGCAGGAGAGCCAGGGTACAAATCATGTCCCACCACACTCGCATCCCATCCAGCAGCAGCGGCTGCCTCTCAGCTCTCCGGCTGGAGCTGTTCCACTTTGTATAAATAGCCTTGGGCCAGGGAGGCTGGAGGCTGGCATCCAGCATGGAGGGACACGTGTCCGTCCCCTGCTGTCTGCCAAAAGCCTTGAGCTGAACTCTGCACTGAGGGCTGTTCATTGCTCCCTTGGGGCCGTGTTGAGGTCCTATGGGCTGTGCCTTCCAGGTGCTGGGGAGAGGCCGTAGGCGCTGGCAGCTCCCAGCATGGAAGCCCACAGGGGTCTGCGCTGCTCCAGTGCCCAGCAGCAGCACCTGGTGTATTGGGCTGTTGCTGCAGGGAAGGGTGGGGGGAAGGGCCTCAGCTTCTGCCACTTGCAGCAGGGAAGCTTTTGGGGCCAGCAGGTCCTTGGCCCCATCTCAGAGAGGCGAGGGCACCCCTGGGAGCTGCAGGAATTACAGGAGGCGGAGTTGCTTTGTGCTCACCCTGCAGCAGGGCGAGGGTTTCCAGCTCCCCTCCCTCCACAGGGCTGCTCCATGGCCCCTGTACCAGGGGATGGAGGGACTAGACTAGAAGGAAAGGGAGTGGGAGAGGAGGGCAGTGGCCATGGGCTGTCAAGAAGCAGGAGGAGAAGGGTCTGACAGCTGTTTTGTCCTCCCCAGAAGCGGCGCAGGCCTACCCTAGGTGTGCAACTGGATGACAAGCGCAAGGAGATGCTCAAGCGGCACCCTTTGTCTGTCACTGTTGACCTGAAGTGCAAAGGTATGTGGGTACTGGTGGCCCTGGGCACTGAGCACACAGGAGTGTGTGACAGCAGGTCAGGGAGTAATCCAGCAGCAGCTTGGGATCCTCCAGGAGAGTGGGCTGTGGAGGGGCTTTCCTGCCTTTGGCCCAGCTGCCCTGGCAGGGTTGAGTGTGGCCTTCTAGGGAGACTGAATGAGGTGGTTTATCAGCTCTCTCTCCCATGGGTGGGGTGACCTTGCTCTGAAGCTTCCTTTCTCTAGCTGGGAGCTTTCTTCCCTTTTGGTGGGGTCTTGGGCTTGACAGGCACAGCCTGGCAAACACTGATGGGATGGCATTAGAGGTTATGGTGCATCAGTTGCCAGTTTCTCCCCATGTTCCCTCTCTGCCCTGTTTGCTGTTGTCCAAGAGGGGATGGGGGCGCACATATATTGCCCTTTGTGGGGTGCTCTGAGCTAGAGCAGACAGCAATGTTACCCCTTCTCTGTTGGAGCAGACGACAATGTGCTTCACCTGACCTTCTACTACCTGATGAACCTCAATGTCATGACAGTGAAAGCCAAGGTGACCACTGCTGTTGAGATGACAACCGCCATCAGTGCTGGGTGAGGAGAACCACAGGGGCACCGAGCCCGGAGCTCATCAGGCAGCAACCCCTCCACTCTCCACAAACACCCTGCCCTGGCGTCCTGTCGTGCCTTGCTCTGTGATGTGTTGGCAGAGTGGTGCGGTGCCAAAAGCAGCGTGTGGTGGCAATGTTCCCCCGCTGAGCCACAGCTCCTGCACCATGTGGACTGTGGCACTACCCACCCAGGTGCCCTGCTCACAGCAGGTGAGGTTTTAACCTCAGTCCCTCCCCTTGCCTTACCTGGGGCACCTTAAGGGCCCTTGTGCAGAGCTGCAGTTTCAAAGCATTGTCTCGGCCCCTCCTTCAAGGGGAAAGGAGTTGCCAAAGAGCACAGAGCACACCTTTACCCCTAGGGAGGGCTGTCACCTTGTGCAGCCTCTGCCTGGCACTACCCTTCCCTGAGTGCCAGGGCCGTGCCAGGGCCTTGCCAGGCTGCCACAGTCCAGTCATCCTCCTCTTCTCCCTCTGTCATGACAAGCCAGGGGCAAGGAGGTTGCAAACCTCTTGGGGTAGTGGTGCCAAACCTGTCAGGAGTCGTCATCCTCTCTCCCTTGTTGCATTGCATCACCCTCTTGCAGCCAAACTGCTTCCCTCCTTCCTGTAGCCTGTGCCTGGCAGCTCCCTTCATCTGCTTGCTCTGCAGGTCACCTTGTCTTGAGTGCCTCTCCCCGGGCTCCCCAGAGACCACTGGAGCCTGATTTGTGCAAGGAATGGCTGAAATGGCAGCTGTGGGAGCCTGCCCTGGGAGCTTCGCTCAGCTGCCAGCCTGAGGAAGAGGGAGGCAGGAGAGGCTGCTCTGGGCTACCTGGAAGCAAGTGCTGCCTCCCAGCCTGTCCCATATGAGGCCTCCCAATCCTCTTGGGGTTCTGTTTTCCCCAGAGGTACCCAAAACCCTCTGTGACAGCAGCTGGAGTCTCTCCTCAGGGTTCCAGTGTGGGCTGCTCCCTCTGTCTCAGCTGCCCTTGGGTGTGTTACCCCAAACCCCTGAGGCTGTGACTTGAGCCAAACCCCAAATCCTGCAGCCCTTTGTGTTTGGTCGGGCTTGTGGGTACAGCCAGACGTGACAGATTTTATTTCACAAAGCAGAATTCATTTGCTTAAGGTGGTTGGGTGGCAAACGGCTGTCAGGCCATGCCCTGCCTACGCCAGCGATGTCTCCTCTGAACACATTTGTGGGATTCGGTGTTGACGTGCTGGAGTGAGCAACTTCCTGGGAAACTGGGTGGGGGGTGGTGCCCCATGATTTCTGTCATCTTCACAGCCAGGGAGGAGGCAGATCTTCTTTCAGGGTGGAATTAGGGGAAAGCCATTCTGGTCTTGAAACCCAGCTTATGGAGCTCATCATTCCCTTCTCTGGGTTCGGAGCCTGTCAGTGGCCACCCCAGAGAGAGACGCAGAGCCCAGGCTGCTGCTGATCAGTCTCTTCCCTCCTCCTGCCAGGGACCTGCTCTCCCCAGACTCCCTCCTCAGCTGCCTCTATCCAGGAGACCATGGGAGGAGAACGCCCAACCCAGCCAACCAGTTCCAGTTTGATAAAGTGGGGTGAGTGGGGTTCCCAGCACAGAGCATCCCTCCCCAGCTCGGTAGGGCCAGGAAGCTGGTGTCCTGCCTGCCAGCACTGGGGGCGCTCCCCAGGCAGGGCTTGGGGTGCAGGCTGGGCGGCAGGGGGAATGTTCTGGTGTGGCATTAACCCTTCGTCATTGTACCCGCAGCATCCTGACCTTGAGCGATTACGTGACAGAGCTGGGACACCCCTATGTGTGGGTGCAGAAGCTGGGCGGCCTGCATTTCCCCAAGGATCAGCCTCAGGCATGTCGCACCCACTCCCCTCTCCCCCAGACATCATGCTGGGGTTTGGGAGGTTTTGGGGACAGTTGTCGTGTCCTGTCCTGTCCTGTCCCCCCAGACCCCAGAGCTCCTGCCGGCACCAGCCGCTCCCAAACCACGGTGTACCCTTGGCTGGGATGGTCTCAGCTAGGGTGAATTCGTGCAGTGGGGCCATGCACACATATTTTATCTCCCACACCTGATAGTCTAAACCCTGTCACGGGCACTGAGCAGCAACTTGAGTGTGTCCCTGTCCCCGGGGCTGGGTGGGGTGGCTCCTGGACCGTGGTTTCCCTGGTGGGGTCCCACAGGCTGGTGACAGCCCCTCCTGCCCACAGCACACGGTCACTGCGGACAACTCGCTGAGTGCCAGCCACATGGAGCTGACTGTGAAGCTGCTGCGGACGAGGCTGCAGTCCCGCCTGGCTCTACACAAGCAGTTTGCGTCACTCGGTGAGTGCCTGGCTCCCCACCTCATGTCTGTGGATGCGAGGTGCAGCAGCAGGGTCCTCGTGCAGAGGAGAGCTGACTGACGTCACCTCTAATGGTGCTGCACACCTGCAGTGCCACCCTCACCATCCCCCGTCATTCCCCCGTCCCTGGTCGTAGCGGGGCTGTGAGGACTGCCCTGTTTTGGGTGGGAGAGGAAGGCTGTGCCCCGCTCTTAATACATAGCACCCCTTTGGGACTGGCCGTCTCTGCACTGGGAATCAATTCAGGATGCTGTGGGAGGTGAAACACGCCTGTCATGGGCCAGGTGTGCGCTGCCAAGGCTGCGAGCTCCTGTGGGATCGCAGCCAAGACCTGCGCTGCTCCTCTCTGGGGAACCTGATGAAGGATAGCCATGTCCCTGGGTCCTGGCTTTGGAGCATCCCCGCCCGCAAGACAGCAACAGAGCCCTGTCCCCAGCCTTCCCTTGCTCAGCCAGCCTCGTCCTTGGTTTCAGAGCACGGAGTTGTGCCAGTCTCCAGCGAGTGCCAGCACCTCTTCCCTACAAAGATCGTCTCGCGCCTGGTGAAGTGGGCCGCCATTCCCTATGAAGATTACGCGGTAGGCACCTGGTGCGAGGCTGTATCCCTTCCAGCTCCCACGTGGCGCCGGCAACTGTTCACTCCTCCTCTTGGCTCTCTCCTCACAGGAGCTGCCTTACACTAAAGATGTGATAGAGGCCGGCTTGGCTGAAGACACTCACCTCTACTACATGGCCCTGATAGAAAGAGGAACAGGTAGGTGCATTTCCGTCCCCTGGCAGCTGCTAATTCCCACACTGTACACCCCCAGAGCAGCTTCTGGGGGTCTTCATGGGAAATCCCTCCAATGGGAGGCTCCATGGTCTGTGGGTGACATTTCTTCCCTGCCCTGTGCAGCCAAGCTGCAGGCCGCTGTGGTCATGAACCCTGGTTACTCCACGCTGCCACCCATCTTCAGCCTGTGCCTCAATTGGAAAGGGGAGCGAACCAGCAGCAACGACGACAACATTCGGGTAACACAGGGTGGTGGGAGACGAGGCCAGAGAACCGCTGGCTTTTGGGGAGGTTTTCTCAGCAGTTCTGGGAGCTGTTGGGGTGAGCTGGTGGCGGGGCGGCTCAGGGCCGGCCCACCAGGCACAGCCATGGGTCCTGGGAGGGCAGAGTGGAGACCCAAGCCATGAGCACGGACTCATCCCTCTGCCAGGCCATGGAGAGCGAGGTCAACGTGAACTACAAGGAGCTGTGGGGGCCCAAACCAGGCTACCAGCTCCTCACCAACCAGCTGCAGCGCCTGTGCATGGTGCTGGATGTCTACCTGGAGACGGAGCCCCACGACACCAGTGTGGAGGGGCCCAAGGAGTTTCCCCAGGAGAAGATGTGTCTGCGCCTTGTCAGGTGAGAGCCCTGGGCCCTTTCTGTGGGTGCCGGGGGCTTCCTGACCCTCGTGGGTCAGCCTCTCCCTATTCTCTTCCAGGGGACCCATGCGCCTGAAGCCCTTCAAGTTCAACTACCCTCAGGGGTTCTTCAGCCATCGCTGAGCCCTGAGCTGGGCCTTGTTCTGCCTGCAGTGTGGAGCATCCCCACCCCATCGTTTCAGTTGCTTTTCTGAGGTTTTGCGTTTTGTTTGAAGGTTTTTGTAGCCAAAGGGATTAAATGCTGAACTGAAGGAAGAGCGTGTGCGTGCCCTGTCTGTGGAGGGCTGGGTGGGGGGAACATGTGGGGGCTGCAGCAATCCCTGTCTCTGGGCTCGGGCAGGCATCTGACTGCTGGTGGGGCTCCTTGCCTGGGGCGCTGCTGGCCCCCACCCCCCGCCCTCACTCCCCACCGCAGGACCTCAGGACTGTCGAACTAAGGTGGCTAAAAACCACGATGATGGCTAAAAATAGCTGTTCTGCAGAGCCTGCACTGCAGTCCCAGCATGTCCTTGCCTGTGCTGGCTGCCAGCCTGCTGACTCGGCACAAAACCCCGCAACAAGGAGGGGAGGCTTCGCTGCTTCCCTGGGCTTGAAGAGGGGGAGCAGAGCCGTGGCCTTTGAGAGGTTGGACCTCATGGCACCGTGCAAGGGGTCGGGGTGGTGGTCTCAGTGCCCTGTTTTGCATTGCATGGCAAGGAGTTGGGATGTGCCTCCCTCTCCAGTGCCTCGCAGGTCCCTGCTGTGGGTCCTGCCCCACGGCTCAGGGGGATCAGAGTTGGGCTGTATTCCCACTCCCAAGGTCACTGTCTCTCCTGGCTGCCAGCACCTCTGCTTCTTCCCCCGTGGGTGATTTTTCCCCCTGGGAAGGCTGATGACCCTTCTCTCTGCAGCCAGTGCAGTGCTGCAGTGCAGGGCTGTGCTGCAGCACTCAGCTTAAACCAGGACCTCCCACCCTGCTGGGAGCCGCACTTTAAAAAGGGAAGGAAGATGAAGCCCAAACCATTAAAATTCTTTGCTGAGTAGGGTGGGGGGCTGGCCCTGGTTCCAGCCCTGGCACAGGCAGGACAGGGGCTTCTTCATACCCCCTGTGGGGTGGGCTCCCCTCCTGGCAGGGGACCCGGGGCCCTGGGAAGCCCTGTGTCACACACACCCCCAGCCCCAGGTGCCAAATCTCAGCCCCCCTGGCCAGGCTTTCCTGCCTTCCTTCGCTATCTCTTCGCCCTGTGTCACCCCCCCCTCCCCCCCAAAAAACAGGAGGCCAGCAGAGCCAGGGTGTCTCTGTAAGCACTTTATTTGATTATTGCACAGAAAGCAAACAGTGGGCTGAGGTTCCTAGTGTATTGTGTGTCTGGGAGCCTTCCTGCAGCACCCAGCCGAAGCTGGCCGCAGCCTGGGTCACCGCTCGGAGGGATGGCTGTCACCCCCGGGCTGGGGAAGGACCCTGAGGACCCCACCAGCCCCCGGCACAAGCAGCTAGAGCTCTGCATTACGCTCATCCATCCATTGCACATACATTAAATAAATGCACTTACTGGAGAAGGGGCAGTCAGTTCCCCAGGGGTCTCCTCGATTATAATTCGGGTGTTTACATGTGGCACTCAGTGTATGTCACACAGAAGCTATCGGCCAAACCGCTGGGGCAGGGCAGCGGGGGGCTGCGGCTCTCACAGGACATATTGCTAAGGAAAAGCCCGGCCTGGCCGGGGGTCCCCACCCCGGCCTGGCCATCGGAGGGGAGCAGAGCGGAGCAGCTCCCACACCTAGAGATGCTCTTCTGCGCCCAGAGCTCCGCTCACTTCTTCCCCACAGTGGGTGCTGGCTCCGGGGCTTTGCCCTCCTTGCTGGATGGGGCCTCGGCCTTGGGTGGCTCTTTACTGGCTTTGGGCTCTTCTTTGGGTTTTGCTTTAGCTTTGGGCTCCTCCACCTTCTCCTTCTTGGGCTCCTCCATCTTTACCTCAGCCTTTGGCTTCTCCACCTCCTTCACAGCCCCTTTGCTGATCTCCTGCTGAGGTTTTTGTGGAGCCTCCTTCTCAGCCTTTCCATCTTCAGCAGGTTTGGGGCCTGGCTTGGTGGTCTCCTTCACCTGTGGGGCTGGAGGCTCCAGCACAGCAGCCTCCTTCTCTTTGGACTTCTCCACCTTGACTGGGACATCCTTCTTAGGAGCTGCTTCTTTCCTGCCCTCCTCAGCTGCAGGCTTGGGGAGAGCCTCCACCTCCTTGGGCTGCTCTTCCCTGGCAGGGGCTTTCGGTCCCTTTGGAGGCGCACGGGTGGGATCTTCAGCCAGGGCTGCTTCCTTCTGTGGAGGCTTTGCTGCCTCCTTCACAGGAGACTTGATTTTCTCAGGGGACTTCACGGCCAGGGGCTTGGCCTCCTCTTTTAAGGGGGCTGGGGGCTTCTCTGGGGACTTCACAGCTGGGCTCTTGGCCTCCACTTTTGAGGGGGTCGGGGGTTTTTCTGGGGATTTGACAGCTGGAGTTTTGGCTTCTTCTTTTGAGGGAGTTGCAGGCTTCTCTGGAGACTTCATCTCTGGTGTCTTGGTCCCCTCTTTTGAGAGAGCAGTGGGCTTTTCTGGGGATTTGACAGCTGGGGGCTTGGCCTCCTCCTTTGGGGGGGTTGGGGGTTTCTCTGGGGACTTCACAGCTGGGCTCTTGGCCTCCTCTTTTGAGGGGGGTGCAGGTTTCTCAGGGGACTTCACCTCCAGGGGCTTGGCCTCCTCCTTTGGGGGGGTTGGGGGCTTCTCTGGGGACTTCACAGCTGGGCTCTTGGCCTCCTCTTTTGAGGCGGGTGTGGGTTTCTCAGGAGACTTCACCTCCAGGGGCTTGGCCTCCTCCTTTGGCGGGGGCTGGGGTTTCTCTGGGGACTTCACAGCTGGGCTCTTGGCCTCCTCTTTTGAGGGGGGTGCAGGTTTCTCAGGGGACTTCACCTCCAGGGGCTTGGCCTCCTCCTTTGGGGGGGTTGGGGGTTTCTCTGGGGACTTCACAGCTGGGCTCTTGGCCTCCTCTTTTGAGGGGGGTACAGGTTTCTCAGGGGACTTCACCTCCAGGGGCTTGGCCTCCTCCTTTGGGGGGGTTGGGGGTTTCTCTGGGGACTTCACAGCTGGGCTCTTGGCCTCCTCTTTTGAGGGGGGTACAGGTTTCTCAGGGGACTTCACCTCCAGGGGCTTGGCCTCCTCCTTTGGGGGGGTTGGGGGCTTCTCTGGGGACTTCACAGCTGGGCTCTTGGCCTCCTCTTTTGAGGGGGGTACAGGTTTCTCAGGGGACTTCACCTCCAGGGGCTTGGCCTCCTCCTTTGGCGGGGGCTGGGGTTTCTCTGGGGACTTCACAGCTGGGGTCTTGCCCTCTTCCTTTGAGGGGGACTTGGGTTTCTCTGGGGACTTGGCCTCCTCTTTTGCAGGAGACTTGGCCTCTTCTTCACCCCGTGCTTCAGCTTTCTCCTCCTCTTCCTCCTCCTCTTCTTCAGCTTTCTCCTCTTCAGCCTCTTTCTCAGCCTCCTCCTCCTCCATGACCTCCTCGGTCACCTGGATTTCCTCTGTCTGCTCCTCCACAATCACTGTCTCCTTCTCAGATTTTTCCACCACCTTGATCTTCTCCTCGCTCTTCGCCTTAATGTTTGTGGTGATGATGGGAGCCTTGGGGACCACCTTGGGGAAGGAGATCATCCCAAAGCCAGACTCGATCCGATATTCCTCCCCTTCCAAGAGCTTTCTACAAAGAAGAGACCAAGTAGGGCAGTCAGTGATTTCTTCTTACCCAGCTCTTGCCTCCTCCTGTGGCTGGAGCTGCCAGCTGTCCCCTCCAGCTCCATCTCCCTCCTTGCCCTACTTCCAGTGTGCTGGCTGACCCTCCCGCTCCTGCGCCCGGGCCGTGCGGGTCTCCTGACCCTTCTCTCTGCAAGTCATGTGCAGGGCTGGGTCACCCAGTTTGGTGTTGCCCACCCTGCTCTTGGGGGATGGACTGACTCTTGCCGAGAAGGGCCCAGGTGTTGGCAAGGGCCCTCAAGGAGTGTCCCCAGGGCCACTGGAATTAGGGGGGTGGGGCTGAGACCCTCCCACCTTCCCCTGGCCCATACCTATAGGCAGAAATTTCAATGTCCAGGGCCATTTTGACGTTGAGCAGATCCTGGTACTCCCGGAGCTGAGCTGCCATCTCCCACTTGGTGTTCCTCAGCTCGCTGTCCAGCTGCTGGATGGTTTCCTGTGGGCAGAGCAAGCAACTCGTGACATGGTGTGGGGGCCAGTCCCCAAGAGCAAAGGGACACAGAGCTCCCCTAAACCCTCCCCTGGTCTCCACCGAGGAAAGGGGATGTGTTTGAGAGTGTCCTGTTCCCTTGGGGGAACAGACAGGAGCCTGAACCCTCTCAGCTGAGGGCTGCACTGCTGCTGGCTGAGCCCCCAGCCCCCTCCCAGAGCCCCTGCCAGCAGGAACAGGTTGTGGGAATGTTTCTAGGGCTTGGATGGACCTGGTGTCCAGCCTGATGGGGCAGCACCCTGGGGACAGCACTTCGGTCCAGTGGCCATCACCCTCTGCAGCCCTCCATGCTGCAGCTCCCACCTCTGGGACGCGTGACATGGCAGTGGTGTCGGTGACCAACGTCACAGGCAGCTCAAGGCCAGGCAGAGCCGTGAGGACAGCCCCGTCGTGAGCGAGGGACACAACACTCCGGACACAGCCTCAGGCTCTGGGTACCCGATCGCTGGGAGCTGGGGCTGGGCTGGCTCTAGACACAACCCTGAGTATTTGGCCATCAAAGCCGCAGTGCTGCTCCTCCCACCACCGATGGAGTTAGGATGCTGCGCCCCGTCACCTGGTAGGAGAGGACATCTGCCTGATGGCGCTCCTCTGAGTCCTGTCGCTGCTTCTCCAGCGACTCCTGGGTCCCTTTGAGGGCTTCGAGCTCGGTGGCCTTGGACTGGAGCTGCCGGCGGTACTCGCAGGTCTCCTCCTTGGCCAGGCGGAGGGCGGCAGCCTCCAGCTGGGTGGCCTCTGAGAGCTTGTCCAGCCTCTCTGCAGGGGAGAAGGAGAGGCTGCAGGGAGGGTGAAGGGGGCTTCCCCGGGGGCAGCAGCACCCATGGGTGCAGAGCCGCCGCTGTCCGGGGTTCTGAACGGCCGCTGTCCGGGGTGCTGAGCCTCGCCCCGGCACCCATGGGTGCTGAGCCCCGGGGTGCCGATCACCACCCCCCCCGCCCAGGGATGCGGCACCCCCGCACCCGCTCCCGGTTCCGCTCCGGCAGGGCGGGGTGGGGGGATGACGACAATGACACCAGGGGGGCACCCTGCGGCATTAGGGAGGTCCCGGCAACACACAGGCTTGTGGGGTGCTGGGGTCGCCCTGCCGCCTCCCCCTAAAACGCACTGTGGGGTGAGTGTGGGGGTCGCCAGCCCCCGCAGACACTGGGGAGCTGGTGGCAGGCTTGGGGTATCCCTCCCGGGGCAGTGAATAATCGGGATGGCCCTTGCTCCCCCCAGGGTGGGTGTCCCTTCCCGGGGCACAGTATATAGGGGGGGGGCCTCTGCACCCCCCGGGGCGGGGCTCCCCACGCAGCGGTGTCCCCGCAGCCCCGGGGAGGGGGCGCTGCCGCGGGAGCCCCCCGCGGGGCGGGGATGGACACACGCCACACACACCCACAGACGCCCCTGGCCACTCACCGCAGAACCACTCGTGGGCCTGCAGGGCGCTGCGGGCCGCCGGCTCCTCCAGCTGGGCGCGGAGCTGGTGGAGGGCGGCGGTGAGGACGGGGGCCGCGGCGGGGGGGGGCTCGGGCCGGGCCCCACGGAGCAAAGCTCCCACCCGTGCCTGGTGCTGCCGCCGCAGCAGCTCAGTCTCCTCCCGCAGGGCCCGGGCTCGCTCCTCCAGCGGCCCCCGCGCCCGTTCCTCCCGCTCGGAGCGGAGGGCCAGCCCCCGGGCCGCCGCCTCCAGCTCGGCCCGCTGCCGGCTCTCCTCCTCCAGCCGCCCCCGGAGCTCCGCCACCTCCTCGGCCAGCCGCCACCGTTCTAACCGTAGCTGTCCCTTCTCGGTACCCAACCGCAGGACGGTCCCACGCGTGTCGCGCAGCTCCCGCGCGTACAGCTCGCCCATGGCCGAGCGTCCCGCCTGCTGCCGCCGCAGCGCCGCCGCCTCCGCCGCCAGCTCCCGGTTCCGCGCCTCCAGCCCCCGCACGCGTTCGATGTAACCGGCGAAACGATCGTTCAGCGCCTGCAGCAGCTCCTTCTCATTTCTTCCTCTCGGATCATCGTTCAACGAGTCCAGGCTGTCGGTGGAGGAACCGACCGGCCCCGGCCACGAGTGGGAACCGCTGGAGCGCGGTGCGGGGGGGCGACCCGGCTCCTTGCGGAGCCCCCCCAGGGGTCCCGGCAGCATTTCCAGCACGAGGCTCATGGCGACTCCCGGCACCGCTGCGGCACCGCCGGTCGCCGCCGCCCGATTTATGGGGGAGGCTCGGGGCGCCCGCTCCGCCCCGCCACCGGCAACGGGGATGGGCTCCGGCACCGGCACCGCCCCGCGGGTGAGGGGGGGGACCCAACAGCCACGCCCCGGGTGGGGAGCGGGTACCCGTGTTGGGGAGCAGAGGGGTGTCCGAGAGGGGAGCAGGGACCCGGCGGAGGAGAACGGAAGCCCCCAGGGTGGAGTGGGGACACCCGGGAAGGGAGCGGGACGCCCCGGAGGGAGCGGGACCCTCGAGGTTAGAGCGAGGCGTCCGTGGGAAGGGAGTTGGGACCCCCGGGAAGGGAGCGGGGGCCCCCCAGAAGAACGGGAGCCCCGGGGGTGGAGCGGGGATCCCCGAAGTCAGAGCGAGGGACCTCCCGGAGCGAGCCAGGACCCCCCAGGGCAGAGCAGGGCCCCGCCCCGGGGTGAGGGGGAGCGGGGCTCCCCCCATGGGGACACAGGCAGCTCCTTCCCACGGGCAGGATGACAGAGCGGGGACCCCCCGGGGGGGGCTGAGACCCCACACCCCTCTTTGCCCCCTCGGGGGTCAGGCACCGCTCCGGGCCGGGGTTTCCCGCCGGCGGGGGGCCTTGGGCTGCCAGGGGGTCTCCGGGGCTGCCGGGAGGGGCCGCGGGGTGAGGGCTGCGGGGGAGGGGACGGGGCCCCCCCCAACCCGCCCAGCGAGGAGGAGCCCAGCTCTTCTGCATGCACCGGCCGCCTGGCCAATCAGCACTCGTGGACTGTGTGGCCAGTCAGTGCACATAGACCCTCTGGCCAATCAGCACAGGTGTATCTCAGCCAATCAGCGTATAAAGAGCTCAACCGGTTAGCAGGTGCTTACGGCTCCGCCAGCCTGCAGGTAAGCAGAGCTCAGCCAATCAGCTGTCAGGTACATAGCCCTAGCCAATCAAAACTCAGGTGCGTCCGTCCCAGCCAACCAGCGCTCCCGCAGCTCGGTGGGGGGTCGCGGAGTCGCTGGCCGCTGCGCCCCGGTGCAGGTACTGCGGGGAGTCCCGGGTGGGCGGCCGGGCCTGGCGCCGGCACCAGGGCCCCGCCGGCCCCCGTGGCTCCACAGAACCCCCCAGGAGCGGGAGGAGGCTGCGGCGCCTGCCGGGCCCGGGGCGCTCGGCTCTGAGGGGGTGAGATCACGGGGGTGGCCGGGCCCCGTTCCCCACCGTAGCCCCGCCCCTGTTCCCGCCCATTGCGGACATAGCTCCGCCCCGTCCTCGCCCATCACAGCTATAGCCCCGCCCACCACGGCACACCACAGCCACAACGCCGCTTCCGTCCCCGCCCGCCCCAGCCGTAGCCCCGCCCTGTACCCGCCCACCCCAGTTATAGCCCCGCCCCGGAAGCGCTCTCCGCTCGGCGTTCACTTCCGGCAGGCCGGTGGCGGCGGGCGGCGGTGGCAGCAGGTACGGGCTGGGGGCGGCGGGGCCGAGCCCAGCCCGGTGGCTGCTCCATGTGGCCCCCCTGCACGGCTTTCCCCGGTGGCGGACCCTGCTCATCTCCGGTCCGGTCCGTCCCCCCGGTCCGGGCCCTGCCAGCCCCCTGCTCCGCCCCAGGCTGGTGTCCCCCTTCCTGCCCCCCCCACCCCCTGCCCGGGCGCGGCGGCAGGTTGCCCCCCCCCCAAGCTATAGCCCCGCAAGCACGGCGGAGCCTGGGGCGGGAGGGGAAGAGACTCCAGATGCCAAGGGCACACGGAGCCCACCGGCACGGCACGCCTGCGGGCGGCTGGGGAAAAGGGGATCCAGGTCCCGGCGCGGCGGTTGGGCGGAGGAGGAAAGGCAGCCTGGGCTGGGGCGGCTCTCGGGGCTCGGAGCACGGCGAGGCACCGTGCGGATCTATGGGAGGAGGTCGGTACCGGCCTCCGCTGAGACGCGGATGAGCTGGGAGCTGGGCATGGATCAGCCGGGGAGATTCCCGGTCTGGTATCCTGTGTTTACTGCCTCTTCCGTGGAGGTTGTAAGGGGAAAAAACCTCCCAAACTTCACGAAAAAGAGCCTGCAAACCAGCTTCTGCCTGAAAGAGCTGTATTGCAGGTGCTTGTTCCCCTCCACAGGTGCTTTGTGTCGTGCAGAGTTTGCCAGAGTCCCAAAGCTTGCCAGAGATGCCGCTCCTGGTAGCGGCGGGGCTACCACAGGGGTTTGCTGTCCCCTCTTGCTGGGGCCTGGAGTGTTATGTGGGTACCCTGCACAAGCTGCTCCTTCGAGATCTGGTTTGCTGCCCCCCAGCCCTGGCTGTGGGCTGCTTCCCGTGCCACTCAGGTGGCTGAACCGAATGGGCTTGGTGCTTGGGGACCCCGAGGGGCTTCCCAGAGGTGTTGATCAAGCTAGGCTGGGACCTCTGTGGAGGGAGGTGTCCAGCCTCAGAGCCCTGCTGGGCCCGGCTTTCCCAGGAGAATAATGTCCCATCTGCTGTGGGACAAAACTCATCTGTGCATCCAGATGCGTCCAGAACAAGGCCCTCAGTGTCTCTGAGGATGCTTAGCTGGTGCTTTGGGAGGGACATGAGAGGTGTTACCTGCCTTTGAGGTGATCCCTGGGCTTGTGCTGTGTAAAGTCCCCCTGGTTCTCCAGAGCACAATGCTTTGATGTTGGGATCCCCATGTGCTGATTTGCCTGGCAGCATGTGGTGCAGGGGACACCTTGGGGCTCTCTGTTTTTTGTTTGTGGGCTTTGTTCTCCAATTATTAGTTGATGGGCTCTATCGGTCGTGACTCCCTTGATCTGCCTATGGCTGCTCTCATGGCCCTTCTGCCACCTGGGTTAGTGAAGGGCCAGAAACCAGCACTTTGGAGCCTCTGATTGCTTGAGCATTGGCTCAGCAAATGAACCAATCTGCCACAGCTTTGGGCACCTCACTAACACTGCAGTAGGTTTGTCAGGGCTTCCAGCCCTTGGTTATTAAACCGGGGTGCCTTAACCCATCGTTTGCCAGGAGACAGACCTGCTCAGCAAGGCTGCAGGTCCCTCGGTACCGGAGGCTGTGCTGGCTGCCCGCCTGCTGGGTTCACGGACCGTCAGCTGCACTCGCCACTGCCATTAGTTGGTGGCTCCCCTCGTTATAGAAGGTGCGGGATGTGCCACATAACTTCACTGCTGTGAAGAAGGAAGGAAAGAGAATTGGGTTCAGCATGAGGCTCTTCAGTTGCTGGCTCTCGTGTCCTCAGCTGGTTGTTCTCCGCTTCCAGACTTGGGTTTCCATCTTCCCCCGCTGGCATCTGTGCCTGGCCTGGGGGATTTGTTCACCGAGGCTAGGGGCATGCGGTGCTGCTCAGAGGTGTGTGGGCTGTTGCCACCTCACACATGCCTGGCCCTTTGCATTGGCTTGAAATTGGCTCCTGTCAATGGAGAATAGTTGGGTGAAGTCCCCAGGGCCTCTGTTATCCATCTCAGTGTTTAGGATTTTTTCATCCTGCCTTAAGTTTCTTTAATTATGCCGACTTACTGGGTTTTAGTGATCTGCCTCCTGCCCTCAAGTGCTGTATTTGCAGCTGCCAAGGGTGCCTTACTTGCTCATAGGAGGTTTTTTTTTCCCCTGCTAACCCTCAGCTGACCCTCTGTTTTTGAGGTGAGCTGTTCACTAGAAGTGTGCCCTTTGAGTTCCTGCTCCTCTTTGCCCCTCTCTCCACTTCAGGTGCCAGCATACACCCGCAGTGCTCCGGGGATGGGTGTTTGTGCAGGGCTGGTGCAGATGCATCTGCCTGTGTTTGCTTCTTTCCTTCTGTTCCCCCTTGCCTTGTCAGCCTTCCTCAAGACACGTGTCAGACTGGGTAGATCAAAACTTACTGTCAGCCAGTAAACTTTCATTCTGGGCTGTCACAGAGTCCCTAGGAAGATTGGCGGAGCTACGGCAAGCCCTCTCACTGTAATAACCAGGCACCTGGGTTGTCCTGGGCATGGTTTAAATGCTCCTGTGATGCTTAGATGACCTGTTCCTCAGGAAGAGTGGCAGTGCTTTCCCTGCATCCCTTCCCAGGCAACGGCCTACTGCTAGAAGCTGAAAAACTCCTGTCAGCAGCACCTCAGCCTTCAAGGGCAGAGGAATTGGCCTAAAACAGGGCAGTAAAAGTAGCTGGGGGTTGCTAACAAGTTTTCTTGTTCCACTCTGTAAAGAGGAAATGACCAGTATGAGCGGCGGCTTATTTGGCATTGGTGTTGTCCCTGGGAGCCCCGACCTCGACGAGAAGCACCATGCTGTGTTTGTTGCTGTACCTCAGGTTTAAGGGCATCTTATTTACCCTAGACGGCTGAATTCGGGAGCCTGCTGGGTTGGCTGAGCTCTGCCAAGTTCCCAACCCAAGGGTCTGAGATCAAGGAGGGGGCTTGTGCTGTGTCTGTACAGGTGCGTCAGCCAGTGGCTCTGAAATGCAGGTCCTGGGAGGAGCACACCATCCCGTCCTCAGCTGCCTGAGGTCTGCTGCGGCAGCCCTGGCTTCTCCTTCAGCCTCAAAGTGCTTCATGAGAAGCAGAAAATCAGATGTTCCAAACAACGGCACTTCTCCCAGCTGGGCCATGGGCTCCTTGGTGCTGCATCGCAGTGGCAAAATAACCTCGTTAAAGCTGCGTCCATCAAGGAAGGTGTCCATAGGAGCACCTTGCAGCAGCAGGATGGTTGCAGATGGTGTGGGAGCCTTCCTGCCCTGGGATGGCAGGCCCAGGGTCCCAGGGAGGGTGCGGGTTTGTGCTGCTGCAAAGGTTCTTCCTCAAAATGGACCAGAGGAGCCCAGACTAGGTGTGGATGAGCTCTGGGTGCTCCCCTCCAACACCCAGGTGCCATTTTGCTACCAGGTCCTTACAAATACTTTCAACCCTTGAATCCTGTTTGCATGACTGGCTTCAAATACATTTGGCAATTAGAAGGAGTAAAATTTGGGCTACTGTGAGGTCAGGGTCTTTTTGCAGTAGCAAAACAAGCAAGGCAAATCTTGGATCCTGTGTTTTCTGAGTGCTGGTTCTGCTCCCGGCGGTTGGGAACTGCTGATCCGCTCAGCCCCTTGGTGGGAGATCAGTGAGTTCCAGGACACCTTTTTTCCCCAGCCTGTAAAGGAGCTGGGTGGGAGTTGCTGGAGCAGGGGGAGCAAAGCTCCTGGCTCTACACCATGCGGCAAGTGCTGGCTGCCATCTCCCTGCCTGCAGATGAGCTCCGGCCGCCTGCTTTTGGAGGGTGTTTAGCAAGGGCAGAGTATTTGCAACTCACCATAATGACTCTAAACCATTGGATCTCTCCAAATGAGATGACTGAGGCTGTTGGCTCCAGATATGACACACACACCCCCTCCCCCCCAGTTCTATGTGCCAGAAATCTGTCTTATTTACTGTCGGGATCCAGCTTGGGAGAGGAGACGCTGCTCCATCCGTCCCTTTCCCCAGTTCAAGCTGGACTAAAATGTGTGTAGAAAGCCATGGGGATAGCACAAGAGCTGCTCTGCAGTCCCTGAACAGTTTCCTTTGCCCTGCCTAAAACAGGAGCCAGGCAGCAGGACTGGACCAAGCCCAAGGGCTGAGCTCAGGGGAATTCACCTTCGCAGGGCTGTGCCAGTGGCAGCCGCATCCCAGGGTCGGCAGGCAGCCCTGCCTCCTTGCCCTTGGTTAGCTTGTGGGGAACACACACAGCGCAGGGTGCAAAGCACCCAGCTTTGATGGGTGTTTGGAGCTCTGCTCAGCCTCTCGTTGCCTTGCTTGAGGCGCTGGGTAGTTTCAAGTCTTGTCCTGTTGCTGTGGAGGTTGTGGTGTTGGTGTGGGGAGCAATGGGTGTGCCTTAATTCTTGAGCTCAGGCTGGAGCAGGAGGTGGCAGTCTGCTTTTTGGAGGCTGCTGTTGGTCCTGCAGGGCTTAAAGGGGTGGGGGAGATGGGTGGCCATCTCTGCCTCTGAAATTAGTGGGGTGTTGGATGGCTACAACACATGCTGCAGTTACCCAGGGGCTCTGGGAAATGGCAGGAAAGCAGCAGGTGTGATTCACGTCTGCGAGCCAGCTGCAGAATTCCCTGGTAGGCTTCAAGTTTGCTTTCCAGGCACTTCTGCAGAGCAGGGCTGACTGTGAGCCAGGTCGCTGGAATTGGAGGGACTGCAGTAAATCCTCCTTCCTCCCTCTCTTGCAGGACGGGATCTGCAGTGAGGCATAGAGAGCTGCTGCGGTGCAGCCTGGAAGCTCCCACTCTTCACTGGAGAGCCATCAACCTAGGCGGGGAAAAAAGGCTCTGAATAAATCCCAGGTAACTGAAGCAGGGAGGAGTGCTCTGTCTCACACAAGGCTGCCTGGGAAGTGGTTTGCTCCCAGGGCAGCCTCAGCAGGGCTGGGGTAGCATGGTGACAGACTTCCCCCCTCTGTAACAGTGTCAGGACCATGCTGCCAATGCCCAAAGCAAGCCCTGAGCCGATGCAAACTCTTTCTCACTGCCCACCAAGCTGGCTCTGGCTGTGCGCTTTGCCAGGCAGGTGCAGCCCCCACATTTTATCCAGATCTTACCCCTGCTGAGGATCACTGTCCAGCTTGGATGGGGAACAGAGGACACGGTTCCTCTGGCTGCAACTCGTGTGCTCACAGGGGATTGCCGCATTTGGCTTGCAAGATGCTCATTTACATTTTAAAACCATTTGCAAGCTCTTTTTTTTTTTTTTTAACTTGGCTTTGCTTTCCGTGCTCCTGCCCCTCCAAAACAGCAAGGCCACTGCGGGCTTTCAAGGACAATCCTCTGGTTTCTTTGCTGCTGAAGGAAAGATGGGTGAAACAGCTGTAAAAGACAAATCCCCGCTAGCCTTTAAGAAGGGCTGTCTGCTGCCTGCACGTCAGGCTTCCTCAGCCTGCCAAGTCATAAATCTGCCCTAAACTGCCTGAATTATATAATATAGCCCCAAGTGCTGGGCGGAAACCTCGCGCCCTTTGAATTTAAAGCAACACTGCTGAAGCAGGGATGGTTTCTGGAAGAGGCTGCTTTTGATCTTGCCAGCGTGCTTGGTCAGGTGCTGGCAGACTCGTGCCCCTCTCAGCCACGCTGTCCCCTTGCTCCTGCATTGGTCTGAGCCTTGGGTTTTGCTCTGTTCCTCTTTCCACCCGGGAGCTGTTCCCTGCATAGGTGTGAGGGAGGGCTGGGAGTGAGTTTTCCATAGAAAAGTGTTTCTCGGATGAGGAGACACAAACCCAGGGGAGATGGCTGAGCCCCTGCGGTGGGGATGAGGGCTGTTCAGCTCTGTGTGGGATGGGGCAAGCAAAGTGGCTGCTGCTGGTGGTGAGAAAAGCGAGTCAGGGCTGGAGCCTGAGCAGGGGTGAACGCTGGCATCTTCAGCGACTGCTTTCCTCCTCCTCCTCCACATCCTTGTTAGCGAACCAGCTGATTGCCCACTCATTGGCAGAGCCCGCGGTGCGCCGGCGTGGCTGCGAGGCACTCGCCCTCCCTGGAGGAACGGGCTCCCCCAGGCGCTTCATCTTGTGACTTTCCATGAGATCCCAAGCTCTTTCCCTCCCCTGGTTTTTCCTTCCCGGAGCTCTCTGTAGCGACCTTGGTGAGTAAACTATCAACGCTCAACCCCTCTGGTCTGCGTCTCCTCCCAGGGACGTGCCACTAGCTGGAGACCACCATGACGGACTCGAAGTACTTCACCACCACGAAGAAAGGTGAGAGAGGGAGCGGGAGGGTCACACAGTTTGTCCCTGAATAATCAGGCTTTTCTTGCAGCTGTGTAAGCCAGGCGGGGAGGGCTATCCCTTGCAGTGGGAAGCTGGTGGAGGTGCCAGCTCTTGTGAGAATGTCCTGAGCCCAGAGGGGTCACTGACACCCTGCTCCTCAATCTGACGCAGCCGGGGTGGCTTCTGGGCCGCTGTGGGATCAGAGCACCTTGTCACCAGCCCCCTGAAGCCAAACAAGGCTGTTCACAGCTGAGTTATCAGCTTTAGCAGCTCAACGGTGGGTGCAGGACACGGCACCCCTTCCCTGAGCTCCCCTAGGCTGGGACATAAGCACTCAGGGTGTTTGACTTAAGCACTTTCCAGACCAAGGAATTAATGTACAGGAAAGCCATGTGGCATCTTTCTCTTTAGTCTGCCTGCCCTGGAGTGAATAAAGAGCTCAGTGTGGCTTCGCGAGGGCAGGAGACGATGCCCTTTGGCTGGGTCCGGAGCCGCTGGCTGCCCCCAGTGAGGTACTGGGCAATTGCTGCCCCATGCAGAATGGGATTTGGGAGCCACCATCCCTTGCGTGGGCTTGAGGAGCAGTTCCCAAAATCTGCCTGCGTTCGCTGCTGCGGGTGCCTGTAGTCATCTGGGCTGCAGGCCTGGGGCTTGGCTTTGAAGCAGTTACCACAACATGCAGCAAAAAATACCCACCAAATAAACCCTGTGTCCTGTGCTTGAGGTGTGGGGTGTTCGTGCCAGTCTCTCCTGCAGTCTGTCCCATTCCTAAAGCCCTCTGGGGCTCTTGTGGTGCTGGAGAAGCTGCAGGGACGCACCAGCACGCTCACCTCCATTTCCATGGATGAGAGCTGAGCCTCCAGGGCAGCGCTGGCCCTTGGCAAGACATTTGGGAAATTAAATCCCCTTTCCAGCTCCTGGCACCCTGGAGCATCCAGGGTGGCAAAAAAGCCCCAGCACACAGCAAGTGGGAGCTATACCTGCCCTCCCCTGGGAGCAGCACCCAGCAGAGGGGTGGGTGCCCCAACCCCAAACCCCTGAGTTCCCCCTTTTCCCCTTCCTCCAGGGGAGATATTTGAGCTGAAAGCCGAGCTGAACAGTGACAAGAAGGAGAAGAAGAAGGAGGCTGTGAAGAAAGTGATAGCATCCATGACCGTCGGCAAAGATGTTAGGTATGTGGTGGTGCTGTGCCAGGGCTGCCTGGGTGGCTTTTGGGCTCCTGTTTTCCTCTGGTGCCTCTGAGGGGCCTTTTTGTGCTGGTTTTTGTCCCGAGTGAGGAGCAAGTGAGCTGCTAGCCATAGCTATACCTCTTGCTATGGGAGGAAAATGGTTGTGTAAGTGTGGCCATCTGGCAGGCGGGGGTTTGCCTGGCTTTGGTAGTAATCTGGCTAAAAGAGGATTGGTCTGGCTGCCAGATAAGTTTGTTGGGATTATTGCCGCTTCCTTCAAGTGTTACTAAAAACAAGCAGAACCCCCCTCTGAGCCTTTATGGCAGAGGGTCAGTGTCTCTGCCTCGGTGTCAGTAAGCCTTTTGCAGGCACTCCGGTCTGCAAAGTTGGGCAGCTGCTTTTCCCTCTTCTCCTTTGTCTGTCTGGCCGAGCAGCACACAGCCCCTCCATCTCCTCCCCGTGTGGACCTGTCCCCACGTGCCCTTGGTGTTACACGCAATGCCAGTGCTTTGCTTTTCATGGTGCATTTGAGAGGAGATGGAGGAAAACAGTGGTATGAGCTCTGTATTTGGAACACTGTTGCATCCCCAGCTCCCAGAGCACTTGCAGCAGCAGGTAATGCTCTGTCTGGGGGCTGCCGTGGAAAAGATGACATGGCGGGGACTTGCCTGAGGCTGGTCAGTGCTCAGCAGAAGCTATGCTGATTGGAAAGGAAATAACAGCTGTGGCAGCCCATTTTTTCTTGGCATGTGTGTATTTAAGGCTGCAAGAAAGCACTTTACTAAGTTCACCCCTCGCTTTGGGGTGCCAGGAAAGGCTGGTTTAGTCTGGGGTGAGAGCAGCTGAGGTGGGTGCCAGCCCTGCTGGCAGCAAGAGAACCAGCAAAGTGCTGTATCCCAGGCTTAGGGGTGCCCTGGGCTTGATCCTTGAAGCGATGGTTAGGTTTGTGGTGGCAGAGAAGCTTCCAGGAGCCAAGGGACATCTGGCAGGGTGGGATAACTCCTCTGTTAGCCCTCTGATCTCAATTGCCTCTCCTAAGGTGGTTTAATAGCCTAATTGGGCTGTCTGCATCTTTAATAGTCTCACTGGGCTGTCTTTATCTTCTGTGGGGAAACAGCATCTCTGGTACCCCACCGCTCTAGGGCATCTGGGAAGGGGAAGCCCCCAGCTCCATGCAGGCAGCTCGGCAGCTCTGCTCCATCCTAGCAGAGCATTTGCTGCCCGGGGAGCGGGGCTCTTCCTTACACCCAGTCCTGGGTGTTTGCTTCTCTACCGTGAGATGCAGGACGTGGAGCCAGTGCTCAGCAGTTTGAAGCAGGATGGGTTTAACGTCCCCAAGAGCGGAGGATACTTTTGGTAGAGCTGCGCAGGAGGGATTGTGCAGAAGGCAAGCAGGGAACGGCTCGTCTCCCATGCCCTCTTGCAGGCACTGGAGGCTTTCACGCTGTCCCGTGATGGCTTGGTGATGTTGCACCTTCTCCTGGGGCAGTGGACACACATTGGAGCTGGGATATAGCAGAGCCATGTGGGAGAGCTCAGTTTCTGTCCATTAGGGGCTCTTGAGATGCTCCTAATACAGATCTGTAAAGAAAAAACCCACTGGGGTTGGGTAATTTAGCCACATCTGTTGCAGGGTGGGCTTGGGTCCTGGGAGAGCCTGGGGTCTTCTGGCTTTGGGAGTGGGTTGAGGCAAAGGAAGGGGATGGCTGTGCTCCTAGAGAGGTGTGGGGTCCCTTAGGCAGCAGTGTCTCCTTCCCCAGCTCAGCAGCGCGGCAGTATCCTGCCTTCACAGAGGTGCTTTGTGTTTCAGTGCTCTCTTCCCGGACGTGGTGAACTGCATGCAGACAGACAATCTGGAGCTGAAAAAGCTGGTCTACCTCTACCTAATGAACTACGCCAAGAGCCAGCCTGACATGGCCATCATGGCAGTCAACACCTTCGTGAAGGTGAGAGGAGAGGGCTGCATGCCCAAGAGCTGCACGCTGCAGCCTGTCAGTTCAGCCTGCTACGTGCATCCCCGCTTTCACGCAAGGCCACCACGCTAAGCAGCTTTGTACCCTGCTCCAAAGAAGGGGCGTGGGCAGGTGTCCAAAGCCTCTCTCCTAGGGAGTAGGGGCTCCCCTAGCTCTGGATAACTGGGCAAATTTGTCCAGTAATGCAGATGAAAAATATTTTCTTGGCAGCCGTACTGTGACACTTGCTGTCAGTGGCAGCTTTGGCTGTGGGCAGCTCCCGTGACTGAGCCGCTGTCATGTGAGCTTACACGCTGAAGTCTCGGCAGCTGAGAAGGGCTTCATGATCTTCCAGTTGGAGTTTGGAACTGAAGAGCATGTTTATTAGGAACCAAGATCACCAGATCACTTTGTGAAAAGGCTTGGTGAGCATTAGAGGGAGTTTGGCTTTTTAGGAAGGGAAAAAACCACACAATAGACCTGACAGATGCATCCACCAGGTCAGGTGGCTGTTCTGCAGGGTGGCAGCTGACTTCAGATACTTGGTGTAAGTGATGAAGACATCAGATTCCTGGAGGTGTGTTTGGAGTGACGGTGTTACAACTCTGTGGGTGCCAGATTGCAGAAAATGAGATCAAACCTCTCTCTTGGGTGACTTGTTCTTGAGAGCTCAGTGTTAAAATCTCTAGACTTCAGGTACCCAAAGGAGAACAGAGGTGCCGAAGTCACCACTGATGCCTGCAAGTTAAGGAGAAGCAGCCCTGGAAATCTAACCTCCCTCACTCGTCCCCACAGGACTGTGAGGACCCAAACCCTCTGATTCGGGCTCTGGCTGTGCGGACCATGGGCTGCATCCGTGTGGACAAGATAACAGAGTATCTCTGCGAGCCCCTGCGGAAGTGCCTGAAGGACGAGGACCCTTATGTGCGCAAGACGGCAGCTGTCTGCGTGGCAAAGCTCCATGACATCAATGCCCAGCTGGTGGAGGACCAGGGTTTCCTGGACACCCTTAAGGACCTCATCTCAGACTCCAACCCCATGGTGATTATTTTTTTGCCTCTCCATCCTCTCTTCATTCTAATGGCAGTAAATGCTCTCCCTTCATCTTTACGTACTGACTTCCTCCCGTGCTCCCCTTCACCCTCTTCTTGGTGCTTAACAGATCACTTTGGGGGAGAGTTGTCTGAGGGCTGCAGGCTGTGTTCCTTGTCCTGTAACCCTGTCTCCTGGATGGAAGGTTTCTCTGATTCCTTGGCAGTGCGTTATTAGTCTGCTCCCTTTTGGGAGGAGGCTGCCCCAGCTAGCTTGGAGCAGGGGATGGTGGCAGAGGGGAGCTCTGGTACCATGTAGCCAGCAGCTTTTGCCTCTGCTGAGGGTTTCCTAGCAGCTGGGCTTTGGCCAGCATTAGTCTCCCTGTTTTTCCCCAGGCGTGAGGAGCTTTAAGGCCTGCTTTCCCCAGGGTTTCTCTTCCCCCAGCCTTTGCTGCTCTTCAGATCTTGCCACAGGTGTAGCAGTGAGCCCGGGAGCTGCCGCAGAAAGTGATGGGGCTCCACAGAGCAACCCGACTGTCTGGGGAAGGGGAGCTGGAGCTGGCTCCTTTGCGCCAGGCACGGGGCCAAGGCTGACTACAGCTGAACATGTGTAAAACTGTTGGAGATGTGGCGTGGGTGGTGGTGATTGCTCATCTCCTGAGGATCAGCTGGTGGGGAGGAGAAGCTGGTGCCCAGATGTTGCTGGGATGTGAGGTGCTGATACTGAGGATGCAGCTCATCTGTTTGCACCAGCTTTACCCCCAGGCTGTTGAATCACATCTGGTGTCACCTAATGCTTGCTGTCACCCAATGTGTGCCCTGTCCCCTCTGGCAGGTAGTGGCCAATGCAGTAGCAGCTCTCTCGGAAATAGCAGAGTCTCACCCGAGCAGTAACCTCCTGGACCTCAACCCCCAGTCCATCAACAAGCTGCTCACGGCCCTGAACGAGTGCACCGAGTGGGGCCAGATCTTCATCCTGGACTGCCTGGCAAACTACATGCCCAAGGATGACCGGGAAGCCCAGAGGTGAGGGAAGTGCTGCTGGGGCAGTGATGGCTGTAGGGCATCATGGACCAGCCGGAGCTGGGCTGGAAAGGGGAGGGGGACTGGTGGGTGTGGACACTGCCCATTCTCCAGATATCTTCATCCTCCTGAGCCTTGGCATCCTGCTGCAGGAGGTGAGACAGCGGGCATCTGCCAGCTGCCGTACCTTGGGCATGGCCATCGGGGGACTGCCTTGGTCCTGTAGTGAGCCCCATCCCCTTGCTGGCACAGGGACTGTGCTTCTTAGCTGCTTCAAAACATGGCCTTGCGGTGCAGCAGGGGAGGATGGGCACTCGGGAACTTGGAAAGGGGGCCCCTGCAATAGGGTTTTGGAAAGGCTGGGAAGTAACCATCATTGGGGCATTTAAGAGCCAGTTCAGCATCTCTTGGGAAGGCCTTAAGTGCTGCTCAGCTGTCCTGCTGCAAACTCTGCCAGTGCCTTGTTATTCTTCGTCGGCACTGGCAGCAATGTTTAGGCAGGGAGATGGGCTGCGATCATTTTCTTTCCCTTCTCCTTCCCCTGACGCCCCCAGTATTTGCGAGCGGGTGACGCCCCGGCTGTCCCACGCCAACTCAGCAGTGGTGCTCTCGGCAGTGAAGGTGCTGATGAAGTTCATGGAGATGCTGTCAAAAGACCTGGATTATTACGGCACACTGCTAAAGAAGCTGGCCCCACCACTGGTCACCCTGCTCTCTGCAGAGCCCGAGCTGCAGTATGTGGCTCTCCGCAACATCAACCTCATCGTGCAGAAGAGGTGGGTGCCCCAGTGCAGCAGCGGGGACAGCCTGGCTCGGGCTTTCCTTCATCCCTAAGCGTTCTGATTCCCAGTGCTTCAAACCCTCTGACTGCAGCGGTGGCAGGGCTTTGCCAACGCAACCCATCTTATGAGGTTTCTTCTTCTCTATTATTTAAAATCCAAGGGCTGGGTGCAGAGAATCATGAGAGTTAATGGGTAGGGAGCTAAGCTGGGATCTCCAGGAGGGGTTTATTTCACTTTATTGTCTATTTGGGGGAGCAAAGGACAGAAAGGCAAAAAGCTGAGACTTTGGTTTAGTCATTAACTGTCTAGCGAGGAATTTTTGTGAGATCAGCTTGTTTCTATGTAGTTGTCCTCTCTGAATAAGTGCTGAGAGTCCTTTTGTCCCTTTGCTGATCTAAACCTGCTGGTGGGCAGGAGGTGTCCAAGGCCCCACACGTGTGCCCTGAGCAGAACTGGCCAGCTGGAGAGCCATGCTCCACAGTGACAGCCGCAATCAGGTGATTTGTCGTCCTACCAGTTATCGCCATGGTTGCCTATTAAAAATAACATCAACTTCTGGGAGAAGTGGAAAGCAATTAGTGTCCCTGGGAGCAGGAATGTGGAAGGCAGGTTGGCTCCTTGGAGCTGAACTTGGCCTGTCCCTTCCCCAGCTTAGAGAGAGGATGAGAAAGGTCCGGCGTAGCCCTGGGGTCTGGGTTTGTGTCCTTGATCCTGCAAGACGTCCCTTCCAATCTTGGCAAGATAAACATCCCCTGTTGCCTTGCGTCTGGTCTTTGTTTGTGGCAAGGTTGCGCTTTGTCCCCTGCACACCAGCAAAGGGGAGCCAAGGGACAGAGTCCTGGGGGGATAATCATGGTATCTTGGATTCCTCGGCATTGAGTGGGCCCCCAAAACCTTGTTCTTGTGGCCAAGGAGCCTCGTCCTCCTGGCCCAGAGCTGCTTGTTCTCTGGCTCTGGATTTCCCCAGGTTATGTCCCTGGTGTCCTCAAGCTTTCATCATCCTAGCTCCAACCTCAGCCAGGGAGTGCTGATTCATGCTTGTAGCTGGCGAGCGGAGTAAGGAATTTGCATGGACTTGGGGCACTAGCTGGCTGCAGGGTCAGGAGAATGAATCCCCATCCGTCTCCTGACCAGCATGCAGCTTTCTGGGGAGGACAGCTCCCTTTCTGCACTGCTTTGGCTGCTGGTCACTGCCAGGGTCAGAGCTTGGAGGTGGGAGCAGAGCTCAGATCTTGCTACTGCTATCAGGTGATTTCTGTAGCAGCAGAATCGGGTGTCCAGGAAGCTCTGGAGAGAGGGGCCTGTTCTCTGGAAGATGTTTTGACTTTGTGGTCAAAATGAAGGAGCGTATGTCTCCCTTAATTGCTGCCTCCCCTTGTCACCCAGGCCTGAGATCCTGAAACATGAGATGAAGGTGTTCTTTGTGAAGTACAACGACCCCATCTACGTCAAACTGGAGAAGCTGGACATCATGATCCGCCTGGCTTCCCAGGCCAACATTGCTCAGGTCAGGGTCTGCCTAACTGTGCTGGGTGGGCACCAAGGGGTGTGTGCAGGGGGACTCCAGCCCCACAGGGAGGGAATTCGCCTGAGAAATCCTAGGCCCAGCTTTGCAGAACGCTGACAGGAGCAGCTGTACCACCCAGTCTGCTTCTGCTGGGTCACCACCGTGCTTTTCTGGTGGCTTTTTGTGCAGCTGGGCTCTCACTGTCATGTCCTCTCTGGCAGGTGCTGGCAGAGCTGAAGGAGTATGCCACAGAGGTGGATGTGGACTTTGTAAGGAAGGCGGTTCGAGCCATCGGCCGCTGTGCCATCAAGGTGGAGGTGAGGGCTGGGTTGCTTTGGGTCCCAATGACAGCTGTGTTTAGGCAAGGCATTGATCTCCAGCATGTGTTGGATGAGCTGCAGGTCATCCCACCCCAGGAGGCAGCACTGCCCGACAAGCTAGAGCCTTTGTGGGCCATGGTTGTTCCACGAGGCACATACAGGGGCTAAGGAGGGTAATTTCGTCCCCTTAACTTTTGCCACTGGAGCTGGTTTTGGATCCCTGCACATCCTGTGCTCTGTTGAAGACCCAGCTGCCTGCAGCTGTGCCTGCTGTGTTAATGCATCAGATGACACAAGTTTGGGGACTGCAGGGTGGGCTGGGAGGGGAGGCTTTGCTTCCCCTCGGGGTTAACTTGAAGAAGGGGATTATTAAAAACCTTACTGTGGCTCTGCGTGGCCCAGGTACAAGCAAAGTCATGTAGCTTTCAGCCAGCTGATGTTGCGCCGGCTTTACTGCAGAGCATCCTCAATCACGAGACAAACAGCTCGACACCAGCGAGCCAGGCGCTGGTGAGAGGCAGGAGGAGACGTGCTGGAGAGCTGGCTCGGGCTTTGCCTCCCACTGGGAGCTGAGCTGGCCTGGCTCTGCCGTTAGAGTGATCCCTCCCCTCCGCAGTGAAGCCAGCCTCTCCCACAGGGATTTATTGCCATGGCATTAGCTGTTTTTTGCTATTAATGCTTAGCTGTGTGGCTGTGCAGATCCAAACTAAGGCAAGGCGCAGGATGCTGCTGCCCTGGCAAGCCCAGACCTTGGCTTGCCCCTGCGCTCCTGCACCCAATGGCCTGAAATGCATCCGGTGGGAGCAGGGAGCAAGCGGCGTGGGGGAGAGGGGAGGCTCTGGGACCATGCAAGGGGGAGAGAGGAGGCTCTGGGACCATGCAAGGGGGAGAGAGGAGGCTCTGGGACCATGCAAGGGGGAGAGAGGAGGCTCTGGGACCATGCAAGGGGGAGAGAGGAGGCTCTGGGACCATGCAAGGGGGAGAGAGGAGGCTCTGGGACCGTGCAAGGGGGAGAGAGGAGGCTCTGGGACCGTGCAAGGGGGAGAGAGGAGGCTCTGGGACCGTGCAAGG
Organism: Phalacrocorax carbo; assembly: GCF_963921805.1. Lineage (NCBI taxonomy): Eukaryota > Metazoa > Chordata > Aves > Suliformes > Phalacrocoracidae > Phalacrocorax > Phalacrocorax carbo. The sequence continues at coordinate 4,245,729 of NC_087527.1, read as the reverse complement.
GGGAGAGAGGAGGCTCTGGGACCGTGCAAGGGGGAGAGAGGAGGCTCTGGGACCGTGCAAGGGGGAGAGAGGAGGCTCTGGGACCGTGCAAGGGGGAGAGAGGAGGCTCTGGGACCGTGCAAGGGGGAGAGAGGAGGCTCTGGGACCGTGCAAGGGGGAGAGAGGAGGCTCTGGGACCGTGCAAGGGGGAGAGAGGAGGCTCTGGGACCGTGCAAGGGGGAGAGAGGAGGCTCTGGGACCGTGCAAGGGGGAGAGAGGAGGCTCTGGGACCATGCAAGGGGGAGAGAGGAGGCTCTGGGACCGTGCAAGGGGGAGAGAGGAGGCTCTGGGACCGTGCAAGGGGGAGAGAGGAGGCTCTGGGACCGTGCAAGGGGGAGAGAGGAGGCTCTGGGACCATGCAAGGGGGAGAGAGGAGGAGCCAGACCTGGGTTAAAGGGGCATGAAGGGGAGACAGCATTTGTGCATCCCCTGTTCTGGGCTGGGCTGGGTTTGGGGTAGGCATGGAGGGGATGAGGCAGTAAGGAGGGGGTGTGGGAAGGGCAGCAGGGACTTTGGACAGGGATGTAGGAGCATGGCTGCTGGCTGACCAAGTCCCTCCAACAGCAATCGGCTGAGCGCTGTGTCAGCACCCTGCTCGACCTTATCCAGACCAAAGTCAACTACGTGGTGCAGGAGGCCATTGTCGTCATCAAGGACATCTTCCGCAAGTACCCCAACAAGTGCGTGGCAGTGGATGCTCCCCATCCTAGACAGGCTCTTTCTGCCCCTCTGAGCTTGGGGGGGCCCTACAAAGACCCAGATGCAGGCGAGGGATGGGCTGCTGCTCCCTCCTGGTGGGGTGGTTGGTGCAAAGCCTCCCAGAGCCTCCCTGCAGTGAAGGTGGCCTTGGGATTTTTTTGCTACTCAGGGTTGTGGTCACTGTTCAGTGCTGCCCCAAGAGTTAAGCTGGGGGCAGGAAAGCCATCCCCAGCCCCACGATGGCAGCCCCAGATCCAGAGACCCAAATGGACACGAGCTGTCAGAGACTTTGAGGCCCCTTGTGTCAGCATAAATGGTCTCTGGCTCTTAATTCAGCGCTTCTGGTGCTGGGGTGAGGGTGGCAGTAGGAGAGGGGAGTATTCCAGCTGTGCCAGCAGGAATGGGCAACTGCATGACCAGGAAGTCATGTAGTACTAGTGGTAATAAATACTAATGAACTGAATTAGTAATGGGCTAGTCTGCACAAATAGCCAGTGACTCAGGGCTGCTGCAGAGAGGACAGAGACTGGATGAGCGGGGCTGAGAAGTTAATTCAGCAGCAGGGCTGGCGAGTAGGGGAACATGCTTTGGGGCCGGAGAGGGATCAGCATGGGCAGCATCACACCATGCCACAGCCCTGGGGAGAGGGGTCAGCCCCAGGCAGGTGGCCGGGTCTCTTGCCGGTGCCCTCAGTGACGTCCTGTTTCTGCTGAGGGTGATGAGATGTCATCTGGAGTTAGGGTGAGCTGCGACTCGGGTGTCTTGCTTTGGTGAATGCTTGTCCTCTCCTCGGGAAGGTATGAGAGCGTGATCGCCACACTCTGCGAGAACCTCGACTCCCTGGACGAGCCCGAGGCCCGGGCTGCCATGATCTGGATCGTGGGAGAGTACGCCGAGCGGATTGACAATGCCGATGAGCTGCTGGAGAGCTTCCTGGAGGGCTTCCATGATGAGAGCACGCAGGTGCGGTGGGCCAGGATGACAGCCCCCTGCATGATGGGGAGGGTCTTGCCGCCAGCAGGACCAGCCGGTTGAGGGGTGATGCTGTGACAAAGCCTTGTGCTAATTGGAGTGTAACGAAGCCGTTTGCTCTATCAGGGTTGTGAAGGTGTTTTCCTTGCAGGTGCTTGGGGAAGTGGTGTCCCACAGCAGCTTTGGGTGCAGAATATGACCTGTGAAATGCCATCACAGTGGTGTCCCAAGCACCCCCCCTCCTTATCGTTGGGCCTGCTTGTCCACAAGGGCACATTGTTGGCTCATGGTCAACTTGCTGTCCACCAGCACTCCCAGGTCCTTCTCAGCAGAGCCACTTTCCAGTAGTTCAGCCCCCAGCCTGTGCTGGTGCGGGGGGTTGTTCCTCCCCAGGGGCAGGACCTTGCACTTGCTTTTGTACTTCCTACAAACCCTGTGCAAAACATAATGAAACTAAGTCGTGGCGAACAGGACAAAGTCTATAAATGCAAGATAGCAAAGCCAGCAATCCTGGCCACCCTGTCTCAGGCCTAAAGGGACTGTCAGAGGTGAATCACTGCTGTTTATCCTTGTAAAAGTCAGAGCCTGCTCTGGCCTTCACCCTTGTGGGACTGTGTAACCTGGTCCGAAGATCTTGCCCAGTAACCTCTCTGTCAACCTCTGGCTCTGATGGGCTGAGGGTGTGGTAATCAGCTTGGAACGGGCTGCAGACCTGGCTGCCAGCCATGCAGGGTGCCCTGACACTTGTCACCGCTGTTTAAGCAGTCACCCTGCATTCATCCCTTGAAAGGCAGGTTGGGGTTATGCCCTGGCAGCATGTAAGGGAAAAATTCCTGTGTTCTTGCACAAAAATGGTGTCAGCTGCTTGTCTGTCTCTCCCTAAGCCTGTTTGTCTGCCTGCAGGTTCAGCTGCAGCTGCTGACGGCCATCGTGAAGCTGTTTCTGAAGAAGCCCACTGAGACACAGGAGCTGGTTCAGCAGGTGCTGAGCCTGGCCACGCAGGTGGGTAACGGCTCCTGTGTGAGCGAGGAGCTTCCTGTGGGCTTCGCCGTACCTCCTGGGCAGGGGGCACGGCTTGGTAAGGCAGTGCCTGTGACAGGAGGCAGATAATTGGAGCTTAATTCTGGAAAAGCTGATAGTTAAAGCCCTGGAGAGTGAGGACACAGTCTCCCATAGCACAGCAGGCACCTTGTGCCGTTTCCCTGCAAAGGCTGGGGTAGCAAAGCAGTGTGGCCTCTGTACACCAGAGGTGTGACATAAATAGCTTTAACTCTTATCCCCATGATATCTGTAATGCTACAGCAAGACTTAGATGGGGCCAAGATGCTCCGAGTTGCTCCGTGGAAGCTGCGGCTTCCCCTGACTGATGGCTTCGGGACTAACCCCTGTGCTTCCTGAAGGACTCTGACAACCCCGACCTGCGGGACCGTGGCTATATCTACTGGCGCCTGCTCTCCACCGACCCGGTCGCGGCCAAGGAGGTGGTGTTGGCGGAGAAACCCCTCATCTCTGAAGAGACAGATCTGATTGAGCCGACGCTTCTGGATGAGCTGATCTGCTACATCGGGACACTGGCCTCCGTCTATCACAAACCTCCCAGCGCTTTCGTGGAGGGGAGCAGAGGGGTCGTGCACAAGAGCTTGCCCCCACGAACGGGCTCGTGAGTAGCTCCGCTTACCCAGGGTGACTCCCCACTGCGCGCAGGGACTTCCAGGGCTGGATCCGTGTGACGGGCGGGTCGGATGCTGAGCCAAGCGGCTGTGGGGCTGCCATAGCCACACACAGCACTGTGCACAGCTGGTTGTGTCCACTGTGCTTAGAGCTGAGGCCCCCCTTGCAGGGGGAGGCCCCTCTGTAGGAGCAGGGCTATATGGATTCAGTACTGTCCTTACAAGGCTGAAGGAGCGATCTCAGACCGAAGTGGAAGATGATCTCAATGAGAATGTGTTCAAGTGTTGGGAGCTGTGCTGAGACAGGGTGTCTCTTGGAATGCTTGCTGCAAAGCCCAGCTGGGTGATCCCCCTGCCCTCGTGTCTCCAGCGGGACCTGTTGGCTCAGCCAGAGCATCTCAGTGTCTCACGTCTCTCCCTCACTCTTCCTTTAGGAGCGAGAGTGCTGAGAGCCCCGATGCGGCCCCCTCGGGGGTGCAGGCAGCAGAGCAGCCGGCTGTCATCCCCACTCAGGGCGACCTGCTGGGCGACCTGCTGAACCTGGACCTGGGTCCCCCGGTGAGCGGGCCTCCCGTCGCTGCCTCCTCCGTGCAGATGGGTGCTGTGGACCTTCTCGGAGGTGGCTTGGACAGCCTGGTATGTCACAGCCCCACGTGTTCTTTCCCCAGTGCCCGGCTGCCCTGGTGGCATCATGCTGGGCTTGATGCTGACTCCTGTCTGGAGCTTCTGGGGATGGGATGGGCTTGTTCACATGGAGACACCTGGGCTAGTGCTTTTCTTCTACAGATGGAAGATGGAGGGGCACCACACCCTAATTTATTTTGTCCTCATCAGATGGCTGGAGTGGGGCAGAGGGGTTAGTGCTCCTCTCAGTACACGAGGCCTGTGTAGATGCTCCCACTGTCCACACTGTGCTGCAGGGGTGACTCCTCTTCCTGTGTCCCCCTCTGAACTCCAGTTAACCCTCAGAGACACCCGTTAAACTACCCTGTAGAGTGGAGGTGTGCCTGCTTCCAGCCCGTGGGGTGCTTTAATGAGTATCTCCTGCGCTAGGAGATCTGGAGGTGACAGCATTGTCCTCCTGGGAATGTGCAAACCAAGCAGTGGTTTGGCTGCAGGGTGAGGAGGGATGGAAACCTCTGCCTGGTTGGGACTGCCCGCCCTGCGGGTGCCAGCCACAATCCAGGCTTCCCGAAGGAAAAGAGTTTGGAGGTTTTTTTCCACTGCTTGTAAAAGCCAACAGAGATCCCTGAGGGGAAGCAGCATCGCTGTCTCTCTGCCTGCTGCCTCTCCCAGCCTGTAATCCCCCAATCCTGTTTGGAAACAGGCCGGTGCTGAGCATAGGGACCAGAGACCCTGGTCACGCTCTGTCCCCAGGCTCCAGGGCAGCCACGGATGGACGGATGGGTTGGCAGTGTGGCAGGACTAACCTCTCTTCCCTCCTCCCCTTCTTTTGTCTCTCTTGTCTCTTCTTTCCTGGCTTGTCTCTGCATGTGGCTGGCTCTTCTCTCCGCCTTGCCTGCTTCTGCTTGGAGATGGGGGACGAGTCGGAAGGGGTATGGATCAGCCCTTTTCTTAGCCCTCTAGACCATGCGTGGCCCCAGTGCCTGTGCCAGCCCCCAGTGCTCCTGCTCCCCTCGCCCAGCCTTGTGTTCAATGTCCCAGTGACACCTTGCTTCCCTCTGGGGACAGCCAGGCCCCCAAACAGCTCCTGGCACGCCAGGTCTGGGACCACTGGAGCATCCCTACTGACTCCGGGCCCTCACTGGCCCACACCGGTGCTTTTAGAGAGTGCCCTCGATGGGCGTTTTGTGGGACCCCTGTGGCCCAGCGTGCTGGCTCCTGCCCCTGCTGATGCTCCTTTCTTGTCTCTTGCAGCTGCGAAGCGATGTAGGAGGCAGTCCTGCTGTGAGTGTGCCCTTGTGCCTGAACCCCCATCTCTGTATCCTCCTCCTCTCCCCAGCCCCACGGTGCCCCCCATAACCCGCTCTCTTGTCCCCCACAGATGGGTGGCGGTGGCAGCTTCACACCGGCGCCCAGCACCACAATGCCTGCCAACCTGGGGGCACCCCTCAGCAGTGGCCTGGGAGACCTCTTCGACCTCACCGGTGGGGTGGGGACCCTGTCAGGATCCTACGTGGCACCCAAAACGGTGAGTGGGACAGCCGAGCCCTGGCTGCTGGCAAAGCTCAGGGCTGTGGCATTAAGGGGGGGCAGAGACACCCCCCCCCATGCCCGCTCCGTGCTGCAGGGCCTCCTGGCGGGAGGTGGAAGATGAACCCCCTTATCCTGGCACAGTAGCAAGTCAAGCAAGGGCAGTGGTCTGCAGATGGAGAGGACGTTGGAGTGCTTGCCTGGGGATGCAGGGCAGAGGCAGTCTGCACGTTCCCCTGGGTGATGTGGAGCCCTAAGCAGAGGGGAGAGCGGGGATGTCTCAGGTCATGTCTCTGACTTTGGGGCTGCGCTGTTTCCCCGTGTGCGGGGTGAGGTGTGGAGGACTCGGCAGCAGCATCCCACAGCTGTAGCTGGGGTGAGGGTGCCTGTGCCAACTGCGTGTCGGTAGCCATGAAACGTTCCTGGTTTACAAACACCCTGCACAGCTCTGCCAGGCTGGAGAGCACCAAAGGGTTTGCTTTGCGTAAAACCCCAAGGGTTTCTTGTCTCCTTAAACCAGGTCTGGCTCCCTGCCATGAAAGCCAAGGGGCTGGAGATCTCTGGCACCTTCAGCCGGCAGGTGGGCTCCATTTCCATGGATCTTGTGCTAACAAACAAGGCTCTGCAAGTCATGTCTGACTTCGCCATCCAGTTCAACCGGAACAGGTGAGGCCCCTTCTGGGCTGCATCTGCAGTGGCCGCTGAAGGTGCTGCATGACACCTCTGAGCTCAGCTGTGGAGTGGTTGTGCGGGAAGGGTGGGAAGGAAGGGCTGTGAAATGGCTGCAAGGGCTGGGAACAGCCTCACATGATGACCCTTCTCTCTCTGATGGCTGTGGTGGTGATGAGCATCAAACCAAAGCCTCTAAGAAGTTGACTGAAGAGGCCGTTCCTCTGGGGTCTGACCACTGTCCCATTATTTTTCCACCTGGTGAACTGATGCTTGCATTTCCCTCAGATACAACAAGGGATGCCCTGAGGGAATGGGGCAGGAGAGCTAAAAGTGGGTGTGAGCCTATGTAGGAGGAAGGGGTGAGACTTCAGGGCTACCTGGTATTGCCTCATGGTGGGCTGGGCAGGAGCCAAACTGGTCCTGGACTGTGCAGTGCAGCAAGATGAGCTGGGAGGTGTCCCTGGGGTCTGGGAGGAGGAAGGCAGGGCCCCCTGAGGCTGGCCCAGAGCAGATAGGCAGTGCCTTCTGTCATCAGCCGCTGCCCCCCACCCTGATGCCCTGCCCTCCTTGGTTGCCCCCCAGCTTCGGCCTGGCCCCAGCGGCTCCCCTCCAGGTCCACGCGCCCCTCGCCCCCAACCAGTCCGTGGAGATCTCTCTTCCACTGAACACCGTCGGCTCTGTCATGAAGATGGACCCCCTGAACAACCTCCAGGTGGGGAGCATCCGGGGGTCTCCCCTCCTGGGGAGCTGGGGATGGGGCACAGGGTGCCCGGGGGTGGGTGTGCTCCCCCAGGAGGGAGCCGGTGGGAGGAGTGAGAGAAGGAACCAGGCGAGAAGAAACGCTCAGCTCATCAGCTCTCTGCTGTCAGAGCTCAGTCTGACTCCAATTTGATGCCTGACTCCCCATGGACCGCTTCCTGCGCGGAGGAGGATCCTCGCTGAGAGCGGCAGAGCCGAGCCTTGGCTGAGCATCTGCTCAGTGTCCCAGCGTGGGGGGAGATGGTGGAGCTGTAGCTCCCAAGAGGGAGCGAGGAGAGCCGGCTAAGGGGGTGCAGCCCCGGCAGCTCCCCCGTTTCCCCTGCACACTGGGGACAGCGGCATGCCTGGAAGCACGCCAGCATGTGGGGCATGGGTGCTGGCCTCTCCAGCTCCTCAGGCAGCTGCCAGTCTCCTGCTGGATGACATCCAGCTGAAGAGGGATCGGTGGTGTACAGTGGGATGGGATGCTCGCTCTGGGAACCACATGCCTGCTGTAGGTCAGAGGAGGTGTTGATGTCCCCATGTCCTTCCATCCCAGGTTGCTGTGAAAAACAACATTGACGTCTTCTACTTCAGCACCCTGTACCCGCTGCACATCCTCTTCGTGGAGGATGGGAAGATGGGTGAGTTGGAGTGTGGGTGGCTGTGGCTTGTGCAAGGTGCACTTCAGCCACTGGTCTGTAGGTGCTATCCCAGCCCCTGAAATCCTCCCGGCTGTGTTCCCAGCCCTGGGGATGGAGTGGGGAGCCAGATGCCCCTGTCAGTCTGGAGCAGACAGGGACACTGCCATGGCAACGTGACCAAGCTGTGGCTACCTGAGACAGCCTGAGCCACCTTCTAATTCCTTGCTGCTAGGGAGAGCTTCGCTCACTGCTTATTTTGCCTTCTCTGGCACTCACCAGTCTCTTCCCCACACCAGTGTAGCTCGCTAACCCCCCCCCCCCCCCCCAAGTGGGTAGCTTTCCTGCGGCTGGGTGAGCCTGGTCTTGGGTAGCTGCTGGAGCTGGGTGGCAGCGTGGCAGGGCGAGAGCCCTTCAGCTTCCAGCGATGTGGCGGTGTGGCCCATGCCTCACCACCTTCGGGAGGTGGAGGGGGTGGCTGGTCCCATGATTTCACTGTGTTGGTTTCATTCCTCGCTGCAGAGCGGCAGATGTTCCTGGCCACTTGGAAGGACATTCCCAATGAGAATGAGGCCCAGTTCCAGATCAAAGACTGTTCTCTCAATGCAGGTGGGTCCAAACCCTTCAGAAGAACCTGGCTCAGCTTATCCCAGTTATCCCAGCCCAGGGTGTGGGGAGACAGGAGCTCCTTCCCCCTGTACCCACCCTGCATCTCCAGGAAGGAGCTGCCACTTTGCTTGCTGTTGCCTAGTCGTAGAAACTTGGCAGCCTGAGAGATGCTCTGCCCAGCGGGGATGTCCCTGCTGCTGGGGGCAGTTGCTGTGCCTATCCTGGCACCAGTCTCAGTGCAGAGAAACTGAACTGGATCGTGCAGCCTGACACTGCCCGGCCTCACAGCAGCCTCTCCCAGCCAACCCACGGGCAGGGCAGCGGTCCTGTGCTCGCAGGCAGAGCAGGCAGCCCTGGGCTGGGCTCCCTAGTGACTCCTCGCTCCCCCAGCTCCTCTGGGAGATCTGGTGCCAAGTGGGACGTGCAAACCCTGGGCAGGGACAGCCAAGTCCTTTCAGTCCTGCTGGCGGCAGCGAGCTGATCTTTGTGGAGCAAAGCAGGGTGGCTCAGCTTGTGAACTGAGCTCTGGGCTGTCGCCTGCCCTCCCCAGGGAGGACCTGGGAGCCTGGCTGAATAGAGCCCTTCTCCTTGCTGCGTGCGGATGGCGGGTTTTGGATGCGCTGCATTGCGGGGTGGAGAGAGGGAGGGGAGGGGGAGATGGAGCAGGAACAGGTCCAAAGGGAGCTGGAGCTCAGCCCAGTGCCCTGCCCCAAGCGGCCCCTGCAGCAGCTCTCCTCTGGTGCAGATGCTGTTAGCAGCAAGCTCCAAGGCAGCAACATCTTCACCATCGCCAAGAGGAACGTGGAGGGCCAGGACATGCTGTACCAGTCCCTGAAGCTCACCAATGGTATCTGGGTGCTGGCAGAGCTCAGGATCCAGCCCAGCAACCCCAGCTTCACGGTATGCTCTTTCCCCTGCCTGCCTCTGAAAACAGACCCGAGGTGGCTCCAAGCTGAGGCTGCTGCCCACCCTGCTGCCCACCCTGCCTTCCCCGCTCTCTGCTCAGAGCTTGGGTTGGGCTGGATGGTCCCGCAGCACATCTGTGGTGGCAGGACTCCCCTGTGCCAGTCCTGGCGTCCCTCTTGCGTGGGGAGGGTGAGACAGTCTGTGCTGGCTGGCCGGGCTCTGCAGCAACGCTTGATCTCTGCCGAGCTGCCCTCCTAGCGCTGGGGAGGCACCGTGGTGGCAGCAAAAGGAAGGAGAGAGGTCTCAGCCCACCAACCCATCTCCATTAAAATAAAAACCCCAACCCTATCTCCTTCCTGGGGTTATCCCTGGCCCTGCCTGTGCACTGGGCAGCCTGACCACAGCTACAAACAGCCTGGGAGCAGAGGTCTGTCCTCGTGTTGGGCATGAGCTGTCCCGATGTCCCATGTTCCCTGGCCCGTCCCTCCCCCACCTTCCTTGCAGCCTGTTTTCTTTGGGTTTGGGATGAGCCGTGTCGCCTTAACTCACCTCTCTCTGTATCTCCATACCTGCTGCCTGCCTGCCCTCGCCGGCCTGCCCGCTGTTGCAGGATTTGGAGGTTAGCAGACTGGTTTTTACCCCAGCTTTGGGCTGTCTCTGGCTGCTGCCTGGTTATTTCTCCCCTATTGTTTTTACCTGCCTGCCAGCTGCCCTGCCAGCCCTGCCTGTCTCTTGGTGCCTCTCGCCTCTTCCTCCCAGCAGGGCTAGCACAAGGCCCCCACTGAGAGGAGCTTTGTCAGAGGTGAACGTTTTGGAGGGTCAGGGTATTCCCACCACCCTCCATGGGTTCACCTGAGATGAGGATAGCTGCAAATCCTTATCCTGGAGGATTCACTGCTTGGTACGCCTGTGCTGAGCTCTCCCCGCTCGCCTGCAGGCTTAGGATCTAATTAATTTCAGAGCCATTTAATGTTTAACCTTTAAGCAAATAACCAAAGGGGACTTCCACTTAAGAGGGGAAGGTGCTTTTGTGGGAACCATTCACCCTCAAGCTACAGGCAGTGACTCAAACCCCAAGAGACGAAGCGTGTGTGCGCCTCTGCCTGCCCCCCTGCCCTCCCTGCCTGCGCTGCATGTGGATGTCTCTGCTCCTCAACTGGGTGGGGGGAGCACCGGCAGCCCGGGGAGGGCGCTTGGGGAGCTCATTGCCTTTTCATATCTTTTATCCGGCCAAAATAAGGAGCCGGGGACCACCCCGTGACCTGTGGGGAGGATGCTGCAGCATGTAGGACTTTCGGGCTGGTGGCTCACTGGCGTGGGGCGAGGTGCCATGACGCCCTCTCCTCCTCTCTCCCTGTAGTTGTCCCTGAAATGCAGAGCGCCGGAGGTGTCCCAGTACATCTACCAAGCCTACGAAACCATCCTAAAGAACTAAGGTGCTGTCGCAGCCCATCTTCCTCCTCAACCTCCCGTTCCCGCCCAAGGAAGCAGGGCAGGACCCATGTGCATGTCTCCTCTCCTTCCTGCCAAGGAATCAGCCCTGGGAATCTCCCTCCAGCCCTGGGGCCCTGAAAATGGAGCGGGTGCCAGTGCTCCCACCTCCGCTGGGGCTGGGGCGGGCGGAGGAGGGCAGGGGTGTCCCAGCCCGTCCCTGCATCCCTGTAGAAATCTGTGTGAGTGATGCGGTGTCCTCCTTGCTGATGTTGCCCCGTCAAGAGCCCTGTTTCACCCTCTGGTTCCCTGTGACTGTTTTGGTTTTGTTTGTTGAGGTTTGTTTTTTTTTTTTTTAACCAAGCTGCTGCACCTGGGGGGCTGCCCTCCCCCTCTGCATACCCCCACCCTGCAACAATGCCCCCCCCCCCCCATTGGTGCTGGGTCTCGTGTCTGCCCAGGGCTGTGTCTGGGGAAGGGTTTGCCACTCCTCGTCCCTGGGTGTAGCACCCCGGGCCTCGCTTGGAGCCTCTTTGGTGCTGGTCCGTACCCAAAGGCCCATGGGCTTGGGTGGCTCATGCTCCAGCTCACCCAGAGCCCTGGCTGCAAGGAAGCAGCTCCTGCCTGTCCCCCGTTTTGTCCCCTGGTGCAGGAGTGCCATGGGTAAGCCCCTAGCCCTTTAGAGAGGGTCTCCCCCCCCCCAGTGGGAGCCATTTCCAAAGGTCCCAGAAGGGCTTGAGGATCTCAAATTTGAGCCTGTACTTAGAAGTGCAGTTAATAAAAGGGCTTTTCCAGCCCCCACAGTGAGGCCGGGAGGGCTCCGAACATCAACTCACACTGCCCTGGCCTGCCCTCTGTCCCCCCAAGCTGGGGCAGCTGCCCCCCTCCCCAGCCCCATGGCTTTCCCTGCTGTCACCCATGGGTGCTGGAGAGGATGTGCTGCCTTCTCCTGCAGTGACAGTACTCGTTTCTCCCCTTCCCCCAGAAATAAAGCCATGGGTCACCCTTAACTAGAAGCATTTGGTGCAGGAAATATCTAATATATAAAATATAAATATATTGTATGTTCACTTGTTTTAAGCGAACGTTGAATAAAGGTGACATCTGCCCACGGAGCTGCTGTCGGGGCAGGGGTACCCCAAGCTCACTGCCAAAGCTGTGGCCTACTGATCCCTAGGGAAGCAGGATGCTGGGCGCTTCCTCTCAGCGGTGCCCTGCCCTTGGCCGGGAGGAGATAAACCCTCTGCAGGGCTGGTGGCCTTGGCCGTGGCCTTGGGCTCAGCAAGGCCCGAAGCAGCAAATTTGCCTGGAGGTGGGTGTGTGGCCAGGGGAAACAGGGCCAGGGGCCACTTGAGGACCGGATGGTCCTGGGGGAGGGTGAGCAGCAGCTCTTGGCCCTGCGCCCTGTTCCTGGCTGACGCCAGAGTCTCTAACGGCTCCACCGGGCTGCGGCAGCCCCACGCCAGAGCATGGTGCCTAGTGCTGGGGGTCCTGTCCCAGTTTTAGGCCCCCTCCTGGGGTTGGGGATGGCGGGGGGTCCCTGGGAGGTGCTGCCAGTCCCCCCTGGGGTGACAGTCCTCGCCGGGACACTGGTACCAGGCACTCTGCTGGGTGCTGGCGCTGCTCTGGGCACCCCCTGGTGCACTGGCCCTGCTCCCAGGGGAGATGTGTGGCAGGCACTTGGGGACCACAGGGGACACCCTGCTTTGGGAGCCACAATGTTGCAGCAGGGTGGCTGCCACCAGCAGGTTTAGACACCCCCCGCATGGTGAACCAAAACCTGCCCAGCCCTTGGCTGTGCCCCTGGGGCAGGCAGCGCTGGTGTGAAGAGTTGGCCATGTGGTGCTTTTGCTCCAGGCAGCCCCCAGGGCTTTGGGGATGTGGAGGTCTCCCAGATGCAGCCAAGGTGGTCCCATGGCTGCAATGGGGTGCAGAGCATCCGGGCTGACCCTCACCCCAGCTCTTCCCTCCACCGCTCCCAGCCCTCTTGACAACTCAGCCCCATGGCCCACCACCTCCCCTGGGCTCAGGGGGGTCTCATGTCCCTCCTGCTTGCCACTGGCTGTCCCCAGCAGGTCCCAAACCCCCTATAGAGTCTCACTGCTGCCCCCAGGACAGACGACTGGACGCGATGGGTTCAGCTCTGTTGGTCTTTACTGGCTCAGGGGAACGTGCAAGGCTGGAGGGGTGGGGGCGTGGTGGCCTGGGCAGGGGACTCCACACACAGCCCTGGCCCACCTTGGGGACAGCAACACACGCTACAGACATGGTTGTGGCTGGCCGGGATCTGAAGGGGGCTGTAGAGGAACAAGTGCCCCCCCCCCGCCACCACTCCCTGCCCCAAAATAGAGGTTGTGACAATAAGCTGCATGTCCCCGAGTCATCAGATACAGAAAGAAGAAGAGAGAAGAAAAGAGGAAGAAGAGACAAAGACTAAAAGAAGAGAAGACGAGGAGACGACAAGGGGAGATGAGAAGGCCAAGAGGAGAACATGACATGATGAGAAGGTGGCCAAGAAGAGAAGGTGGAGGAGAAGGACTTGAAGAGGAAAAGAATGACAAGAAGCCAAGGCCAAGAAGAGAAGAAAAACAAGATGAGGAGAAATGATATGAAAGGAAGGTGTCAAGAGGAGAAGGCAGCAAAGAACAGAGGATGACAAAGAGATGGTGAAGAAGAGGAGGAGAAGAGACAAAGATAAGACGCGCCGGTTGCTTTCCAGCCCTGTTCCCAGGCGGCTGGGATGCAGCTCTCCGCTCTGGCCACCACCACGACCGTGCCATGGCCACCCCCGTGGAGCTGCTCTCCATGGGGACTGGGGGGGTGCGCCCGGGGCCAGGGCCTCGCTGCAGAGCCCAACCCGGCTGCCAACAGTCACCAAGTGAAGGCGTCCCAGCTCTCCGGCACCCTGCGCCCATGGCCATCACCTGGTCGGGGCCGCGCCGTGCAGGTGCCATTCCCAGCAGCAGCTTTGCGATGGCGCCGGCGGGGTTTTGCTGGGGGCTTCTATCCAGCCTGCCTGCCACCCATGGCCACTGAGTGGGGCGTCTCATGGCCAAGGGTCCTCGTCCAGCCCCTCGTGCTCCCGCGGGAGCCAGGCGGGCTCCAGGAGGGAGGAAAGGACGCTCTGCAGAGCGCCCCAGGGCTTGCGCTCCCCCGGTTTGGGGCTGCCAGTGAGGGGCTGGGGTGGGGCTGCCCCATAGCCCCGTGGGGTGGGGATCCTGGAGGGCTTCTTGTGGGGCTGCGTGTCCAGCCGGGGCTTGGCCCAGGGGCGGAGGGGTGGTGCGGGGGGGGAAGGCACCGGCTCAGGGGCCCCCGGCACCCCTGGCGGGCCGTCCACCACAGCGGGGGTCTCCTCTGTCTCCGTCAACTCATCCTCCCCCGGCGCCCAGTCGGTGTCGGACTCGGGGCCCCCCCGCATCTCCCGGGCATCCCAGGAGGCTGGGAAGCAGCTGCTCTCATCAGAGGAGCTGGAGAGGGCCGGCCGGCGCCCTGCGTCCGCCATTTCGGGGACCACTGGCGGTGGCGGGGGGCCGGTCCCGTTCCCGCTCCCGCTCCTCCGGCTGTCCTCGGCAGGGAGGCCGTGCTTGCCGAAGACGTTGAGGGAGGATGAGGAGGAGCTGGAGGAGCAGTAGGCCGAGTCGGCTGCGGTGCCGGGGGGCGGTGGTGGAAGATCGGTGGGGGTCTCCCCATCCTCCAGCTCCTCCATCATCCTTGTGTTGGCCAGGAACTCCTCCTCCAGCCGGCGGAAAAGCTGCTGCTCCTGGCCGGGCTCCAGCCACAGGGGGGCCCGCAGCCGCCGCACCAGCTCCTCCAGCTCCCGCTGCAAGGCCTCCGCAGCCCCGCCACCATGGGGGGCTTCCCCAGGCACCCCCACCCGCTGCCCCCCAACACCCTCCTCCAAGGAGGAGCGGCGCGGGGTGGGCGCGGGGCTGCGGGCGGCCTGGCGGGAGGGGGTCCGGCTGCGGGCAGGGCTGCCGCCCCGGGAGGGGGGCTCTGCCCGCGCCCAGGAGTGCTGCCCGTCCCGCCGGCGGCTGATGAGCAGCAGGGGCTGGGGGCTGGGGTGGCCATGGCTGCGGGCACGTGGCGGGGTCCGGCCAGGCCCGTTGGGCACCCGTGAGCGGCCACGCTCCTCTGGAGCCGCTCGCCCACCCGGGGAGGGTCCGGTGTCGCGGGGAGGCTGCGGGGGGACACCCCGGCTGGGGTCTCGGCGGCGGGGGGGACCCCCGTCCCGCGTGCCCGGGGGGCCACTCTGTGCCGAGGAGGCAGAGGAGTCGCTGTCACCCGAGCAGCGGCGGGCACGAGTGGGAGCGGGGTCGCGGGGCCTGGGGGGGGCACAGAGACGAGGCTTAGCAGGGCTGGGGGTGGGGCAGTGCAACCCCCCATTGCCCCCCTGCTGGGAACCCTCCTGCCCCCATTGCAAACCCCCACTGCACACACCCCCCCCAGTTGCAACCCTCTCCTGGCACAGGACACCGGCAGGTGAGCGTGTCCCCCGCCACCCTTCCCAAGCAGCACCCATGGGTGCCCTACCTGAGCGTGCCAGCTGCCCGTGGCTCAGCGGCGCTCCTTGAATGGCTGGCAGAGCTGGGCAGAGGGGCTGAGCCCCCCCGTGGGGGCAGACCCTCCTGCTTGGTGCTGGATGGTGGCTTCGGGATGCCCGTGTCCCCGACACCCCTTGGCTGGTGGCTGCCCCGCTCCATCCTGACATGGCTGCCGTCCCCCCCACCCGAGGGGGCGCCGGCTGCACGGGGGCGTCGGGGGGTACCGGGGCTGGGGGCGCCAGGGGCAGGGGAGAAGCTGCCGGGAGCTGATTTTTGCGGGGAGAAGCCTGGGGCACGGGGCTGGGGCAGGCGGTGAGCTGGAAAAAGAGATGTTGCGGGGATGAGGGGGGATGTCAAGGTGGGGGCGGGGGGGGGGCACCCCTTGCCACCCACCCCACCCTTGTGTTGTTCCGGCACCCGGCTTTTCCAGCCAGGGTTTCCCAGGCTATGGATTCATCCCCTTGGGAATTAATTTAGCTGAAAACCTGCCTTGTCTCACCCCTCC
Organism: Phalacrocorax carbo; assembly: GCF_963921805.1. Lineage (NCBI taxonomy): Eukaryota > Metazoa > Chordata > Aves > Suliformes > Phalacrocoracidae > Phalacrocorax > Phalacrocorax carbo. The sequence continues at coordinate 4,230,152 of NC_087527.1, read as the reverse complement.
TTTTCCCATTTCAGCCAGATCAGCACCCTGAGCAGCCCAGCCCCGGGGAAAGGAACCCTATGGAGAGCCAGGAGCCATGAAATGCAGTGAGGGTGGGGTGGCACCGGCTGTGATGGGGTGCTGTGTGCGTGTCCCTAGGCCTTGGTGTCCCCAGATTTGGGGGGGCGGGTGTCACTCACAGAGGGAGGAGCAGCGACATGGATCATGTTTATCCAGGTAATGTTCCAGTGTGTCCCAGCCGCCGCCGACACGCACCATCACATGGCTTCTCAGCACCTGTGGACAGCCCGTGTCACCCTGCCTGCTCCCCGGGGCGTGGCCAAAGAGGGACCACCAAAGATGAATGACACAGCCACCCCCCCCTACCCCCCCATCTCCCCGAAACGGGGCAGCTTGTGGGAGTAAATTCAGCTAAGGGCCCCACCCCGCCACAGGGTCCCACCACGGGGTCCCTCAGGACGGGTCCCCACCACGCGCAGGAGTGGGGGAAGGAGGAGAGTGGGGGTGGGGTCCCAGCGCGGGGTGTGGCGATGATGGGGTGAGAGACACGGCGGCGCTTACTCTGACGAAGATGAGCGTGCTGGAGTCGCCCACTTTGTATTTACCCTCGGAGACCTTGACCATGGGGAACTGGGAGGGGCAGGAGCAGCAGCCCAGGATCTCCCGCACCTGCCGACAGAGAGGAAAGGGGTCAGTGGGGTGCAGACCCCCAGCTATAGGGCCAACCCCTACTGATAGGTGCACGTAGAGGGGCTGTGTAGAGCCCACGGAGAATGGGGTAGCCAGTCTGATGTCGGCCTGGCAGCTCCCCTCCTCCTGCCCGTGCTTGCCCCCGCGGGAGGGGGCAGGCCCGTGGGCAGCACGCTGCCTGTACTTGCTGGGAAGCAGCTGGGTGGGTTCATGTGGGAGCCCAAGCTGGCAGCTCCCACAGCAGCCCCAGGCAGTGGGGAGCACCCACAGCACCCACATGCTGTGGGAGAGGGCCCCGGGGGCGCTTCCCACAGCCAGCCACCCCTGAGCGGGCTGAGAATGGGCACAATTCATTTCACCTGCTGCCAGTCCCACTCCATGGAGCTCATCCCCTTGGGACCTCTGGTGTTGGGAGCTCAGAGTAACCCCAAAACTTGGAGGGAGGAGGACTCTGCCCCCATACCCTGCTAATCCCCAAACCATGGGGGATTTACGCCCCACCCCCAAGCACCCCACTATGGGGCAGGGCCCTCCAGCACCCCCCTGCACCCCACTTCCACCAACAGAAAAGGGTTAAAGCCCCATTTTTTTTTCTCCCCTGAAAAAGCTGGCACCGATAAAAAGCCAAAGAGAGGGGGTGGGGGGGGGCGGCCAGGGGACACACACACACCCCCCCCCCATCGCCATGGGGTGATCAGACAGGGCTGCTTGCACAGCTGCCTGCCCACCAGCTGCCTGCCCACCAGCTGCCTGCTCCATCCGGGGCGGCCGCCCTGCCTGCGGCCTGGCCGGGGCTGACGTCAGGGATTAGGCAGGGAGCCATGGGGGGACGCGGGGACACGGCCGCATCCTGCCCTGGCCCGGGGCGGGGGACACACGCAGCACCGCCAGCCTCACCCCTAAATTTTGGTGATTTTTTTGGTTTTGTTTTTGTTTTGTTTTATTTTATAATTCCTCTTTTTTATTTTTCAGTTCTGCCTTTCTGCCCATCGCAGGGGTCCAGGCAGGGCAGGATCCGTCCGCTCCGGTTCCCATCCGGGGCAGCGGCCAGGTGCCAAGGTCAGCCCCAACCGGAGAAACTGAGACACGGGGAAGGTGTTGGGGGGTGTGTGTCTGCAGTGAGGGGGGGTCCTGACCCTGTTGCCATCCTGGTGGGGGGAACATGGGGACCTGCTGGGCCAGATCCGGCACTGTCAGGCTCCTCCCCAGCTCCAGCGCTGCCCATAAAAGCCGATGGCAAGGAATTACGCAGCCCGGAAAAATGCGGCCAGGGATGGCAGTGCCTGGGCAGGGGTGCTGGGGGAGGTTTGGGGGGCAACAGTGCTGGGGGTCCTTTTGCTACAGCACTGGGTGGAGGAGGGGGGCAGGCTACTCTTCCCCCAGTATGGCGGCTGCAAGACTTTACGAGGAATCGGGGTTTCAATTAAAAAACAGCTTTGAGCTTAGGGGGTCAGGGGAGGGCAGAGCCCCCCCCCTGCCCCCCCCGGCCCCATATTAATCCTCTGCCTCAGGCATGGGCCGGATCCTGCACCCAGCCCAGCTTTAATCCCTCCTGAGCCTCCTGGCCCCAGTGGGGGATCCCTGCACCCCGGCTTGTGGAGGAGACCTGCCCTCCCCCCCAACCCCCACCCCGACCCCTCAACCCCCCCAACCCTCCTCTCAATGCCCCAAATAGTGGCTGTGAGCAACTGGGATGTCCCCATGTCCATCTGTCTGTCCCTGGGGACACCAGACCCAAGGTCCTGGGATGAGGAGGGCCAGATCTGGGCAGGTTCCCAGGGTGGGGATCACTGTGTGTGTGTCCCCGCCATGGGGAGGAAGTGGCAGGGGTGGAGGTGGCACCCGTGTCCCCCCTGTGATTATGGCCACGGCCACCAAAATAACCCATCCTGGTGCCAGGAGGCTCCACAGGGCACGGGACCTCCCATGGGCCACGGAGGGCCTGGGTGGGTGGTGGGTGGGTGGAGAAGGCATCCCACGGGCTGCAGCCAGCCTGGCTGGGCGGACAGACAGGACCTCCCATGGACCACAGAGCAGCCCATTGGGCAGACAGAGGGGACTGGCTGGGGGCCACAGAGCAGCCTGTTGGGTGGATAGAGGGGACCTCCTATGGACCATAGAGCAGCCCGTTGGGTGGACAGAGGCGACCTGCCGGGGGCCACAGAGCAGCCTGTTGAGTGGCCGCTGAGGCCTTCACCCGCACGCAGGGCTCCCGGGGGAGCACGTCTCACCAGCTCGTCCAGGTTCCTCAGGTCGCAGAGGGTGACAGGCCGGGCCCTGCTGGGGTAGGCAGGCGCCTGGGGGTCCCGGCTCTCCTGGCGTGTGTCCAGCACACCGTAGGCCATTTGGTCCCTCATCTCCTCCTCGATCTCCTCTTCCATCTGGATCAGCATGGGGGCCAGCATGCCAAACTTGGAGCCCCTCCTGGCCACCTCCAACAAGCAGAGGACAAAGTTCTTCTCGTTCTTCTTCAGCACCAAGTCATTGGTCTCGAACATGAGGACATCCTGGATGCCGAGGTCCTGCCGGCACCACTGGATGAAGTTGGAGACGTTATCCCGGGCGATGAAGGAACCGGGCACCACGTTCTTGGACTGGAAGATGACCTCGTTCTGGGGGACACGCATACGGGCAGCCACCTCGGGGTGCTGCTGCTGGAAGTCCAGCGCGATGCGGTTGACGTTGTTGGCATGTCGGCAGAGGTGGCAGCCTGTCTCCAAGCTCTCCAGGAAGGTGTCCACCTGGATGTCCAGGTCGTAGAGAGTGTTGAACCACTCGGCCAGGTCCTCCTTCATGGCCTCCAGGTACTCCTCGCTGGAGCGGAAGGGACGGATGCTCTTGGACGCGGCTGACTGTATGTGGCTCGGGTCGGCCATGGCGAGCTGCCCGCCTGGGTGGGAGGGGACAACGGGTGTTGTTACAGGCAGACGTGGGCAGGCAACACCCCACAACACCCCCCCAGCCTGCCCCCCCTCCCCAGTGCCCCTCCCCAAGCAGAGCCTGGTGTCATCGTCCCCCACCCTGGTGATTCCCAGTGCCTCAGTTTCCCCCGCCTGTGGGTGGGAGGCTCACCACCACCATCTCCAGCACCTGCCAGTCCCTCTGCCAGGACCTGCAGCACCGGTGTCCGCCCCACCCCATGTCCCTCAACCCTGTGTCCCCTCTGCCTCCCCCTCACTGGGTTAGAGTCACTTGTCATCGATGCCCCCCCCCACCCAAAGCTGCCCAGTCATGGTGGGTGTCACCATCCGGGGTGTCACCGCTGGGGGAGCAGGTGACACCCCGGGGGGGCCGTGGTGCCAGCAGGGGTGGCCCATGCCAGGGACTCCCTGCCCCGAGGGGGGGGGCGTTGGGCCCCAGAGCTCAGCCATGAAGGGGGGAGGCGGGGGGGGGGGCTGCACCCGTGGCCGTCCCCACCTTCCCCAAACGGGGGTACAAGAGCTGGTGAACCCCCACCCTGCTGGGGGGGGCCCAGTGACACCCCGCTGCTGCCCCCACCCCGCCCAGCCCCACACCCTGGGGGCGGGGGTCCCTTCCCCTGGGAGCGTCCCTGCTGGGGGGGCTTGTGCACCCTGGGGGAAGGGCTCTGCCGGGGTGGGGGGGGCCCTGCCCCGGGACGGTCGGTCTGTCTGTCTGTCTGTCTGCCGGGGGGGTGGGGGTGGGGCGGGGGTCAGCACCTGCGAGGCAGATGCCGGCGTGTGCGGGGGACGCGCTGCGGGGGGTGCCACAAGGGACACGGGGCGGGGGCAGGGGGACAGGGGACCCCCCCCCAGAGCCCCCCCAACCCCCCCCCCCCACCCCGCACTCACCGCCGGCTCCGCGCTCCGCTACCGCCGGGCCGGGCCGGGCCGGGGCTCTGAGCGCCGGGGGGGCCCCGCGCAGCCCCCGCCGCCATCCGCCATCCGCCGCCGGGGCCGGGGCCGGGAGCGGGGCCGGGGCCGGGATCGGGCCGGGATCGGGCCGGGATCGGAGCTCGGCCGCCCGCCCGCCGCCGCCGCCGCCGCGCCCCGGCCGGGAAGTTGGATGCGGCCCAGAAAAGGCCGGGACGGGAGCGGCGGGCGGGGGCGGGCCGGGCCGCGGGACACGGGCACGGAGGAGGGGGGGGACAGACGGACCGACGGACGGACGACACGGACACACAGCGACACCCCCACCCCCCGCCCCTAGCCGGGGCTCCCACTCTGCCGCGGGGGTGGGGGTGTGCCAGGATCAGGCCCTTCCCCGGCAGCGGAGATGGGGAAACTGAGGCCCGGGGCAGCCCAGCCGCCCCCGCCCCCCCCCCCCCCCCCGGGTTACCGCACCCCCCGGGGGCTTCGCGGGGCCCCGGCTCCCCCCCACGGGGCTGGAGTCGCATCCAGCCCCTGCCCCAGCCGGAGCCCTGCGGGGCTGTGGGGGGGGACCCCTGAAAGTGTGGGCTCGACCCCGGCCCTCCCCGCCCACCCCCAGCTCAAGAGAGGCCAGAAGTGGTTCGGTTCTAAACATCGGGAATTTTATTTAAAAAAGAGAAAAAAACAAAACAAACAACAACAAAAAAAAAAAACAATCACAAGCACGAACACGGTTACAGTCCGCCGCCGCCCCGGATCCGCACGCAGCATGCTCACGAGCCGGGGGGGCCATGGGTTCGTTTTTTGTTAAACAACCGTTTGTAGGGGGTGGGGGGGGGGCAAAAGGAAAAAAAAAAAAAAAGATAACTCATCACGCGACCGTTGAACTTGGTTTTAATGTTTCTCCACAAACGGTGAAAAATACTAAAGTACAGACAAGGAATAATCATAATGTTGTGGCCAACATTATAAATATGGAATTATAAATTTAAAACATTTTCTGGTTTAAAAAATAAATCTGGTAGTAAATGCAGCTCTGCGGGGTCCATCCCTAGTAGGGCCGGTCTCTGCGCTCCTGGCGGTGCTCACCCCTGCGAAGGGAGGGAGAGGCTGGGTCAGTCACCACACCCCAGGGTCCCCCCCCAGACAGGGAAGGCTCCTCGCCCCCCTCCCCACATGCTCCTGCACCCCTGCACCCCTGCACCTACTCCCAACCTGGGTGACAGGGGGAAGGAGTGGGGCCCCGGTGCCACCCCACCCCCGTGACCGAAGTGCCTCCGGCTCGCCCATCAGGGTTTGCCCCCTCCCCAGCAGAGCCTCGGCCCCCCCACCCGCTCTCTGGCCGTACTTGTCCATCTTTCCCGGTCCTCCGCGCCGTCCACCTCTGCCTCCGCCTCCCATCTGCTCCATCAGGGGTCCTGGGGGACCCCCGGGTCCTCCTCCTCCTCGCCGTCCGCCTCCTCCGTAGCCACCTCGATCCATACCCCGGCCTCCTCTGAATCCACCTCTGTCTCCGCCACGGCCACCTCTGAACATGCCGCCGGGTCCCCCACGGTCCATGAGGCCACCTCCTCGCCCACCTCGCATCCCCCCGGGGCCGCCTCTGCTGCGGTCTCCGCCTGGGAGAGAGGAGAAGACTCTCGGAGCATCCTGAGAACAGAGCCAGCCTGCTCCGATGCTCCTCCGGCCTCTCAAAACCCTGTCCCGATGAACCCGGCACATCCAGCTCAGTCACTAAAAACAGGAGGTCTGGGAGCGGTTGGGAACCCTGAGGGCAACTGACTCTGCAGGGGAGCACAGCAGGGACGCCTCACCCAGCTTCCCCTCAAGAGCCAGGGCTCATTAAGAGGGCTCTACCTAACGAGGTGACAGCGGCGCTTCGGGGAAGCAAAGTGCTGAAGACAGCCCCAAGGAAGCGCCTTGGCAGCTCGGGGAGAGCTGGAAAGCACCGGAGGAACAGAGGGCAGAGTCGTCCCAGCCTCCACGTTGCAGTTCAAGGAGGTATGAAGCCCCAGGAACTCTTGGGGCTGGAAAGTGCCGCTCCCGGAGCAGCCCTGAACCAGGCTTGGGGCAGAAAGCCAGGTACTTCCCGTCCCGCTGTCAACTCTACCACCCACATACCTGGAGGGGGGAAAGGGGGTGGAAGAAACCCTTCTGGTTTAGGAGCCTTGCACTGGTTGCACTCTGTTCTCCAGGCAAAGTTCTGGTTTCCGCATCCCCTGGGTAAAAACACCAGTTAGGAGAGGCCAGGAAGGCATTCCTGGCTAAGCAACCCTCAGAAGCGCTGCCTGGCCGTTAAGAGAGCGCAGGGAGAGGAGACATGAAGGCGGGTCAGCAGGACCCGGAGCACATCAGCTGGGATGGTCCTTCAGCTGCAGCTCCCTGGCAGCGACACCAGCCCTCCCTCCCTGCTCTGGATGGGAGAAAGGAACTTCCCCGGAAGGCCCAGCAAGTTCTTTTAAGAAAGGCCTGTTTCTCCTGGCCAGCACCTTGGACAAAAGGGCCCCCTGGCGCTCTGAGGCGAGAGAGGGCTGTCGTCACCAGGCGGGAGGGACCACAGAGGTGCCAGGCTCACGTGGAGCTGCCGTGAGGTGCGAAGCTGCCGGCAGCACGGGATACTTACGGATTGGGACACTGCCAGTCGCCAGCTCGGTGCTGGACGCTCCCGCCGGAGGGGTTTCCCCTAGATCCCCGTGGTCCTCTCGAGGAGAAGCCACCTCTGTCTCCACCTCTGCCTCCCACCCGGCCCATGGGGCCGCTCGGGCCGCCAGGTCCCCCTGGGCCTCCGGGCCCCCCTGGACCTGTAAGGAAGGCTCCGTTAATGCCAGGAGGCACCAGCCACCAGCTGGAGGACGGGGTGCGGCTCGGCAGGCGCCACAGCCCTGGCCGTGCCCTTTTGGGGGGCTGGACATTACCTCCGCGGAGCGGGGGAGGCATTCCCCGCTGCTCGCGTGGGGGCATCCCCCCTCGCATGCTGTTCATCGGGCCCTTTTTCCGCGCGAGGGTAACCTTGAGCTTGCTCCCCTGGAAATCCTTCCCTAGGAGGAACACATGGGCAAGAGCGTCACTTTGGGCTGTGAGCATCCACTGGACTCTAGGATCACACACAGCCTTCCAAAGGATACACAGCTGCACCGAGCCATTAATCACAGGGGAGGTTTAACCCAAGCGTCAAATACAGCAGAAGGGCAAAATTCCACTCGTGGGACTGAGGTAAGCTCCCACTACAGGAGACCACAGGTGAGAGGGGCCTGGGCAGCTGAGGGCAACCACAACCCAAGCACCACACTCATCTGTTCTTGTTAAAACCAGGAACCTCTGAGGCAAAGGCTTGACTGCCTAGAGCTAGCCTGGAACAATGACAATCCTCCACGCGCCGAGGACAGAAATGCCGACTGACTTCTCTCAGACAAGAATTTAGTTCTGAAATCAAGAATAACGCGATTCCATCCTAAAAGACCCCCCGCATACTCACCATCAAACCATTCAACAGCTGTTTTGGCGGTAGATGGGTCATCATAAGATACCGTGGCATCTCCTTTAGGTTTGCCGGTTTCTTTGTCGATGTAGAGGTTTATCATAGGCTGCCCAGTCCTCTTGTTCATCTAGGACAGCAAAATGTCACGTCTCCCCATAAGCTGACCGGGGATTTACTCTCCTCTGCTCTGCTTTTAACTTGAGACAACCGAGCCTCATTTTGGCAACTCCGTGGCAGAAGAAAGGGCCCCTCTGGCTTACTGTGGGGGGCAGCTACTGCCCAGACAACCCAACAAATGAAGGAACCAGCCCAGAACAGCGCTGCCTGGCCTGACAGGTCCCTCCTGTGTGCACCTTGCCAGGCAAAAAACAGGCTGCAGCCTCGCCACATCCTCCTCTGCTCTCCCCACCACCACCCTGACCCCTCACGCTGTCACACGCCCCACCAGCAGCACATCCACAGAGGCACCCCTTCCTCCACGCTGTAAGCACCGGTGCTTCTGCAAGTCTAATTGTGCTGTTGAGGGACAAAACCTGCAAAGGTCCTTTGGGAAAGCCTGAGCTACGGGTCAGCGCCGGGCTGCGGTCATCCTACTGCCCAACCAGCCAGAGACCTACCAGCTCCAGGAAATGAAAGGCTGAGCGGAGAGGAGCAATGTGCGGCAGGGAGGAGGTGGGCAATCCCCTTCCCCTGCGCCCTACCAGCTGGAGGCCCACCTGCGCACACGCACTCCTTCTCACCTTGACAACACCGCACTGTTTGAAGAAATCTGTTAGATCCTCCAGGGTCACATTATCATTGAGTCCCTGCACATAAACTGAACTGTTGTCCGAGTCCTCATCTGGGTCCATAGGTGGGCCTAGGAGATAATTCACGGTGTCATTGCAGGGAGACGAAAGGCAGCGATACAACACATCCGACTAACTTTTCATCACGTCATCCCCTCAGCCAGCTGTGGCTTCGCTCTCAATGAGCGCATTTACAAAGTGACCCGAAAACCCAGGCACTGAGAGCAGGGAGGCTCTGCCACCTCCTGCACAAAGGCAGGAAGGTCTGGGCTCAGCTGCTGCCGAGCTGGCCTGCCTCCGGCCAGCTGCTTCTCCTGCCACGGCCAGACACCCAGCACGAGGAGAACCCCACGGTTAAACTGCTTGGTTACAACAGGAGACATCTGAGATGAGATGCAAGGAGGACCATTGTGTCCTTTGGGCTACTGCACACGGACACCCACCCCCCCCAGCTCTCCTTTCCGCAGCAAAGTGCCGATCCTGGAAGGCTGACGCATAACTTCCAGACACGCCTGTGCAGCAGGAAGGAAAGAGCCGCATGGCGACAGGCCAGGGGTGGCACAGGAGGAGGCTACTGGAGCAGCCCATACAAGCTCCAGGCTAAGACTGCCTGAAACGAGCTTTCAGCTGAAGCGACCAGCCGCAGATCCAACCAGCTCCCCCCAAATCCCCCCTAGCTCCTGTGGAGAAGGGCAAGAGTCTCACAAACACGTGCGGTTTTCCACCAGTCCAGCTGTTCTGACGAATGAATGGGGAATCAAGAAACAAATGAAATGGCCAGAAAGAGCCTCCAAATGGCAGAGCACCTTCGTGCTCCGGCAGAAGGGCACTCCGTGCGGCTACAGCTCCCACGGCCACAGCCCTCGTCCAGAGCAGAGAACTAGCACCGAAGCCCCAATTTTGTGAGCCCAGGAGAGAGCCTGAGCAGTTATTGGCAATTACCTAAATCAAGGTCCGGTCCTTCTTCCATGTGTCCTGCCAGTCGGGAAAGAATCATAAGAAATTGTGTTAGTGCACGCCTTGCAGGCTGAAGAACCGACACACAAAATACTATCTACTTATAACCACCATTCGTGGTGCCGGTTAAACTCAAATTGACCTGCATTGCAAAAACATCAGCAATGCACCTTTTACTTGGTGATCGGTTTGCTATTTTTAGCAGCCTTTCAAACCATTAACCACTATTACACGTTGGTTGTTTTTTTTTTAATGCTTTACCAGGCCAATCAATTTTACGTTCATTAATAAAGTTACTTTACAAAAAATTTATTAAATCCAAACCATTTATTTTCCCCAAATTACAGAAGTGGTTGCTCAATTCTTCCAAGTTACCCTGTGTCCTGTAACCGCATACCCCTAGGCATTGCCGGCAGTACCCATTACAGTCTTGTTTGCATATGTCATTTTAACCACTTAAACTAATAAAAATTACACTTTGTTCTAAATACTGACTGCAATTTTTTTTTTTTTTTAACACTATCCATTGTAATGCTCAAAAACTTACCACCAGGCTTATTGAAGCCACCTCGCTCTCCAGCGCTGCTGGGGGGATAAACGAAGAAATGAAGGCCTTTCCCTTTACAAAGCCAGTACCGCTCTGAGCCTCTGCGGCTCACTGGGAAGAAGGGCACTGGCTAAACATCTCCAAACAATGCATCTGTCTCTCTCTCTCTCATCTCGGCACTATGCCTTTCTTCAGGGCAGCTCGCTCAAATTTCCTTTACATATACGCAACCTCGCTTGTCTGGTTTTAGACACCACTTTGCTGTCGGTACCCTTGCGTTACTTGTACGGGTATTATCAGTGCAATACTTGGCAAAAGAAGTGTTTTCGAGCGTTATAAATTGGGCTTTTGCTTCAGAGAAATCGTGAGGTCGTTTACTGGTCAACTCCCTCCCCTCTGTGTGTACACAAAGGTGCACCCTCAGCCTCTCGCAGCATGAGAGCGAAACGAGCCCGCAGGTCCCTGACATTAACAGTTAAAAAGGTAGGAGACAACCATACGCGATACCTACAACAGAGTTCAGATGACATTTCCGCTAAAAACCTCGGTATAAAGCCATACATTCAGGTCACTACTGAATTTAACAAGTCTCTGTGGAGGGAGAACTTACAGAATACAGTGGGGGCTCGAAGGCCTGGGGTGCAGCTTTGTGGACACAGACCAGAACGGAAGATTTCAGCGCACACCAATGCAAACTCACGGCCACAGCTTTTGTCAAAAGCTTTGGCTGAAGCCTTCAGCTAAGACTGCTTTCAAGCGCTGGTTAATTAGGAAAATGCCACCTGAAAAGGATTTTGATGTTTCTTGCTCTTTTTGGAGAGCCAAAAAGCTGTTTGGAAGGAGACGAGCAGAGGAGGGAGAGCACCGCCTATTTTCTAGCAAGTATTGCACCTCTAATACCGGAAAAAAGAAAGTCGTCAATACACAGTTTCAAGCTGTTGCATGCAGCTTTGCCTCCTTTTGTTAAAGTACACACCATTTACGTAATGTCTCTCTTTTCAAACACATACGTTTACACTTTTTAACGTTACACAATTCTAAAGTAGTATACCTCCTCTGGTTTTATTACCAAACAACAAGTATGCAGTTACCAAAGTTACAGAAGGATTCCATTTATACAATGAATACATTTGGTTAAAAATATTCTATGTATATTTTTCCTCTCCATATGGACACCGTGTCTAGTCCCACTTTTCATTATGCTGCCGGCTGAGAACTGAGTACGGGTACTTTTTAAGTATTGAAGTGTATACAAGGCTCTCACTTTGTAACCTGTAGCATATAAATGCGACAAAGCATGTTAAAAAGTTTCCATGTTTAACAGCCAATGAAAATATAAAATAATTGAGTCAATGAAAAAGGGCACGTTAATAACATCGAGCTCCTTACCTGCCGGAGACACTGAAATCCATCACCACAGCATGATAAGAAGGGCCGAGTTCCCCTACCTGCCCCTTGGCGCTCATAGGAAGGCCACCTTTTCTATGGACAGCAGAAAGTCTACGTCCATAAAGCAGGGGACCCTTTGTAATGGTCTAGTCAGGTGGACATTGCTATGCACGCAATTTAAACTCGGATTAGGGTGTGCAATCAGAGACAGATGACATCTTTTGCATGAAAAGCTCCGAAGGGGCTAGAAATTTTAAGATGTGATGATAGACGTTTCAAGTGTCTACATCTACTTTAAACCATTAGCGATAAATACATCATGGGTGAAATCTTTATGCAGAACCACGGAACTCTGTTCCTCTTGAGCCAATTCAAGCCAGATGTGTTCCCACGCAAGCCAGTCTTTTTCTTCTGTTTCCACACACCAGTGGTTGTATTTCTCCGATAAAGATTTCATGCCACTTCAATTTATTTCGACAGAGCTATGCAGAATGGGACTATCACTTGCCAAACCCTGGTTGCCACCAGGTTGTGAAACACCTTCAGAAGTTGTCTATCGAGGAGAAGCTGCGATGCCGGCTGCCCCGCCAAGCACTGGGGCTAGCACTGCGCATCCCCTGCCACATCTCCGGTGTGCACCTAGGGACACTCTGCATAGCTCTGAGCGACGGTGTGAAGGGATGGAACACACACAAAGCTACGTTTTTCCTTCTCTTAGGAGCCTTTGGGATTAGTCCTCCTTCCTCACCTCTAGCAAAACAAACATCACGGACAGGGAGACACGCTGCGGACTTGACGGCATCGGTTTACCAAACCAGATTTTGCCATCAAACATGGCCAAACTGATTTAGACCACCTGAAAGCTCCGAGGGGGAGCAGTCCTGGGAGTCAAGCCGGATCTCTGTCCTTTCTTGGGGTCTTTCTTCACACTCCAACCACGCTCTAAGTGTTCTGGCCACTCAGAGTCATGGCTTAACAGCAGCAATCTGCCCCCCCCCCGGCACACTCTTACGCAGGTAGCTCCATGTGCTACCGCTAAGGTGGAGAGGCTGACGGTGTAACACGGGGCTGACAAGAGGCTTCTGCCTTGTACATACCTGAGCTGTCAAGATCCCCACTACTGAGGCACAGGGAGTGACTCCTGGACCTGGCGGAAGGTTTGTGTGTGTTCGATCCAGAGTTACTGTTAAACCCCACAGAGGATTTCACCTCTGCACGACCACGAAGGGAGCTGAAAGTTCTGGGTTTAGCAACACCCCTAATTCCCCCCGGGGCCCAACCAGCTGCAGGACAAAAAAAATCAAACAGGTCCTGCTCCTATTTCCCCTAGGATAACATTTCCATGGATTAGAAGCAATGCAGCTACAGATACGTTCTCCATGGAAGTACCGTTGGGAATGCCAACCTTTCAGTCCCTTCTTTCCATTTCAAATCCTACGGGTGAAACAGAATTAGATAAAAGGAGAAAAGATTTGCTCTTACCCCATTCCACCGCGTCCTCCTCCCCGCCCACCTCTGCTCATGCCTCCACGATCATATCCCCCTCTTCCCCTGCCCCGGCTATCAGGGCCGCTCATATTCCGGTTCTCTCCCGGGCCTGAAAAGCCTCCGGATTCCTGTCCATATACGTTCATGCTGCTAGGATGGTCCTGACGGAATGAGCCTGAGGGAAGTTTGTAACAAATGTATTAGGGAGCTGCAGGTGAGAGTGGGTTGAAGCTGCCTGTTCCCTTTTTAAGCCCTTTTACCTGCCTTCAGCACCGATCACTTGCTACAGCACTTGCAGCAACAGCGTTAATCGAGGGAGAGGCACACCGCTTTCCATTTGCAGGACTGAGCTTTACCCTAGGCCCTACCAGTATGGAACGGGAACTGCCACCTCGCCGAAGAGAATTGTTTACACCAAGCCTTGCCCACTCCACCCTCAGCAGTATTTTGTGCTTCTGTGCTTTTCAACCACCTGGCCACCTTCACCGTGCTGAGAGGAGTATCATGATTTGCCACTGCACCAGGCAAGCCATTTTCCAGCGAGAAAGGGCAAAACCCAGCTACGGTAGGCTCTCCCTTCAACTCAGCTGCAGGCTTTAGACCCAAAGTAATGCTAAGCCTCCTTCAGAGACAGCCCACCCTGCAAGGCCAGGGAGACTGACCCTTTCCTCCACGACCACACAGCTCTGCTAAGCACACTCACTCTGTTGGCCGTAGCTGCTGCTCTGCTGGCTGTACTGGCTTGGGGCCTGGCTGTAGGATCCGGTCTGGGGTGGGTAACTGGTCGGCGGCGGCTGCTGCCCATAGCTGCTTTGCTGGCCATAGCTAGTCTGTTGTCCGTAGGTGCTCTGTTGCCCGTAGGTGCTCTGCTGGGAGTAAGTGCTCTGATCGTAACTGCTTGGCTGCGTGGAGGAATAGCTGGAAGACAAAAGCGTTGAGAAGGTGGAAAGACGAGCCAATTCACCAGCAATGCACATTAGGCTGCAGAAGTGGCTCACGCAAGAAGGTAATGCAATTATAAGATGTACTGTTGGAAACCATTTAAAAAGGTGAAGTCATCCTGTGGAGGCTAGTCTGCTGGCAGGAGACAAAATAAAGCTGGTAGGCTGCTAAAAGCAAAATCCATCCGACTGTTCACAATTTATTCATACCTCTCGAAAGAGGCAGAAAGAAGTGCCAGGGCAAGAATCAGTGGCAATGCAAGTTATGGTCTCCCTTTCTGCCTTGGCACTGAAATATTTTCAGCTGATGGATAATAAAACAGCCACCTCTCACGCATCTCAGGCTTTGAGAATTTCAAAACATACACTGTAGAAGTCAGCATCAGCATATTAAAGACATCTGAGGGGAAGAGGTGAGCCCCTTGTCAAAGCCATGTGTAAGGAGGCAGCAAAAGGTCACTGTAACACACTCCGTGTCTAGGAAATGTCGTAAAAACATTTGTCATCGTTACACCTTGTGCAGGCATGTGCACAGAGACACTTATGCACTCAGTCACAGCCGCATCTTCCTTACAACAAGAAGTACACCAACAAGAACCACACCTCACTCCTCCCAGGACATCAAACCTCCTTTTATATCTGTCCATTGAAAATCCCTTGAGAAAATCCCTTTTGCTCAAGCTAACCTGGCAGCTCCCAGGCCAGCTGCACAAGGCTTAGCCCACTGCAAGAGTTACCTGGTAGGAGGATAGGAGGGAGGCGCAGTGACTGGCTGCATCGGGTAGCTGGCAGGCACCTGAGGATAGCTGTAGTTGCTCTGTCCATACCCTAGGCTGGGCTGGCTGTAGCCTGTCGTACTGGACTGCGGCTGGCTGGTCTCTGCTGGTTTGCTGCCATCCTGGGGTCTACGGAGCAATATCAAACAAGAAGGAAATATTGGTACAAACTCCCACCTCGGGTAGCAGCGAAGGCACTCAGATCCCACCCCAAAACAGAACGGCACTACCTATTGCTTTGAGTAACATTATGAGCTGGCATCGCATTGGAGTCAAGTCACTTTGGCAGCAGCTAATACATGCTCATTGCACACTAAACATTTTAGCACCCGCTGACCGGGCATTTGCACACTCTCCTGCCACAGGAAAGGCCCGGGCAGCATCCTGAACAGAGAGCATGGAGTACCACAGCTTCTGTTCACCAACTGCTGTTACGAAAGCAAAGGCGAGGGATTTAGACTTTGGCTCTAGAATTGAGCTGCAGATGTGAAACGGCCAGGAGAGCGGTCAGCAGCACTGCCCCTCCGCTCAAGCTGGTTTTGCACAACGCTTGGCAACAATCGGCACAAAAGCAGCCAGAAACGTTGTCAGTTAAATGCACCATTGTTTGGTTTAGAATCCAGTGTGAGCAGATATTGCCCCACATACGTTATCCGATGAAAGCGAAAGGATGTTGGGGGTTGGACTAGATGACCTTTAAAGGTCCCTTCCAACCCAAATGATTTTATGATTCTGTGTTTAGTACTAACTCTCAATGCCTGAAAATAAGGAGAACCCTTTTGCAAGTGACTCGCATGTCCCCTTTTTTTATATTTGCCCCATACTGTCGGTAATCTCTAACTGTTTACCAGGGCGGAGTAAAGAGTTAAGCTACTTTTGTTGTACAAGCTGGGAAAAAAGAGATTTTAAATGATGTCAGGATTCATACTTACAAGTGTAATCTGACAGACACAGACAGAGCTGTGCCAAGCTCTGCCTCTCCTTACTGGAGTGGTTGCTACAAACATCAGGTGAACGAATAAGGCAGTTTTTACTCAGTGCTAAACCAGTTTCCATTATCTAAATCTTTCATATCCTGAGCAAACAATTAAACTAAATATACTATTGACAGTGCCCAGACACAAGTGATTTAAAAAGGAAGTTGTCTACAGCATGTGCATCCACTCCAGAAGTCACAGTACGTAACAGTATCCTGCCTGACCCTGTGACTCAAGCTCAGCTCAGGCTGGTCTGTTTTCTGTTCTACTTTGTGAGTCAAGAGCCCATTTTTGCTGCTTGGTTGCTCTCCTCATCTCCCAGCAGCGCTGACTCACCATGCCAGAGCAGAACCTACCTACGCGGCTTCCCCCAGCCCTGAAACACGATGGGATTGGACGCAACGAGAGCAAAGCTCAAGCGCAACAGTCAGAGACAAGGTGTAAGCAAAACCAGTGGGCCCCAGTTCAGCTGGCAGCATGCGGGGGCTCCCCCCAACAGCAGAGCAAACATGGCCTTAGGGGGAGGAGAGGAACCAGACGTTACCTTGCGGGAGCGGATGCTGCTGGCTGCTGCCCGTAGGCTGGGTAGGTGGGCTGAGTGCCGTAAGCGGATGGTGCTGCGTAGGAAGCCTGGGTGGTGGTAACCGTAGCGGTGTTAGTATCGTAGGCGGCTGTGCCGTACCCCTGGACAGGCTGACTGTACGCTGGGGGGGCAGTTGGGGTGGTGTAACCTAGAACAGACAACAGCCTCATCAGGTCAGGATGCCAGCCTTCACTCATAATGGTTCGGACTATTGCGCTTCTGCTGACAGTTTATCAAACCTCAGGTACAGCACAGATTTCACCGCTGCAAAAATATCACAGATAACACAAAAATTATGAACTAACCGACACCGCCCCTTTGCCTTCCTTGGAGAAACCCCCTGCCCTGGGAAGCCGCAGCCTACAGCCCCAGCTCTATCCTCACCATCCAAAAATCATGCTCTGAGGAGCTTTCTGGAATCCATCCTTCAATCAGCATCCAAGGGCTGTTTGTTTACAGCTCCCAAAGCTCACCGCTAATGTAATAAAGCGCATGCAGGGCAAGCCAAGGCATGCAGCATCTTCTGAACACAGGAAGACTAAACAAAGCTTCTGTTAGCCCTGAAGTAAAAGAAATCCAATCGATTCAAGAAGCACGGTCCCATCCTTTCAGCTGTTTTGAAAAATAAAAGCACAAAATGGCACCAGGCTGACTTGACAAGTCTTTTTGAGCCATTTACCAAGTCTTATTTTAAATCAGTAATTCTGGAAACAAAAGAAAAGCACTTTACATTTGCTTTAACTTAAGAGAAAGGTCAAAAACACAAATAAGGCAGCTCCCGGTATTTTATGTACATTCCCGTTTCTTAGGATTTCAGTTTGCTTTAGGTAAAAAGCCTAGAGATCATACATTTATTTCTGAGCAATTTTACAAGAATATCCAAGATCCCCAAACAGCTCAATTTAAATTACTCCTTCCAGCAGCCACCGCTGTATAATTTAGCCGGCCATTTGGCTTGTCACAAAGGTGAACTATAAACCCAGCATTAACATGGTGGCATTTTACAGTTAGGAACCTTGCGAGCAGCTTTTCAAATTATGAAATGGGGGCTTACATCAATCAATTAAGGTAACAGCTTCTCCACCGCTTCTTATTTTTAATAAACATAGGACACCTGTGACACACTATTCCCTCAAATTATACAGCATTTTAGGTCGATTGTGCTGTAGCTTTTTATTTCAATTCCCTAATTTGCAAAACAAATATACTTCCAGGAGGATATAGCGTGCCCTCCTGAAGCACCACAGTACTTCCACATCTTGCTGTCCTTCCTACAGAATCAGAACCCTTCCCAATGGCTCTCTGAATCAGCGAGTAAAGAGGAAGAGAAGTGAGAGGAGGAAGTTTGCACAGCACATTAGTTAAAACCCACAAACTTCAGCTTTCCATCCCAAGCGACAATCTTGAATTTTCTGGTTAGCCTCAGGATCCTCAAGAAAGGGAGAAATGCCTGTCCACTCTTGTCACCTGCAACAGCTAGACTAAAAGCTCCCACAGGCCTCATTCCTCCTGCCCTGGGCCCTCCATGCTTGTCACGCTACCACCCTCCTGCTGAACGCCACAGGCTGGCTTCCACACCGCAGGGCTGCCCACCTGGAAATGTGAAAGCGAGAGAGCAAGCTCATCTCCCACCAGGAAACAATTTGCATGAATTGCTAGCAAATGAGTTTTCATTATTATTATTCCTTTTTGCTGAGAAGCTCTCTGAAAAGCAAAGTCCTCTTCTGAGTGTTGCTGAGCAGGGTGAATGGGATGATGCCAAATGGCGTTAAAATAAGCTTGATTTTTAAAGCCTTGGACAAATGTATACAGTCCAAACACTTAAATGTCAGCCACCACAGTATTTCCATAGAGCACCGACACCAGAACTTAAAGAAATCCTTATTTGAACCGGCTGAAGCCTGACCACTTACTAAAAAAGCCTGCTGTTTGCCTAAGTACAGCCTGCAGTAAGGGCTGCTGAAGCCACAGCCTTGCCCTTGGCTGATCTGGCCAGACTCAGAGCTGCAGGGCGGTCCTCCCGCATCTGGGTCCCCTTTCTTGGTACTGTTACTGGCAGCACTAACCCCTCAAATCAAGCAAGCAAGCAGGTTTGCTAGCACCTGGCTCTGCACAGTCAATAGAATAAAAGGGAAGCGAAAGAAATATCCTGAATTTTAATGCTTCAGCTCTAGGTGGAGCATTTCCCTTGTGCGAGCGCGCTCAGCAGGAAGGGTTTGTACCAAAGAAAGAAAAGGCTGTGATTTAACATCCCGCTGGTCTCAATTTTCATTTCAACAACTTGGTTTAGGTACTCTGAAAATAATCCTAAAGAGCTGTATTTTTGAGGGGGCACTTACATTACATCACTTCTCCCTCCTCCCCCACCAGTCAGTACGATAAACGGTGAGCCTGCAGAACAGATACGGTAAGAAGGTAACAGACCAACTTAGATAACCTGCTTAAGAAGTCCAGTTACGTGGCTCCGTTTCCTCTCAAAGTATCCAAGCCTGCAAGCAAACCCCTTATTGAAGTCTAGGAATTCTTCAGCTGGAGGGGAAGTTTGCAGGATTTGGCCCTCAGAGAACATCAACTGATAATACTGGATTCAGAGAGATTTATTCTGATATAAGCAGGCTTCCTCTCAGCTCACAGCAGTTTTTGAAGGCTCCTCTCTGATGCGAGCGGTATTAAAAGCTACCTGGGGGTCTGTCTGCCCAAAGAGAGCCAACTCCTGTTTGGTGTGTGTCTCTTCTACCAGTGAGGGTCTGGAGAAGGG
The DNA here is from genome assembly GCF_963921805.1 of Phalacrocorax carbo. NCBI lineage: Eukaryota > Metazoa > Chordata > Aves > Suliformes > Phalacrocoracidae > Phalacrocorax > Phalacrocorax carbo. The sequence continues at coordinate 4,210,953 of NC_087527.1, read as the reverse complement.
GATGCAGAGGCTACCCTCTCTCTCCTCTGTTTTGGTTAACAGATCATTGTGGCAGCCAAGACAACTCTGGGTGTGTTCATTTCAAATGCTAAATACATCAGAAACTTGAAATATATGTAACCGTAAATTTCACAGGTAAAAAGAGCAGTGGGGGCTGGCTGTCTCTTTAGAGAGCAATTCCCAGTTAGCTACCTAAAGGAAATGCATACTTGAACATTTGAAATTATGCCTTTGCCCCCAAACAACACCCGAACAGATGCAGCTCTTCATATACTCTTGTAATTCACGCTTATACACCGCAGTGATTAAAGAGCAAACCATGACCACAGATCTGATGGTGCCGATTAACCCCCTAATCCAGTTGCATCCGGGGAGCTGCAGAGGAGCCCACGGGCTCCTGAACCCCTCTTCTCTGTAACAAACCGATGAGGTGACTCCAAGACACCTTCTCCTACAGCCCCGGCGAGGGAAGAAGCGCAGCCTGGGCAGTAACTCTCACATCGGTGGCCCTGGAGTCAGTGCAAGGCGGGATGGCAGAGTGCTTGGGATGGAAAGGTCCCCAGACAGGCTAAAAGCCCTCGTGTGAGGCTCTGAGGCCATGCAGAGTAACCGCCTTTGCCATTCCTGCAGAGTCCCAAGAGGGTGTATCTCCACAGGATTTGAATGTCCCTGAACCACAATGGCATCTTACTCCAAAAACAGGCTGTTAAGACAAAAAAAGGCACTTTGCTTTAAAGTAATTGAAGACATTTCCCTGCTCCAAAAAGGCAATGCCTAGGAAAAATAAACTGAGATTCAACTGTAAAAACACAATGTCTCTTAGGGCATAAAGACGTATGCCCCAGGCAACACCTCAGGCTTTATTTAGTACGGAAAGGCAGAGACTGAGAGAAGGAAATGGGCTTTAGGCACTATCAGTCTCGTTTACACAGCTCTGGCTCCTCAAGGAGAGGCAGGTGTAGGAAGCATAAATACAACCTGGCACTCTGCCTGGAGAGTAACATCAACAGTCCTGCCACAGACCAATGCCATGCAGACTGAGGCAAATCATACTTGAAGGTTGATATGATCTTTTGTTTGACCACTTCTTTTGTTGTTGTTGTTGTGATGAAAAGAAAAAGAAGCTTTTTGCCTAAAAAAACCCCAACAAATGCTAAGAAACTGTGCAGAAAAGGTGGCTGATATTATTATTCCTCCAGCAAATATACTCTTAAGGGACAAGAAAACACCTGAGTGGTGCAGCTTTCTGTGGCCCTTGTGGGACTGGAGTCCATAGTAAAGATCAAGGGACTCAAACATTTCTAGGAAAGGGATTTTGGAAGTCCTCAAATCCTTTTGGCTGCCAATTTATGTTCATACATTTTTAAACAAAAGGAAAAAAACCTGTAGATAGCCTGCAGTGACACTGGCTAAAGGGTACTGGCTCTCATTCTGCAGGACACGCGCTAACTGCTGGACAGAAATTTTCCTCATCCCTGTAAAGATGTTTGATATTTTAAAGTGCCGTATAACTGGGTAGACTACAGGGTAACATTTTCTCTCCACCTCTTCCTTGTGAAGCATTCCCCAGTGGCTTCTGTAGCCAGATACCCCACCGCCCGTCTGCCCTGGTATTCCATTGCTTTGGGAAGTATTTAAGAAAGCTCCCACTCTAACGGACATTTATAACGTCTCTCATTCAGCAAGGGCTGAATCGGCAGAAAACAGCACCCCAGGTGTTACTTGGAGAAAAATCCATTTTCTTTTTCAAAGCCTCCTGAATATTCAATCCAAATGTACCAGAACTGGACAATGTCTCAATAGTTTCTTTCAGACATTGAGACACTTTGATGTACAAAACTCCGGTTCAGAAAGCACACGTTGGACGTTTACAGCGCATTCACGAACACGTGATATATGTGTCTGCACTGGAAATCCAAAGACAACATGGAACGTGCAAATGTGGAGGTCAGGACACCCAGCCGTGTCCAACCAGGCTGTTTACTGTTTAGGAAACAGTAGGACAATGGAGTTAGATTCACCTGAAACGTCTTGGCATGGCTGCCATTAGGGCTCGGGGGGTTTTATCCATAAAGTGTGCCACTCAGAGACTTTACAGTGATGTGGAGACGGCAAAGAGCGCTGCAGCCTAGCGAATTCTTCCTGTCACTGTGTGTGCGCGCTCTGATGCTGGATGGTTCTAGCGCTAAAACCAAGTGACATCTAAAGCATTAACACCACAAGTTTAGACAGGATGAGACAGCATTTTCCATGCAAGAGTGAGCAGGAGAGTCAAACCTGTACTGGTTCCTTCTACTGCGGGAAGCACAAGGCAAAAAGTAGAGGGTATGCTACTAGAACAGGCATACATCACTTCCACCGATTTGATTTTCAGGCAACTGAAGGACACCAGTTCTCAAGAGCAGCCAGAGCACACGCTCCCAGGGAGTGCTGCCGCGCCGCTTGCGCTTGCTTTGCTCTAAGCACAGTACACTCTGCAGCCACGCTTAGTTCCACTGCATGAACCAGCACCCAAAATGTTCCCTGAAAAATTAAATGGGCATGTTTGTTTACTTCTCAGCCCACCTGCATCTTTGCATCATTTTAAACTGCCCTTCACTCAGATCAGGCTCTTGAGGAAGGAAGCCCCTTCCATATCAGAGCTGCCCAGAGTAATTCAGCATGGTTTGGGCCAGAGTTCCCCAACGCAGACTTGAGCTCAGCTCTCTCCCCAGGATAAGCCAAACCTTGCAGGCACGGGGGTTCTTACCGGCAGGAGGCTGCCCGTAGGATGTTGCATACGCAGTCTGCCCGTACGTCGCAGTCGTCTGGGGCTGTGTGTAGCTGACGTCGGTGGGTTGTCCATAGGTTCCGTAACTCTGTTGCCCATATGTCTGCTCCAAAGATGATACAAATTTAATTCATGAACAGAAGTGACTCACAGGTGTTGCAGAGATACACACACAGACTGTTTCAGCGATGTACACAGACTGGGGGATCTGTGTTACCTGATGTACTGAAAGCAATCAGAGTCAAGCCAAGGCTACTGTGAGAGTTTGGGCGCTACTGCAAATTTCAGTTCAGATCTGTAATGAAGTTACAAACGCAGTTTTTCAATGCCAGGACCAGAGGGGCAGCCTCTTACATTTTCACAACACACCACTGCTCTACATAAAGCAAGACATGAAAGAATCCAGCTCCTCGTAATCGCCTGGGCACCCATCAACACTCACAGATACCTCCTGAGGGCTAACCTGAAGCTCAGGGAGTGGGACTACTCAGAGGGCAGAACTGCATGAAGGACAACAAGTCAGTTACTTCAGCAGAAAACTGCTTTAGTGTTCACTAGAAGAAACCTATTTAAGGTTTCAATGAAGTTCTGAATATTCGTGTCCACTGGGCAACAGCTCAAAAAAATAAGAGTAGGGCATCCAAGGACTTGCCATCACCACATTATCCCGGTTGCAGCTACTCCCGCCCCAGTGCCTCTGCATTCAGCAAGAGATCAGCTCTCAACTCACACCTTCCCTGGAGCTCATTTTCAAGTCTAGACTATCACTAAAGGACTGCTTCTGCCCATCGTCTGGCTCAATCCTGAAGACAGCACTGCAAAGCAACTCCTCAGCCGTGGCAATCCCATCGGCAGCACAGTGTGGCTGGATTAGCGCAGAGCTGCTGGCGCTGCCGTTTCACCAGCTGAAGAGCTACCTCAGCCCTGTGCCACAGACCGGCCAGCTCAGGCTTCAGGCACCAGCCAACTTCCAACAGCTTTGTGCGGCCAGCAGTTTGGTTTAGGATAAAACTCTAGTTACAGTTCAAAGAGCGATATGAAGACAGCCTTAACATCCAGATTCTCAAAGGGATTTACTGACTCCTGTGGGAGCCTGGAACTTAAACACCTTTTGGGATCTAAGCCTGTGTTACTCGTCAGCCAGCCAACCTGAACTCAAGCCACAGATCTTAAACAAGAGTAGAAAAGCCTTGACCAGATTGATTACATCACTGTCTGTGGAAGCTCACTACATCAAGAGGCAGGAAACACTGCAAACCTCCCACAGCTATTTGCCTGCAGCTGAGTTTAGTTGGTGAGTTGCTTCAGTCTCACGTCAGAGGATGTTGTTGAGGCCTTCTGTTCTTACACCTGCCAGTCTGCTTACACTTGTCCTGGTTACATCTGTAACCTGCGCATTTGGTAGCAGTTCTTGCAATTGTTCTGCCTCAAAATACTAATTCAAAATAAAAGTTACCGTTACCTTCGCTTAAGCCTACCCAAAGGCCAAGACTCAACCTGCGTTCCTCCCGTAACGCTGATTATTTCTCACAAAGGGCCTTCGTAACCTGCCACAGGAACGAGCGAGGGCAGTGTTTTCATGCAGCCTCACCTGCCCTGGACCGGCCAGTGCAGGCAGCAGCCGGCAGCGTGGCACAGGCAACCTGAGCAGGCAGAGGAAGGTAGCTCCTGCTCAGCCCTGCAGCACCAAAGCCAACCTGTTGCCACAAACAGAATTAACTGATCTAACACTTTTCACTAAGGCTCCAACACGACAACGTGGTCGTTTTTGTCTCCATAATACAGGTATACTCTTGGGAGGCAGGATTTTCTCCTGAAAAACCTTTCTGGAAAGGCAGGAGAAGATTAACCTACACTACTTTTTGAGGACAAAAGTTTACCTTTGAAAACATACTTGGAGTGTGTATACAAATGCATTTTTAGTAACTTGTATTCTAACGATTAAAAGTAAGCATGTTTTAATTCATATCTTCAAGATCATCATCATTTTGCAGTCTAGCCAACTGAGAATATTAATGGCTTTAGCAACAATACCTCCATGAAAAAAAAAATCTATTCCCTGCTCCTACTTTGACCAACTGCTGCAATCTTACAAATGGCAATCTCCTCCCACCCCCTTTTTTTTTTTTCAGGCTTTTCTCTCCTACTCTGTGGTGTCAAACGTACACTGAGAATTAGGCTTTTATAACCCTCTTGACAACAACCACCTTAGGCTCAGATATATTAACAAAGAAGGGGACTGTTGAGGCTCCTTGACGTTTAGGTTGGTTTTACTTTAAGAAGGCACTTCGGGCTGTGTGGGAAGCTACAAGACAACTTTTAATGACAGATTTTGACTTTGCTGCTCAGCGTTTTTCACGGCCAGCAGAGCCCCATGTAGTTTACTGGAAGACACATGATTCAGCAGCAATTATAAAACCGTCCTGTGCTTTACCTGGGTGGTCTGTGCATACCCTTGAGCTGGCTGAGGTGCATACGCGCTGTAGCTGTAAAATGAATTTAAAGATGTTTATAATGCATCCCCGTATTTCTGACTTGCGCAAAACATGTATCACAAGACAATTTTCACATATCCAAATTATTTCTGCTGAAATGCTATGGCAGTACAAAATCTAAAAGCTAAAGGAAAACCATAGGATTTACAAACATACCTGAGTTAAGGCTAAACCACAATTATTATATACTTATATTACATCTTTTTAAAACAGAGAGGATAAGGCCATAATGCTACTTACCCCTGCTGAGCTGCAGCTTGGCTATAGGTACTATAATCTACAAGAAAAAAAAAAAAGGAAAAAAAGGTTGACAAAGGCTTAACAAAATTAACAGTGTAAGAGCACAGCAGCTGGAATTTCCTCCTGCAGCTTGAAAGAAGCGCAATAAACCGCTGGAAATCCAGTTTCAAAAGAGTGTAAGGTAAATGCACTTTTTCAATCTTTTTGAAGGAAACAAAACCTCTCTTCCCTTCATTGTTACTGCTGTTTGCAGCAGCAGCAACTTTGATCTCAAATGACCCTACTTTAACTGCCACCTTGGATGACACCCAAAGGGGCTGGCAGGAGGGTGTTTTTTTTTGGAACAAAGGAAACACTGGGGCTGACACTTAGAAACGCCCTCCCCAGTTTCAAAGGGCCAGGTTGCAAGCTTTTGGGTCTGTAGAAACCACCACACTTCACTCTTTCAATTTAACTTTCAAGGACACAAACAAATGCCTGGAAAGTTCTAACACTTGTCCCTTTGCAGGGTTCGAGATGGGCAGCTAGCAGTAATTCCTTCCTCAAAGGCCCGATCCACACCAACACCCTGATCCAGAGAACTGAAATCCTGAAAATACAAGCAGAAAAGTCTACGCTGAACTGGTCTGCTGGCAGGAATGGAAAATGCGTCTGCATGGCAATTACAGGGCTATATTTGAAATGATTACAGCTCCTACATGTACGCTTTCCCTCAAAAGTCACCAAGCAACTCCAGTTCCCATCCAAACTTCTAGAGTGAACAATGAATCCATCACTCAGACCAGACCTTGCCAGCCAGATTCCAGCTCTCCCAGGACCACAAAAGTCCTAAGGACGGGGATGAGGAATGTGCGCAGACCTTGCTTGCATCTGCCACTCAGGCCACGGCATCTGACTGAGCTGGAGGCAGAAGCTGGACATCAGTAGGGCTTTTCTCAGGCAGAGCTGGACAGTCCTGTGCCAGAAGAGGTTTTGGTGCTTCTGTCACGACTGCGCCTCGGGGTACACTGATCTCCCTTAGAAAACTAACTAATGAATTTGAGGAACCTGGCTGACAACTTTCTACAGCCTTCAGTTAAGCCTAGGTTTTAAGGACTGCTTTAACACCTTCATCACTTTGTTCACAACTGAAGGTGATGGGAGCACCAGGAATTATTTTGAAAGTACTCTTTTCATAAACCTGAACCTTCTGTTTCTTGAGGCCGTGGATCCATTGCTAATAAAGCTTTCCTCTCCCCCTCCTAGCCTCTCCACGTGAGCTTACAGCTTTTCCTCCTTCGCACTTCCCTCCGCTGATACCGGAGCTCAGACCCTGGGGTGCGTGCTGATGGACAAGGAAAGGAAGCTCAGTGACTCTGGTAGTGATTTTTGACAGATATTAACTCCTTCAACCTTGCCTCAGAGCACAGGAATCCGTACAAGTACATAAGGAAGATGATCAAAATACCATGTGCAATAAAGAGATGCTGAACTGCTATCCAAAGGCTTCCACACTCCTGAGACGCACCGCACAAGTTGTTAAACTACTCTGGCACCGCTCCTGCTTTCCTTACAAGTTGTCATGTTTAATATTGAAAAATTTAGCTTGTTAAATTCAGGGTCACTGCTCTTTTTTTTTTTTTCAGTCTACACATGGCTCTGCTAAATCCTGAGTGTTAAAAACCATTAACGCCCATTCCCCCTCACCCATCTTCCCTCTCCCACTGTCTCCTACCAGTGCTCCTCCATCCTCCCCATTTTGCCCTATACCCTCCTCTTTTCAAAGCCTGTTCACCCTCCAGCCACCAAAACCTCCATACTCCTCATTTAATTCTCATTTTCTGCACTCCTTTGGGTTACCATGGTCCTCCAGGCTGTTAAAAAATGGCCAGACTGCTGAACATAGACCTGCCCAACCCTCATCCCTCCATGGCAGACCCCCAGCGACCTGCCACACCTGGGAGGAGCTGCTGGGGCCTGGAGCTATGCACGCCGCCTTCAATTAAACACCCATCACACATCCCCTCTGACAGCCTTCCCCCAGCCCTACCCAGACGTGACATTTTCCCCTTTGTAGGATTTAGGTGTTGAATATGCAATTTGCCTCTGTTAACCCCCACTCTTATAATTTGCTTGAATTTAGATTAATGCCAAAATGTTAAAAAAATATTATGGTTCATTCAGTTAAAACCATCTCTAAGACTTTATTTCCAGTGGGAAATTAATCTTCATCCTTCTCTTTCACAAGGCTCAAGAGCACAATAGTGCAGCCAAAAATAGCAGCTCCCACAGAAGAACATTTCCATGTATTAAGCGGAAAGACGGCTGTATTTTTAAACCCCATTTTGACAATTCCATTGGCACATATTCCTTTAGTAGCTTTTTTTCTTTAAAAAAAAAAAACACAAACACGTTTCCAGATGTCACACTACACAGCTTGTGACACTTTGCGGAGAGGTCCGACTTTTGGCTGCTGGGCTTTAAGGCTACTTTAAGGCTGATGTTGCCGTGGAGGCTAAGTCTCAGTTTTGACCTATTCGCATCCAGCTGGAGCCCTCGTGTAAAAATCACGTTTCCTTCTACGATGCTTCACCAGTTTTATTAAACGAAATTATATTTGCACCAGGAACGGTCCTGAATAGCCACCAGAAAAGCACGGAGGAAAGCTTCGGAAAGGACAGGGGTCTCCTGAATTCAGAGTGTAACTCAGAGAATCTTCTGGGGCTGGAGCACCGGGGATCCACGGTTGCAAACAAGGCTTTGGCAAACACCTGGGAGGGAGAACCCGGGCACTGCAACCCCAGGGGCACCGGAGGGACCGGGCCCGGCGGGCGGAACGGAGCCGGGGGCAGCGGGGCAGGCGGGGGGGGGGGGCCGGCAGGGCCGCGAAGCCCGCAGCCCAGCCGGGAGGGAGCCCGTCCCGTAGCGCCGGGGGAGCCGGGCCCGCCTCGCCTCACCCCGCCATGGCAGGGCCGCGGCCGGGCCCCAAGGCGCTCCTCCCGCCCCTCTCCCCTGTCTGGCGGCGGCGCCACCGACAGCCCCAGCCCCTCTGACGGGCGGCGGTTGCAGGAGGCCGGCCCGGTCTCAGCCGCTCCCGCCGAGGCGGTCCCCGCGGAGGCCCCAGGCGGGCCCGACTCTCTCCACCCCCCCCCCCGGCCCCGCTCACCCGTCGACGCCATTTTCTCGCCTTCCTCCTCCGCGCTCCCAACGTCCGGCCGCCGCCGCCGCCCCGCACTGCGCACGCGGCGCCCGGCCCCGGCGGGACGTACCACGCAGGCGGACGGGGAGTGCCGCGAGTGGCCGCGCACGGAGGGCTCCCCTCGGCCTGCCCCGCCGGCGGTTGCCAACCTTAGCGAAGAACAGGGACCTGCCCCGCACCGCGGTGGCCGTCACTTCGGACGGCAGTTCTCCCGCGGCGCTGGGCGCTCACCCCCCCCGCCGGGCCGCGGGATGGTAGGACCTGCGGCCATTAGGGACCGTCGCGCAAGAGCCGTTCGGGCCGGAAGGCGGAGAGGAGAGGGGAGGGGGCGGGGCGGGGCGGGGCGGGGCGGGGCGGGGCTGGGCTGCGCTGCGCTGCGCTGCGGCATGATGTCATCGCCCGGCGTCACGCGGGCCGTGCGCGAGGTCGCTCCTGACGTCACGCGCCGTGCCGTGGTGTCATCTGGCATCACCTGACATCACGCTCCTGCAAGTGATGCCACGGGCTGCGCGTGACATCACAAGGTGTCAGACGTCACATGCTAGCAAGTAACACTGCAGGCCAGCCCGGGTGTTGTGCAAGATCCCACACTGCACCTGGCATGACGCCCTGCCCACGCAACGTCACGATGCGAGCATGACGCAGTGACAACACCTGTGATGTCACGCCACCCCAGCTGCTGGCAATATTGTCCCATGAGACTGCGGTGGGGATACAGGGCCACCGCAGGGACAGCCCCGGCACTCCCGGGGTGTCCCTGTCCCCAGCAGCAGCCCCCCCGCCCCCCGCCCCGCGTTCCCCCGCCAGCACCCTGTGCACCCTGCCTGCTGCCGCCTACAGGCCCTGCTGCGCCACCCCCCCCCGCAGGCACCCAGCCTCCTGCGGCCCAGTGGGTGCTGGGAGGCTGTGGTGTGTCCTGCAACACCTGTGTGGCATGGGTGGGAGTCCTGTGGGTGATGTGGAGGGGGTGGGTGTTCCAGGGGTGGTGTGTTGTGGGTATCATGTCCCATGGGTGCCATGGTGTGGGTGGTGTCTCATGGGTGGCATGGCATGGATGGGTGCCCTATGGGTTGCATGGCATGGGTGGGTGGCCCATGGGTGGCGTGGCACAGCCATATGTCCCCTGGGTCTCCCCACAGGTCACCTCAGCCCATCTCCCCATGGCCCTGTCCTACCCTGCTGGCAGCCCCAGGGATGCCCATGGCACCCCACCACCATCCCCAAGCCACCCCATCCCCATAGCAGCACCCAGCTGCACCCACAGGCACCTCGCTTCACCCAAGGCGGGGTTCCCCTGGGGCACTGAGGGACACCACAGGACACAAGTTCAGGAGGCATTTAATGACCTTGAGGGTCCCAAAGCAGCAGGACAAAGCACATGGTGCAGTGGGGTCCCCACCTGGTGGGGTCCCACTGATGGCTTCTCCAGAGCCCCTTCCCTGGCACGGGGGTAGCCACGGGGGCTCAGGCTGGGGAAGAAATTAAGCACCCTGGAGCTGCACAGTGGGGTGGGGGCAGAAAAGGGGCAGAGTGGCCCTGGCATCCCTTTGCCACCCCCCCCAGGGGCGTTCAAGCAGCAGTGAAGGGGTCCAAAGCAGGCGGGGGGGGGGGCCAGTGCCGTGCCACCGGCTAGCACCAAGTGCCCTGTGGGACCACAGGGACATGGGGGGTGGCCCTCATCCTGCCCCCCCCGGGCCGATGCCCCTGCTCATACTGGCACAGCAGCAGGCGCAGGGTGTTGGGGGGGGGGTGACACGGCCCCCCGGCTCTGTCACTGCTTGCTGGGGGGCTGCTGGTGGGGGGCCACAATGCGGTAGGGGGGCTGGCTGTTGCCACGCTTGCTGCGGGGGGGCCTGGGTGCCACTGTGCCGGGGGGACCGCTGCCTGAGCCGGGCTCTGGTTCTGCAAGGAAGAAAGGAGAGAGGCGTCAGGGTGCCAGACACCCCAACCGCCCCCCCCTTGAAAAAAATCACCTTGGCATCAGGTGCTGTGGGTGAGGGTCCCTTACCCCACAGAAGTGGGGTTCATTTTTCCCTGGCCATGTGAAAGCATCAAGTCCCCCGGCTCCAGCTGTCCCCAGGGACCCCCATGCTGGGAGAGGCACACTGGGACGGGGGTGGGATGGGGACATGAGGACCCCCTGCCTGGCACCCCCGCCTGGCACCCCCAGCCGGCACCCCACAAGCTGGGGTCCCCCCTGCAGGAAAGCATAGCTGGAAATTGGAGGCGGAGTTGGGGGGACACCCACCGCCCCCCAGCTGGGCACTCTG